>NW_027362795.1:9947500-10360000 GCF_046119375.1 Phyllobates terribilis | reverse complement strand
CAAAAAGGCCATTTGCATCACGAGCCAGACCAGCATCAGCAGGGGTGGCAAAACGACCAGCCTGACCACCACCAGCATGATCAGGCACATGGCAGCAAAGCACTCGACTTTGTGGGACGAACACCAGGGTCCAGGAACAGTGTCTACAGGTGGCACCATTGCTTCTTCTGCTGTTGTGCATGCAAGTCAATCCCCTGTTCATAGTGCATGCAAAGATGCCTCCTGCCCTGCACCTGTCATTGCACACTCTCAAGTAGCAGCATCAGGAAGCACGTCCATGTCCTTGTCTCAGCGCAGCGTTCAGTTGTTCATACTCCAGTCCTTGGAATGCAAGCGCAAATATGCAGCCAACGTCCCACAGGCCACACTACTAAATTCTCACAATTCACGACTGCTTGGCTCGAAATGTTGCCTTTTAGGCTTGTGGAGACAGAAGCATTCCGCAACCTGATGGCGGCGGCCGTCCCTCGGTACTCTGTCCCCAGCCGCCACTATTTCTCCCAGTGTGCCGTCCCCACATTACACAAGCACATGTCCCAAAACATTAGCCGTGCCCTCAACAACGCAGTTACCGGTAAAGTCCACCTAACCACGGACACGTGGACAAGTGCTTGTGGGCAGGGACGGTACATCTCGCTGATGGCACACTGGGTTAACATAGTGGAAGCTGGGACCCAGTCGGACCTTGGGACGGAACACGTCCTCCCGACGCCAAGGATTGCAGGCCCTAGGTCAATCAGGGTTGCCCCCACGGTCTACAGCTCCTGAACCTCATGCTCCTCAGCCTTCACCTCCTCCTCGGCCTCTATCTCCAAAATGACCACATCAGTCACAAGCTGGAAGCACTGCAGCACTGCCTCGGCCAAGCGGCAACAGGCTGTGCTGAAGCTAATATGCTTAGGTGAAAAAACACACAATGCTGAAGAGTTATGGACAGCTCTGAAAGAGCAGGCAGATCTGTGGCTCAAACCGCTGAACCTACAGCCAGGCATGGTCGTGTGTGACAATGGCCGGAACCTGGTGGCGGCTCTGAGGCGAGGCGAGCTCACACACGTACCATGCCTGGCCCATGTGCTTAACCTCGTGGTTCAGCGGTTACTCAAATCCTACCCGGAGCTGCCGGATCTGCTTGTTAAAGTATGCCGCCTGTGTGCCCATTTTAGAAAGTCAGCTACAGCTTCCGCCGCCCTTGCAGTGTTTCAGCAGCGTTTGCAGCTTCTGGCTCACAGACTGGTGTGTGATGTCCCCACACGTTGGAACTCTACATTGCAGATGTTGGGAAGGATTTGTGAGCAGAAGAGGGCAGTTGTTGAGTACCAGCATCAAAAAGGCTATCGGTATTCAGTTCAGACTCCACACATAAGACCTCAGTAGTGGACGTGGATGTCAGACATATGTACCATCCTCCAAAACTTTGAGGACTCCACCAAGATGGTGAGCGGCGATGACGCCATAATTAGCCTCACCATCCCGCTTCTCTGTCTTCTGAAACGCTCTCTGCTCACAATCAAAGATGATGCATTGCAGGCGGAGCACGATAAGATGGAGCAATTAACCATACAGGGTGATTACACACAGCCAAGCCTCATCTCATCCCAACGTGGATTGGGTGACAATGAGGAAGAGGAGGAGGAGGAAGGACAGGAACTAGTTTCATGCACTATAGACGGTGCTATCTGCACAGCTGTCATACCGTCTGTTCAGCATGGATGGCCAGAGGACAGAGAGGAGGAGGAGGAGAGCATGGTCAGTCATCCTCTTGGTGAGGACACGGAAGTCTTGCCTGTTAGTAGTCTGGCACGCATGGCTGAGTTTATGTTATGCTGCCTTTCCCATGACCCTCGCATTCTCAAAATTTTAGGTCATTACTGGTTGGTGACACTTCTACACCCACTCTACAAGGAGAACTTTATATCTCTTATTCCTGAGGCGGACAGGTGTACAAAAATGAGGCAGTACCAGAAGGCCCTTGTTGCGGAACTATTAAAAAATTCCCATCTAAAAACGCTGGAGGCAGAGGGCACACTTCGTTCGACAACCAAGGCCCCCACTCTGTCACTTCTTCTCTCTGACTGAACACTGTTCTAAGATGGTGCCCACCTTTTATACCTCCCTCTAGAACATGAGCCCAGGTGACCAGCAAACAATGGGCTCCTATCTACGCTCAGGATCCAACCCCTATCTGCTCCTACATCACTGGGTATTCCTACCCCCTCCCCACTCCAGCCAGGGACATGGTCTGTCGTGCCTGCATTTCTGTCTAATGGGAGCACCGTTGAGCTGTCCCTCGGAAATGGGGTGAGTGTGCTGTATGCAGCTAACTGAACCCTGGTCCATACTCCATCCTTACCCGGGAGTGGAATATCACACCTCTGGCAGAGGTGCAATACCCCTGTAGCGTCCGAGCCTTCGGGGCGCTACATTTTTATGATGCCTGTAAAAAAAAATTTTTATACAGTATGTTCATGTATACCCCCCAGGAGTAAATGTTTGTCAGCCCATACACTTAGTGCATGGCATTACAAGTATAGGAGGCCCGCTCCTTTCTAATGGTAAAAAAATTTTATGATGCGCTCCTCCACGTCTCTTCCAAGGGCCATTGAAGTGCCTCCAAATTTTTGGCTGCCCTTGCAGTCACTGCATTGTCCAACACTATGGGAGACTCTCTCCTTTCTAATGGGAATTTGTCATTACTGTGGCCTGGTCTATGTGTCTTTAAATTCTTAGTGGGTTTTTTCCTAAACTTGGTCAGCCGTTGGACTCACTGCATACCCTATAACTGTATAGCAGACCCTCTCCTTTCTAATGGGAACATGTCATATCTTGTTACTGTGGCCCTGCTCTGTGTGTCTTTAAATTCTTAGTGGGGATTTTCCTAAAATCTGTCAGCCGTTGGACTCACTGCATACCCTATAACAGTATAGCTGACCCTATCATTTCTAATGGGAATTTGTCGTTACTGTGGCCCTGCTCTATGTGTCTTTAAATTCTTAGTGGGTTTTTTCCTAAAATTGGTCAGCCGTTGGACTCACTGCATACCCTATAACTGTATAGCAGACCCTGTCCTTTCTAATGGGAGCATGTCGTACCTTGTTACTGTGGCCCTGCTCTGTGTGTCTTTAAATTCTTATTGGGGTTTTTCATTAAAATTTGTCAGCCGTTGGATTCACTGCATACCCTATAACTGTATAGCAGACCCTCTACTTTCTAATGGGAACATGTCGTACCTTGTTACTGTGGCCCTGCTCTGTGTGTCCTTAAATTCTTAGTGGGGTTTTTCCTAAAATTTGTCAGCCGTTGGATTCACTGCATACCCTATAACTGTATAGCAGACCCTCTCCTTTCTAACGGGAACATGTCGTACCTTGTTACTGTGGCCATGCTCTTTGTGTCTTTAAATTGTTAGTGTTTTTTTTCAAAAATTTTGGCCACCCTTGCAGTCACAGCATGGGCATTACCACTATAGAAGACCCGCTCCTTTATAATGGGAACATTTTTTTTACTGAGACCCTCCTCTATGTCTCTTCAAAGGGGTATTAGGTTGCGTCCAAATTTTTGACAACCCTTGCAGTCACTGGATGCGCAATAACAGTATAGGAGACCCACTTGTTAATAATGGGAACAACAAAGCATAGCCCTCTGATGGCTCTCTAACAATAGCTAGGGCCGACTGCTGGCCTTTTAAGAATAGTAAGGGCCGTCTGATGTCCCTATAAAAATAGGCTTTATGACTTTCAGAGTCCCTCCATCATAAATAAAACAGGATGTGTCTGATGACACCACATTGCCAGATGAGGTTGTAAAATGTTAAAATGACATTTCCCGGTGAATGCATTTGTCATAAAAAATAACATAAAAAAACATAACAATAGGATCTTCCTTTAGTATAAAAAACAGCATCACCAATTTAACCTCAATGTAATCACATTGTTCAGCTCATGCACCTCCTCCTCCATCTCCGAAATGACCACATCAGTCACAAGCTGACAGCACTGCAGCACTGCCTTGGCCAAACAGCAACAGGCTGTGCTGAAGATAACATGCTTAATGCTTAATTGACAAACCGCCCAGCGCTGCAGAGTTGTTGAAAGCTGTAACACAGCAGCTTGATCTGTGGCTCTCACCGCTGAACATACAGCCAGGCATGGTCGTGTGTTACAATGGGCGGAACCTGGTGACGGAGAAATGACAACCGGGGTAGATAAGGTTTCCCTCTATGCCAGTCCTTTCACAGAGCTAAAGAATATGGCTGTGGTGAAATACAACTCTCACTGAGAAGCTGTTTCAGATTGAAAAACATTGTGCCCACCAGAGGATTTGTTTCTGAGGGCTAACCTTTCTCACCCGCTCAAGAGCCCCTATAGCAGCTGCAAAGTTAGCACTATCATGAACTCTCCTGCGGTAGAAGCCAAGGCACACCAGAGAATTCTCTGGTGGGACTGTCCAACCCTGCCGAGAAGCAGTCCCGGCTAAGAAAAGTGTGTGGGAAGATTCCAGGACACTCTATTTTTACTGAGGAGGAAACACATGCAAACATGGGGAGAACATACAAATTTCTTGCAGATGTTGTCCTTGCTGGGATTTGAACCCAGGATCCCAGTGCTGCAAGACTTCAGTGCTAACCACTGATCCAATGTGCTGCCGTTCACCTTCTAATATCTAACAAGCTGGAGAAACTTGAACCTACTGCCACTCTATCATCAGCTCCTTTGTGAGAAAATGTATTTGGGCAGCCACTCAGTTTACCAAATAAAATTCCAGAGAAGGAAATTGAGGATGGCTTCGCTACTGGTACTGGGGGCAGTGCTAATACCATGGTGTTGTACCATAGTTTGCTGGAAATATTCCAGGCTGGTAGGAGGCAAGAAAATTCCCACAGAAAAGTACCAGCAGTAATGTTCAGGCCACATTTCAAGTGCAAGCAGCTTTAGAGGACTTCCTGGGAGAAATGACACGCAGGGTAGATACGGTTTCCCTCTATGCCAGTCCTTTCACTGAGCTAAATACAACTCTTATCAAAAAAAGTTGTGGACTGGCTCCGTACCGTCCCTGGCCACATTCACCTGTCCACGTGTTTGTGGTTAGGCAGTCCTTCTTAGTAAGTGCACTGGGTAGGGCATGGGTAATGTTATGGGACCCGTGCTTGTGGAAGGCGAAGGCAATACCGGGAAAAATGCTGGCGGCTGGGGACCGAGTATGGACACCCGGCCGCCGCCTGCATGAGGTTGTGAAAAGCTTCCACCTCCACAAGCTTAAAAGGCCATATTTCAAGTGCAAAGAGCTGCTCAGAAATCTGTCAGTTTAGTATTGCGGCCTGTGGGTGGGTGGGTGGCTGGCTGCATACTTGCAATTGCATTCCAAGTAACAGAAAACTAAGCAGATGATGGCCTCTATCATCATCATGGCCTCACCTCGGCACTATGAACTCTCCTAAAGGAGAAGCCAGGGCCCGCCGGAGGAGTCTCCGGTTCTCTGGTGGGCCCGTCCAACCCTGCCGAAAAGCAGCCCTGGCTAAGAAAAGTGTGGGGGAAGGTTCCTGGACACTCTATGGCTACTTTTTTAATGCGGATCGGCCATGCTTATGCATGTTATTTCTCAAAACGCATTACGGATCAGGCCATTTTCCAACTCTGTATTCAAGAAATTAAATGTGCAAAGAAAGATGTGTGTGTGTCAAAGCACCATTGACAAGTGCGAGTTGATGTTGGATGGGCTGCCATTGCTTCTGCAACAAGCTCAATTACACGATTTTCTGGGAGAAATGACACGCAGGGTAGATACGGTATCCCTCTATGCCAGTCCTTTCACCGAGCTAAATACAACTCTTAGCAAAAAAAGTTGTGGACTGGCTCCGTACCGTCCCTGGCCACATTCACCTGTCCACGTGTTTGTGGTTAGGCGGTCCTTCCCAGTAAGTGCACTGGGGAGGGCACGGGTAATGTTATGGGACCCATGCTTGTGGAAGGCGGAGGCGATACCGGGAAATATAGTGGCGGCTGGGGACCGAGTATGGACACCCGGCCGTCGCCGGCATGAGGTTAAGAAAAGCTTCCGCCTCCACGAGCCTAAAAGGCCACATTTCAAGTGCAAGCAGCTGTCAAAAATTTGGCAGTATAGTATTGCAGCCTGTGGGTGGGTGGCTGCCGGCATTCTTGTGCTTGCATTCCAAGGAATGGGGTAGGGACAACTGAACACTGCAGTGGGACAAAGACGTGGACGGTGATTGTTGCAAGTCTGCAACGACGGGTGCATGGCGGGAGGCATCTTCGCATGTGCCAAGGATCACTTATGATGGGCACACATTTAGGCAGTGACCTGGGAGTCAGAGATGTTTCCAGAGGTCTTCCCCTTGCTGTTCCCATGTCTTTTCAGCACTGTATGCATGTGTCTGATGATGTGTCACACACCACATGGCCAGATATGGTTGTAAAATGTTAAAATGACATTTCCTGGTGAATGCATTTGTCTTGGTTGAAAGCAATGCAAAAGTGCAAAAACGTGTCAAAAATGCTACGTGTGTAGGAGTATTTTTGTTTTTGTTTATTTATTTTGCCTTATATACAAGTCATCACCCTGGAAAGGATGTTCCTTACGCCGTAAAAGTGGCGTAATACTCTGACGACGTTGTTGACAGCAGTGATCTGGGAGTCAGAGATGCTTTCAGGGGTCTTCCCCATGCTGTTCCCATGTCATTTGAGCACAGTTCCCATCGATTTGGGCAATTTTTAGACCCTCTGCAGACCGCCGTGGGGAGCCACCTGAAAAATGCTCAAGTTTCCCCTAGACTTATATTGGGCTCATTGCTCGGGTTGAGCACCCGAGTATTTCAATTTGCTCGACCCGAGCAACGAGTACTCGAGCATTTTAGTGCTCGCTCATCACTAATGACAACCAAAAACATCCAAATAATCCTGATCAAAAAGTTCACATACCCTGGTGATTTTGGCCTGATAACATGCACAGAATTTGACACAAATGGGTTTGAATGGCTACTAAAGGTAACATCCTCACCTATGACCTGTTTGCTTGTGTGGCACCCCAGGGGTCTGGTTTCCACAGTAACTGCAATGTTATGTCTGAGAGCAGGTGGGAGGTCTCTTGGTCAGGAATCCTATGCATGCCACACCTCCTGCCCAGTCCTGGGAGGGGAAGGACTTCCCCTATATAAACCTGGGGCTGAGGCAGGGTTAGTGAGTAGAGAAGAAGTAGAGAAAGAGAAGCAGCTATAGGAAGAAACAACAGGAGCTCTGTGGGAGCAGTGCTACAAGGAGTCAGGGGCTGGCAGCTGCAGAGCTCGCCCTGACTGAGAAGTTATCACCGGACCCGGAGTCCGAGGCTGCAAGGACTAACTCCTATCCAGCAGCAGAAACCGACCGGCAGGGGATTGCAGGTCCTCTGGCCCAGAAACCCGAAGGCACGGTCACACGCGTGGGACCAGCACCGCCATCGTGGAGCGGAAGCCATTAGAAGGCCCCGAGTCACCGGCCATACGGGTGAGCACCACACGGTACACTCAGGGACGTGGGCTACTTTTACCCGCCTCTAGCAAGGTAGCCAGAAGAGTACAGTTAGTTGGGAAGGCCTACAACTCCGCCTGGCCAGGGGAGATCCCATCTGCTCAAGGACTGACCAGGCCCCGATTGCTAGCAAGTACTCCGGGAGGGTCTATCTTTGTCACCAGTAAAGACCCTGAACTACACCGCATCGTCTCTGAGTGGTTCCTGCTACCCCCATCATCCACGTCGGCTGCCCTGAGGCCATAACCCTCCCGTTGGGGGTTATACCATCCACGCTGCACCATCCTTCCACCGGCCTCAGCGGTCTGCCCTGCAGCGGCAGCTCCATAGCTGCATTCAACGGGTGGCGTAGTCATCCACCATCTACTGCTAATAGACTGCCACTTAGTCTGACTCCCTGGGCACGGACCGGGTCACCGCCACGAGACTACTACCCCCATCTGATCCGGCTCCGGGTAGGCTCCCGCGTGCGCAACGCTGCGCGACTCAGGCCCAGGGGCGCGTCACTTGTAATCAGTGTGTGTGCATAAAGCTGAGTGAGTTTCTGGGATCCAGCCACTGACGTTTCTGGATTTTGAGATGGGGAAAGCAAAAGAATTATCAACGGATCTACGGGAAAAGGTAGTTGAACTGTATAACACAGGAAAGGGAGGCAAAAAGAGTATAACACAGGCAAGGGATACAAAAAGATATCCCAGGAATTGATAATGCCAGTCTGCAGTGTTCAAACTGTGATTAACAAATGGAAAATCAGATGCTCTGTAAAAACCAAACCACAGTCAGGTAGACCATCAAAAATTTCAGCCACAACTGCCAAGAAAATTGTTCGGGATGCAAAGAAAAACCAACAAATAACATCAGCTGAGAACACACTTAGGGGTGTACTCACTTTTGTTGCCAGCGGTTTAGACATTAATGGCTGTGTGTTGAGTTATTTTGCAGGCACACCAAATTTACAGTTAAACAAGCTGTACACTGACTACTGTACATTGTATCAAAGTGTCGCATCTTCAGTGTTGTCCCATCAAAAATATATATATGTATTCCGGCCCATTTTTGGAGTTTTGTGTGAAATTATGTCCAATTTGCCTTTTTTTTCTCAGTTTTTTTGTGTTGTTCCAATAAACACAAAGGAAATAAACATGCGTGTAATAAAACATGTGTAATTTTCTGAAACAATTTCAAGGGTGCCAGCACTTTCCGCCATGACTGTATATGCAGGTAGAGTCCTTAACCCCTTTACAACCCAAAGTGGTTTGCACGTTAATGAGAAGGCCAATTTTTACAATTCTGACCACTGTCACTTTATGAGGTAATTACTCTGGAACGCTTCAACGGATCCCCCTGGTTCTGAGAATATTTTTTCATGACATATTGTACTTTATGATTGTGGTAAAATTTCTTCGATATCACTTGTGTTTATTTGTGAAAAAAACAGATATTTGGCGAAAATTTTGAAAATTTTTAAATTTTCAAAATTTGAATTTTTATGCCCCTAAATCGGAGAGATATGTCACACAAAAAAAGTTAATAAATAACATTTCCCATATGTCTACTTTACATCAGCACAATTTTGGAACCCAAATTTATTTTTATTAGGGAGCTATAAGGGTTAAAATTGACCAGCGATTTCTCATTTTTCCAACAAAATTTACAAAACCATTTTATTAGGGACCGCATCACATTTGAAGTCACTTTGAGGGGTCTTTATGACTGAAAATACCCAAAAGTGACACCATTCTTAAAACTGCACCCCTCAGTGAATCGGGTCATCATGGCAACATCCGGGAAGCCGCGGCACACATTGCTGGACGCCGGCAGGAGAGGTGACTATCCCGATCACCTCCCCTTGCCCCCGCAATACTGCGAACGACTTCGATCGCAGCATTGCGGGGGTTAATGTGCGGGACCTCTCCCAGCACATAGCACCGGGTGTCAGCTGTGACAATCAGTTGACACCCGGCGGCGATCACGCCCGCACAGCCTGTGTGCGGGCGCGATCGCAAAGATGTACTAATACGTATCAGGCTCTTAAGTCCCAGGGCGCAGATACGTATCAGTACGTCTTGGGCTTTAAAGAAGTTAAAATTATGTGAAAATGGGAAAAGTCACAAAACTTTGCAACTTTTCAAGAGCTTTATGCCAGTTTTCTGGCAAAACACTGGTGAATCGGGTTCATAATCTCTAATCCTTTCAGCTCCCTTTAATTAGACTACTTTCAGCAAACTAATTATAAGTATTGGGTCTGGTTTTTTTTTTATGCTTTTAAAATAATTGTAAATATTTTCAATCCCCTTTTGTTATAAGGATTTCCCAAAAATTAGCTAATCATAGGTTGTCCTGCATTCGTGACAGTGATTGACTGCGCGGTCACTTGGAAGTTTACATTGGCATCACTACAGGGATAAAGAAGGACTGTCAGGGACCCCCAGAGTGTGGTAAAATGCGCAAACTAATTCATAATTCATTTAATTCTCACACAATATACTAAGTTAGTGTAAGTCTACAAAAAAGCAACAAAACTTGGTGCTAAAAAAATTGAGCATAACTTTTTGAAAAATGAACCAGGTTATGCCAAATCTTACATATTTTGTGACTTTGTGATCAGTTATCAACACAAATATTTTACTCAAATTACCAGATCGATGGATAAGCATTGGGACTTTTCCCTAAATCTCTCCAAAACATCACCGCTTATAGAAGACCACCCTCATATCCAGATCAGATTTTCTGTGAGAGATGCCCAGATTCACAATATAGTATGCCTACTGGCCATCTATGAGAAGTCCACCCCAATGGAAGTCCAGTTATTAAAGAGGATTTTACTGTTTATATAAGGGGCAGACAATGACAGTGAAGGGCCCTTAATCAGGACTTCTGATCTGGGCCCCCCACCCTCCATCAGGCACCACCTACATATACATTTCCATGTATATTTATATTAGGCACACATATAAAATTTGCACATGCTAATACTCTATACACATTTTAACGTATGCATATACATAGTGCACACAAACATAAAATACGGACATACACATAAGATGCACATACACAGTATAGAGTCCCGGTAGTCCTCATAGTTTTAAGCATGGACCCTGGCAAATTGTAGACGGACTTTTATTGTTCATGGGCTTTAAGGGAGAGAGGCTTCCTTTGTGGAGGACACTCATGAATGCCATTCATTTGCAGTGTACACCGTGTCGTGTCATGGAAAACACTCACCCTAGTTTGGCTTTCTACTTCTTCAGCTAATAGCAATGAATTTGCCTGTTGATTTTCTTCTCATCAGAAGATGCTTTTGTTTAGATGTTAACTTCCATCTGACTGATAAGAAAAGCTTTGCTGATCTTCTTGTAGACTTCACATTTTTTGTAAAGAAATTATTTTCTTTCTCAGAAATGTCTTGTGACATTTCTCTTCTATGTGGTGCCACTTACCCTTCTCATCAGAGGACGCTTTTGTTTAGGTGTTAACTTCCATAGTCGGCCTGGACTTCTCTGTAAGATGGTTGCAGTTCCATCTTTGTTATAGTTTTGCATCACTTTTGCTACAGTATTCTGACTGATAAGTAAAGTTTTGCTGATCTTCTTGTAGACTTCACATTTATTGCAAAGAAATTATTTTCTTTCTCAGGTTTTGTGACGTTTCCCTTCTATGTGGTGCCATTGCTGATAGCATGAAATGGGAAGGCGTTTTCTTTATTAAGTAACTTCCTTTTACAGACACCTGTCTGCTGGACATCTGTTTAATGAATTATTACACTTACCTGTGGTTCAGTTCTTGTTAATTAGAATTTTGTTGTCTAAACTTAGCTTTTCTCTTAAGACTGTTACTGGGATGTTCTCATTTTTGAAACATGATCTTGAATGAGTTTGTTAAGAAAATTACTTTTTTGGGGTCTGCAAAATACCAAATCTTGTTTGCATTCAATGGCTCAAATTTGCGAGAGTATTTTGTAGTATGGTATCCCATATAAAATGATGATTCTGAAAGGAAACTACAGGTTTGCTGACAAATCTATTTGGGTGTACTGATTTATGCTAAACACTGTATATATATATATATATATATATAAACCTTATAAGTTTGGTATCACAGTAATCGTACTACTGACTCTGAATCATTTTGTCAGTTTATTTTTACAACACAGTACACACTGTAAAATGAAGGAACCCAAACCTGGCATTTTTTCTCATTTTTCAACACATTATATGATAAAATGAATGGTGTTGTTCAAAACTACAACACTAAGCGTCAGCACACTGTGATTTGCTGATCTGTAAGATGCGTTCTTTGTGCTGTGAAATACACAGCTGTGATATCTCACCAAATATTCATAGTGGGAACTTAAAATTATGTTTTTCTGCCATGATTAAGGATGGTTTGGATGTATGAAACATGTTGACCTTTTATTTCTATCTTTGTGGAATTAAGGCTGCATGAACCAGTCACCAACCATTATCTGTATATGTACAAATATTAAGTGCTACTGAGTGCTGTAGGAAAAACTTAGAATAGTGAGGTGATTTGATAGTCCTGCCACAAATAATCTGTTTCTACTGCACACTTAAAATCTCTGATAGTGGGAATGAACCTGATTGCCTGCAGTAGTGCACTCCTGACAGCTGGTGCAGCAGAGAAAATGTCTTGGACATGAGAGTGGGAGGTCCTGATTATGGAGGATGTTAATATTAGCTCATTGGAGTGTAGATATGGTAGAGATGCAGGACTGTGCAGCAGTGTGGAGAGGTTTGTGGATGAGTGTAATGACTGGTACAGGGTGGAGGCACCAGTGTAACTGCTGGACAGAAATATGAGACTGACTGCTGCATTAAGGATAATGAGAAATACATTTAGTGAGAAGAAGAGCAATTAGTGAGTTACAAGTATTTGTGAATTCAAGACAAAAAAGGAATCAGAGCAACAGTAACAGATTTTACTTTTTTTAATTAATAATGGGATGAATAAAATCGTGAACATTATCAATAGACTAAATCAAAGTCAGGAAGATAGCCGAGGTCAGATACCAGGTGATCAGTAAATGACAAGTCAGACGAGCAGTATGAATACCGTGGAGCCCGATGACAGAGGCGTTACTGAAACTTGTCCAGGTTGACCAGTCAGAAGGCCACAGGTAGATGGTGAAGGTCCTTCTATACAGCTCCAGCAGTCATGGTGGATCTGCTGGACTTCAGGGCGCTGGATGCTTAGGTGTCCCGTCTTTTAGATGGTTTTAGGGCAACAGTGACAGCATGCAAATGCGCGAGCAGCCCTGGATAATCCACGCCGGCAGGATGATAAGATCCGGCGGAAGATGGAACCTATGACAAGAGAAATAAATATAATGTAAGTGATGGGACTCCATATTACATGATAATGCTGTGCAGTCACTGTGGCCGGACGGCAGAGGAATATTATCATACAGAGGTCAGGGGTCATTGTCAGCAATCATACATGTGACAATCCCATCACTGACAGATGACATCTACTTCACATGAATTATTCTCACTGACATCACACAACATGGAGTTGATTCTCACACTTACCTCGTCTCTTTTTCCCATTTTTTCCATTTTCTGAGTTTTGTTGCTCCATACTCAGATTTATTGCCAATTTTCTTTCTTCATGAGATGGAAATTCTGATGAAAAATTTAAAAAAAAAATCAATAACAATATCTTCTTATAGGATCTGCTTTGTCATAATATGGATAACATAAGAGACCTATAGTATTGTATAAAACCATGTGGGAATATTTGAGCCTTGAAGTCAACATTCACATTGCTGGTGCTGTAGACATGTACATACCTGGCAATGGGGACGAGGGTGGCAAGATGGTAACAGCATCGTCTGTATTACATACAGGAACAGATACTTTCTGCCTGTTTGAAGAAGAAAAACATGTAAATCTCAAGAAAACTCCGTATAAAAGGGGTTGTCTCACTAGAAGAACACCGACTATAAGGCCTAATAGGACATATGACTGTCATAGTGGGGAAGGTCTTCTGCTCAAGACTACCTTTTATAGAGAGCTGAGAGGAAAACAACTACCAAGAATGGCCGGCATTTCATACTACATCTCTCCTACAGTGAGGGCAGCACTAAAAGTGCATGACCGGCCACAATTATAGGCTGTTATCTCCAACAATTCCGAAAGCTGAAAGCACAATGACCCATAACCATGGGGCGGTGGATGCTGCATTTGATATTATGGTATTTATGTCCTATATTTGGTGTTGTGCACATATATCAGCCTGGAGCTCCCAGTAATGACCCCATAATCTACTCACATTTCTGAGATGTTTGTGTTGGATTCTGGTGTACACTCTGGAGGGGCCTTGGGATCCTCGTTGTTCACCATCCCGTTAGTGGTGGTAGAGTGCTAAATGTGGATAACAATAAGTTATTAAATATATATACCTTTTCATTTTGTAGATCCTTTTTTGTACATATTTTGGATTTATCGATCACAAACTTACTTTAGAAAGCCTCTCAGAAGATGATGATGCAAATATTCGGAAGATAAAGTTCTCATCGTCCTCACTTGTGCCCTCCTTATCCTCTGAGATCAGATGGTTGTTTTCATCAGAGTGATCTACAAGACATAGGTAAGGAAGGATTGTTAGAGGGTGTCAGTATAACACAGTCGCTATATCTCACTAGGTTAAAAGATGATGCAAAGTAATAAACAGAATACATGAAAAAAAACTCCTGTACAAAATTAGGGAAATAGGGATACAGTACGAACCCATGGTCAACATAGCTGAGATCCATGAAACATGGATAACATAGTAGACCAGAAAAACCATGTGGAAATATTTGAGCCTTGAAGTCAACATTCACATTGTTGGTGCTGTAGACATGTACATACCTGGCAATGGGGACGAGGGTGGCAAGATGGTAACAGCATCGTCTGTATTACATACAGGAACAGATTCTTTCTGCCTGTTTGAAGAAGAAAAACATGCAAATCGTAAGTAAACACAGTATAAAATGGGTTGTCTCACTATAAGAACACTGACTATAAGGCCTAATAGGACATATGACTGTCATAGCGGGGAAGGTTTTCTGCTCAAAACTACCTTCCGTGGATCAGAACACAACTACCAAGAATGGCTGGCAAGTAATACTACAGCTCTCCTACAGAGTAGGCAGTGCTAAAAATGCATGACCTGCCACAATTATGGGCTGTTATCTTCTGCATTTTCTGAAGCCAAAAGTACAATGACCGTTAACCATGAAGCGATGAATGCTGCATTTGATATTCTGATATTTATGTCCTATATTTGGTGTTGTGTACATAGATAAGCCTGGAACTCCCAGTAATGAAGTAATGACCCTTTATAATCTACTCACATTTCTGAGATGTTTGTGTTGGTTTCTGGTGTATACTCTGGAGGGGCATTGGGATCCTCATTGTTCACCATCCTGGTAGCGATGATACAGAGCTAAATACGGATAAAAATAAGATATAAAATATTTTTTTTATGTACTTTTAGAGTTTTTTTAATTTTTTTTACATATTTTGGATTTATTAATCACATACTTACTTTACAAAGCTTTTCAGAAGATGACGTAAAATTTTGGAAGTCAAGGCTCTCATTGTTCTCACTTGTGCCTTCCTCATCCTTTGAGACCAGATGTTTGTTTATATCAGAATGATCTACAAGAAATAGGTAATGAAGTATTATTAGAGGTTGTCAGTATAACACAGTCACTATTTATCACTAATATTAATGGGAACAGATGATCACATATTAGGGAAGATGAGACAAACAGTCGCTTAGTCTAGATGACGTCTCCTTCTACTTACTGATAAATAAGCTGGTGTCTGCGTCTGAAACAAGCTGAGGAACATACTCCAGCTCCTGGCTCAGAATATTGTCAAAGTCCAAGTCACTCAGGAATGGATGAACCTTGATCTCAAATGCTCCTCCTAGAAAAAGAAAAACAAAAGTGATGCGGACATAGTCAGGGATGGCTCCATATCTGAACAGTTTATCGTAATCTGAACTAATGACGAAACTGAGCCGACATGAAGGAAATAAACTGAAAGTCTTAGTGTGGAGAACTAGAAATACAGTAGATGAGCTGATAGAGAAATGCTGATCTTCATGGACATGAGCGATATGTCCTTGGTCTAATAAGGGAATATTAATACTAGTATATCTGTTACCTGTCCCAAGTCTACGCACAGGATTTCTTCTGAGCAGCTCAGTGATGAGATTCTGAGCATCCAGGGGTGGAGCGCGATCACAATTCCAAATTAGTTCTCCTGTTACATAGAAAATTACAGAAAATAAAACCTCTTTACTGGACTGTAACATAAAGCAAAGGAAATAACTAAACAAATGTAACCAATCAACGCAATGATCGGATTATTCTACTCACCAATGACAACCCTTTTATAAAGCTCAGTGAGGGAATCAGCATCAAATGGTACACATCCCAGCAGGAATTTATACAGGATGATCCCCAATGACCACCAGTCAACAGGTCTTCCATAGCCTTCTTTCAGGATGATCTCTGGGGCTATGTAACATGGGGTGCCACAGAACTGGAAACCAACAGAAGATAGAGATGAGAATCGATGAAACAATTATTATGACAAGATATCATCGTTAAAACACAATGCAGAAGATAAAATATTAGTGGAAAAGTTCTCTAGAAAGGAAGAACGTAGAGAAGAGACAATAGTGTGATGAGATTTGCAAATAACAAGCTAAGTTCTTGTAGGTGATGCTGACCTCACGGTCCTGGAACTCTCTGGAGATGTCCACTGCTAATTCCTTGTAGGTGTTGGTTTTCGGTATCATTAGACCAACTTTAGAAATCCCAAAATCGGTAACTTTAATATGTCCAGTAGATGTAATCAGGAGGCTGCAAAAGAGAAGATGGTTTTAGCCTCACAGACTGAATGATAATAAATGACAACTTTCCCCACTTTATTATACTACGGGGGCACTTACTTATCCGGCTTCAGGTCTCTGTGCACCACACCGTAACTATGCAGGTATTCCACGGCAAGTACCGCCTCTGCAAAGTACAAGCGGGCCATGGGGACAGAGAAAGGACCCCTGGTGCTTAGAAGGGTCCCACAGTCTCCACCTATAGAAGAAAGGAAATATGACCGGTGAGGGGTTTATACAGAAGATAACCATGATATACCACGAGCAGATAACCATGATGTATAATGAGCAGTGAGCGGAAACATCCTGGGGAGATCACACAGATAATGGCGTACATAGAAATCACAAGACCCCATATCAAAAGTTGTAATTGCCCCCCACCCTAAAAAGTAAAAAAGAAATATATTTATATCCCTGTTGAAGCAGCTTGGTGTTCTCACCAGCAATACAACTTTTATGGCCATTTTAGAGTATGATGCTCCCAAAAATGCCCACACCCACACTCAATGAGTATGGTATCCCCACAGTGAATCCTCCTAAGGAGGCCACCACTTAGAAGGAGGCCAGCCACAACCCCCTACTCGGTGTGATGGCACCCACAGCAACCCTCCCACTCAGGATAATGGTTCCCACAGTCCCTCACACAATATAATGGTCCGCATAACTCCCCACTCAGTATGATGTCCCCACACAGAATGGGGGCCTCCATACAGAGTGAGGACCCCCACAGCACCGCACTTAATATGATGACCTCCACTCAGCATTTACAGTCCCCCCATATCTAGTCATACGGCCCCCTTTCAGTATTTTGGCCCCTACTAGCCACCTACTCAGTATTTTTGCCCCCACCAGCCCCACCTCCTTGAAGAAGGAAATACCGCTGAAATTGTGATGACAGGTGGAGGGATGCTGCCCACTGCCGAGCGTCGACAGACCCCCTCCGACTGATGAGCCCCATAGCGCCCCTGCACCAAGATCAATGAATTTACGAGCATCTTGGTAATAGATAACCTATAGTAAATGCTCTGTGGGGATGTAACCAACAATGTCCTAATGATATGAGCAGTGATAAGATGAAAGCAGACATGGGCTGAATATAATACAATAGATGTGTCTTACCTCCTACATACTCCATGACCATACACAGGTGAGATCTAGTTGGAAAGGAGCAGAGCATGGAGACCACAAAGGGACAATCAGCAAATGTTAAGATGTCCCTCTCCAGAAAGGCCCATTCCAATCTCTGTGCAGTATTTAGGTTCCGCTTAGCCATTTTCTTCATAGCAAAGGTCTGGTGTGAGTCTTTATGATGCACTAAGTAGACGGCCCTGGAGAGAAGGAGAATCCATCGGTTATAATAAATCCTTATTAATAATCCATCTATAGAAATCATTATATGTTTAATACTGGTATCCAAGGGGTAACATTTCTCCTTGCGGAGAGTGACATGTTAAGCTTGTCAAGGTGAGGAGACTTTTAAGCCTCAATGATCCTCTGGGAAATATGCAAATTGTCTCTTCAGAGAGGAAGAGAACTAGAACTCTAGTGCCCCTTATAGGAAGTAGTAATCCTAAAAGTCAATATCGACCCTTTAACGAGCCTTGTCACATGACATAAGATAATAGCCATAACCAAAATCTCAATTTTTGGACACTATGTTTGGGGTACAAGCACTCATCAGTGCAAAGTGTGAGATATGGTTTGGCTGGGTGAGAGGCATCTGACCAGGATCCAAGGGGTAACGTTTCTCCTTGCGGCAAAAGCCATGTTAAGCAAGTCAAGGTGAGGAGACTTTTAAGCTGCAATGCTCTTCTGGGAAATATGCAAATTGTCTCTTTTCAGAGAGGAAGAGAACTAGCACCCTAGTGCCACCTATAGGAAGTAGCAATCCTATTTCCCAGAAGAGCATTGCGGCTTAAAAGTCTCCTCATGTCCGCAAGGAGAAACGTCAACCCCTTGGATACCGGTCAGACACCTCTTACCCAGTCAAACCATATCTCACACTTTGCACTGAAGAGGGGCAGTACACCAGAACACAGTTCCTGCAAATTGAGATTTTGGTTTTGGCTATTATCCTAAGTCATATGACAAGGCTTGTTAAAGGGTCGATATTGACTTTTAGGATTGCTACTTCCTATAGGTGGAGTTCTAGTTTGCTTCCTCTCTGAAGAGACAATTTGCATATGTTTAATACTAGAAGTCTGGCCGCCACTATAAATCCACATCTAGAAATACATAAAATAGCACTACATAGATCACCTATGGGAGGTCTCCACAATGCCACTTCTGCCGGAGCCATTACCCAGGTCACATTATAGATACGAGAATCTACCGAAATTCTCTCTGGGCAGATTCGCTATAGCTGACCAAATACAATTTAGTGCAAATAAAAATTGGTCCAAAATGAATGTGCTCCAGGGCTCTCTTCTGCTGCTAAGGCCAGTGATTGGGCCCACATGGTCATGGTGGAGGGTGTAGATGTCATTGACGTCAATATGGTGTCACCCTTCATGTGACCATGTGTAGCCAACTTCTCTGATCAGCTTCATAATGGAGCCCCCCCCATCAAAACAAAGATCAGAGTGGAGAGCAGAAAAGCTCAGGTGGAGGAGGCAGCATAAGAACAGATGAGGGTCTAGCACAGGTGAATGTAATAATATTATATTATTATATATTATATTATATGTAATTATATTATTTAAATCGCTTTCCTTACAGTTTGATTTGCTACAGATCACATAATTTCCCTATGATAACACTGAATGGCAGAGTGCAGGGGCAGAAGCATTGTCATAGGGAACCCTGAGAAATGTGGATTATGGCAACAGAAATCTCACCCAAAATTTCCACTGCTGATGAGTTTGGTAGTTTCATAGTCGCTCATATGCGGCTTTCTCGCCGGAACCAATGAATCGATCACGCTCTATAAAAGAATAAGAAATAATACTGATTTATTGAAGATGCAGGAAAAAAGTTACAGATGCAAAAACTTCTCCCCCCATATTATGTCCCAGATGATTTATACTGATATGATGTTGGGAGGATACAAACCGGACGCTGGGCAGACCTGGCGCTAGCACCCAGCACACCCAGGCAAGTGCCGGGGCCCTGAGTAGGCGAGGGGCCCACTTGCTGTCGGGCACCCTGGCGTGCTATGGGACCGGTGAGCAGAGGAGAGTGGTGCCAGCGCCAGCTAGTGGGCCTTGCTCCCCCCCCCAATGCTTGCCCAGTGCCACGGCCAGCACAATACTTACCTCTCCACAGCTGGTGAGCAGTGAGGTGAGCATTTGATTTTTTTTTTTTTTATGTATGGAGGTATGGGGCATTATATGGGGGGGAGAAGTGACATCCTGCATGGGGCATTATATGGGGGGGAGGTAGGGACATCCTGCGTGGGGTATTATATGGGCGGGGGGGAGTGACATCCTGCATGGGGCATTATATGGGGGGGGGAGTGACATCCTGCATGGGGCATTATATGGGGTGAGAGGTGACATCCTACATGAGGCATTATATGGGGGGGACATCCTGCATGGGGCATTATATAGGGGGTATGACATCCTGCATGGGGTATTATATGAGGGGGAGAAGTGACATCCTGCATGGGTCATTATATGGGGGGGGGAGTGACATCCAGCATAGGGCTTTATATGGGGTGAGAGGTGACATTTTGCATGGGGCATTATATGGGGGGTGACATCCTGCATGGGGCATTATATGGGGGGGGGTGACATCCTGCATGGTGTATTATATGGGGGGAGAAGTGACATCCTGCATGGGGCATTATATGGGGTGAGAGGTGACATCCTGCATGGGGCAATATATGGGGTGAGAGGTGACATCCTACATGGGGCAGTATGTGTTGGGGGGACATCCTGCATGGGGCATTATATGGGGGGGTGACATCCTGCATGGGGCATTATATGGGGGGTGACATCCTGTATGGGCCATTATGTGGGGTGGGACATCCTGCATGGAGCATTATGTGGGGGGGACATCCTGCATGGGGAATTATATGGGGGGTGACATCCTGCATGGGGCATTATGTGGGTGGCATATCCTGCATGGGGCATTATGTGGGGGGGACATCTTGCATGGGGCATTATGTGGGGTGGGACATCCTGCATGGTGCATTATGTGGAGGGGACATCCTGTATGGGGAATTATATGGGGGGTGACATCCTGCATGGGCCATTATGTGGGGGGGCACAGCTTGCATGGGGCATTATGTGGGGGGCACAGCCTGCATGGGGCATTATGTGGGAGGGACATTCTGCATGGGGAATTATATGGGGGTGACATCCTGCATGGGCCATTATGTGGGAGGGGGACATCCTGCATGGGACATTATGTGGGGGGGGCACAGCCTGCATGGGGCATTATGTGGGGGGTCAAAGCCTGCATGGGGCATTATGTGGGGGTCACAGCCTGCATGGAGCATTATGTGGGGGGGGCACAGCCTGCATGGGGCATTATGTGGGGGGCACAGCCTGCATGGGGCATTATATGGGGGGTCACAGCCTGCATGGGGCATTATATGGGGGCACAGCCTGCGTGGAGCATTTTATGGGTCCATTATTCTATATGGAGCAATATATGGAGCTCATAATACGGTATAGAGGACTATGTGGTGCCATTATACTGTGTGGAGGACATTACTGTCCGGTCTGCACTGTGAGCTGTGAGGATTCGCCGCTTTCTGAGTTATTGTGGAATTTACAATAGATATCGCTCATGTAATGTAAGAAGTGAAATCTTCGGGCTTGTACTATATATATATATATATATATATATATATACATATATATTTATCTGTGCATCATGAATCGTGGTATGTGTTAAAGGGGCCACTGAGACTCTTTCGCCCAGGGCCCACGAAATCCTGGAGCCGCCCTGCAATGGTCATCATACATTACTATAACATTCTGGATAATGTGGGAGATCACACAGAGGAGGACTTACAGGTAATCTGTCACCAGGTGTTTGCTATGTATTCTGAAAGCACCATGATGTAGGGGCAGAGACCCTGATTCCAGTGATGTGTTACTTACTAGGCTGTGTGTGGCTGTTTCAATAAAATCAGTAGATTATCACTAGAAGACTATCTGTCTAGCCAGGTAGTCCTATTGCTCTGTACCCCTGCCTCCACCACTGATTAGCAGCTTTCTGCCTATGCACAGTGTACACAGAAAGCTGCCAATCAATGGTGTGGGCGGGGTTATACAAGACTCAGCATTCAGAGCTCTGCAGCAGAAAAAAATAGTGATTTTATCACAACTGCTCCACCGAGTAAAGTAATCAACACATGGAATCTGGGTCTCTGTCCCTGCATCATGCTTCTCTCAGACCAAATAGCATAAACCTGGTGACAGATTCCCTGTAATTCACATGTAATTAACACCATAGGGTCATCTACACTTAGAATAGAGACGTCCCATGGTTGTATGGGGGATAATACTGGACGAGTCATTCACACCCCATGATCTGATGACACACACGCATCCCCCTCTATGATACTTACGGATTCTTGGATCTCCGGGATCTCACTAATTCCATTGTTAGGATTCGACAGCTCAGTTGTTTCTAAAATAATGATGAAGAAATGAAATGTATTAGAGGATATTATTCCTACATAGATAATACAGCAATATAACGGAGAAATGACAAGATGTCTGTAAATGGGATTAATACTCGTTATATGGGGATTCTAAATATGAGAATATACGGGGAATCCATAGATAAATGTAATGTAAATGATGGAGGAACCCCTTCATAAATAACAAAAGACTGACCATCACTTCCGAAAAGAAAATGGGTGTGAACAGGTGCATACTAAGAGTAGCCATCCAAATACATAACTAACAAAGTTGCACTCTGTAACGCTATAGCATGTAAACATGAAATAAATGAAATTTGAATTGCATTACTGCTGTAGAAAATAGGATAAAAGGAAGATACTTAGCGCATAATTTGGCCAATTCATGCATGGCCAGCAGCCACGGCAAGGCGACCTTCTTTTTCTGGGTGCATGCCCAGTAGCCACGGCAAGGTGACCTTTTTTTTGCTGGGTGCATGCCCAGCAGTCACGGCAAGACGACATTCTTTTGCTGGGTTCATGCCCAGCAGTCACGACAAGGCGACCTTCTTTTGCTGGGTGCATGCCCAGCAGTCACGACAAGGCGACCTTCTTTTGCTGGGTGCATGCCTAGCAGCCACGGCAAGGCGACCTTCTTTTGCTGGGTGCATGCCCAGCAGTCACGGCAAGGCGACCTTTTTTGCTGGGAACCTATCTCCACCCATCAGCCCGGGGTGGTTTTAATTACAACAGGATCCCACCTACCCATATAAATGTAGGCTTCAGCCTAGGAGAGGATTCACATTAGGAGAGGATTCCAACAAAAAGATCGCCTTGTCATTGGCTGCTGGGCATTCATGAATTGGCCAAATTATGTGCTCAGTATCTTAGTTTTTTCCCATTTTCTAGAGCAGTAATGCAATTTAAATTTAATTTATTTCATGTTACTTGCTATAGCACTGCAGAATGGACCCTCCATCACATGAATGAGGAAGCCCCCACCCACGCTGCACATACGAGTGATGGTAAGAGAGCTGAAACATAGGAGAGATTTGCAAATTAGCCTGGAAGTGCACTGGGGGCGTGTCACTGCACTTGGATTTCTTCTTTCACGCCCCCAGCGCACTTCCATTCTGATTTGTATATGGTGTCTACTTTACATTTCTCCTGACTAGCACATTGGATTTCTACAAACAATTATTATTAGGGGACAATGGCCTATACCGTCACACCACTACTTCTATATGTAACAATGTGCTGCCAGGTTCCCATTACACAGAGTAGAGAGTAAATCTAACATTATCCTCCGTCCTCTGTAATATCTGGACATTCCTTGTAGAAGGTCGGGTGATCGCTCACCTGTAATCAGATCGCTGTTCAGCTCCGGCCGACTCCTATTAGGGTCAGGGATTTTCGGGGTCACATTTTGCCCATATTTGGCGTCGCCTCCTGTTGTTTCCTGATAGATATAATATATATATAATTAATATGTGGAAGATTTTACTAAATCACCAAATACATAAATCATGAAGGACTAAACCAACATTTACAGATGCACCAATTGTAACGATACAAATCCCGCGCCATCTTCAGACCTTTTCTCAGAAAGTCTCCTCAGATACGGTGGATTAAGATACGTCTATTAATATTGATCCTTACCGGGCGTTCCAATGAGCATTCTAGTATAGACAGGACTTTTTTGGCCAGTTCTTTAAAGACAGCCAAATCTTCAGTCTGAGATCTTTCTTCAGCCTATAAAGAAGGAAAAATGGAAAGGAGAATTTTGAGATGAGAGCGGTCAAAATGGAGGCGGAAATTGTATGTGACATCGGTTCTCTGTCTGCAGATACAATGACTACATACTGCATTTGGGGACTCGTTGTGTTTTACCGTATTTTTTGGAATATAAGATGCCTTTTTTTCCAAAATGTTTGACCTCCCTTCTAACACTCTCGCACCCCCCCAATCTATCCTAAACTCTGCTGTCTGACTAATCCACCTGTCCCCCCGCTATTACCTGGCTTCTCCCCTCGCTCCGCCAATCCCTTCACTGGCTCCACATTACCCAGAGACTCCAGTTCAAGACCCTAACCTTGGCATGCAAAGCCACCCACAACCTGTCTCCTCCATATATCTGTGACCTAGTCTCCCGGTATTTACCTGCACGCAACCTCCGATCCTCACAAGATCTTCTTCTCTACTCCCCTCTTATCTCCTCTTCCCACAATCGCATACAAGATTTCTCCCGTGCATCCCCCCTACTCTGGAACTCTCCACCCCAGCATATCAGACAGATTATTAATAATAATAATTGTCTGAATGTAGCTTACCAGGGGGGTGGCTGTGGCGGAGTGAGGTCACAGGAGGTAGGGTCACTGCTGTAGGAAGCCGGCAGTAGAAGTGGGGCGCTGCTGCGGGCCCCGAGCTGGGAGGAGCGGGGTATCCAGGAGGTGCGAGGCTGCGGGCCCTGGGCTTCAAGGAAATGTTAGCGGTGATTTAGGAGGGGAGTCCCCGCTCTGCCCATTGATTTTCTGGCGGTGGGCTTCAGGCAAATGGCCGCTGGAGGCAGTGCATGTGCAGATTTAGATCTCGGCTCAATGACGAGCTGAGATCTCAATCTGCATATTGGCCATCTCCAGCAGCCTACTTCTTGAAGCCCACTGCAGAGAAATCAATAAGCAGAGCAGGGCCTCCCCCCCTGAATTACCGCTAACATTTCCTTGAAGCCCAGGGCCCGCAGCCTCGCACCTTCGGGACACCCCGCTCCTCCCAGCTTGGGGCCCGCAGCAGCGCCCCACTCCTACTGCCGACTTCCTGCAGCAGCGACTCTGCCTCCTGTGACCTCGCTTCACTGCCACCACCCCCCTCAGTAAGCAACCGAAAATTCGGACTATAAGACAGACCCCCATTTTATTATAATAAATGTTTTTCCTATTTACCTCCCAAAAATTTTTGGTGCGTCTTATGGTCTGCAAAATACGATATATTAGAAGAAAAAGCTTCTATCCCTCCATTATTATCTGTTAATATTGAGATGTTCTGTGCAGAGTGTCCGCCACTTACCTGTTGTAGTAATGACCTGATGTTCTGAAGTAAATCCGTCAGATAGTCTGACGTTAGACGACGTTGTCGGTGTTTGGTCAGGCAATCCTTTACTAGCTCCATCACCAGCCGGTGAGTGAAGCTGAGGACGCCATCAGGTGGTAGAAGCACACTGTTAGGACGATTGATCATAAGGATCAACAATAGTGCTTTTACCTGAGGAATGTCCAAAACAATTCCAGCCATAGTGAAAAACTGCAAGTGCTATCAGTCACTATAGAGCCAAGAAAGGCACGGGTGAGCCTATGTGCATTGTATATATAGCGACTGTGAGCAGTGATGTCACCATCACCTGTGATGTCATCACGGAATCTTGTGATAGAATCTTCACGGAGCAGTTCTGCGCAAATAGAATGCGGCCTGGTAATATATAAAGTGAAAACACCATACAGTTAACTACCCATGTTATCATGGCCGTTCTATTTTATATCCAATTAGAACACAACCAGGATAAAGGTGTGTTCACAAGTTGGATTTTGGCAGCATTTTTTTTCTACCTCAAAAATCAAAGGAGGCAGGAAAAACGCTGCTTAAAATTCAGGTGTTTTTACTTGTGTTTTTTTTCCATTCATTTGAATGGGTGAAAAATGCTGCAAAACCTCTGAAAGACTTGACAAGCTGCAGATTTAAAAAAAATGCAAAAAAAACAGCATGTGAATGAGATTTCAGAAATGTCATTCACTAAGATGGTACTGTAAAACACAGCATTTTTGCTGCAGAAGAAAAAACAGTGAATACACCCTAAAGATATCCTCAGTCATATTATGGGAAATATTGTATATTTCGCATTTATTATCTCACGTGTTTTATCTTCACCATAGAACTTTTAAGGCTGTGTGCCCACTATGCGTTTTTTAGGCATTTCTGCAGCGTAACTTCAGCCGCGGAAACACTTAAAAAACGCTTGGTGATAGGTCTGCAATGGTTCCCAATGATAATCCGCAGCACGTCCTTTAATTTTGCAGAGTCGCTGCGATTTAGCCGCCATTGACTTGCATTGGAACGCATAACATCCGCATGACTACACATACACATGTGGATATTATGCGACTCAATGCGTGAATGGTACCCGGGTCTGGAGATGAAGAGACTCTCCTCCAGACCCGGGTACCATAGTACCTGTAGTTAAAATAGAATTAAAATAAAAAATAAACATATACTTACCTTCTGATGGCCCCTGTCTGCTCCCGGCGGTGCTGCTGGCTCTTCGGCTGCTCGTGGTGGAAAAATGACCTTGCATGACGCCATTTAGTCATGTGACAGGTCACGCGACCGCTGACATCGGCGGTCGCGTGACCTGTCACATGACTAAATGACGTCATGGAAGGTCCTTTTACAGCACCGTGATCCGCCGAAGACACAGGACGCACCGGAGAAGGAGATCGAGGACCATCGGAAGATAAGTATAATGTTTTTTTTTTATTTTTCACCATTATTATTCTTTTTTTTATTATTGATGCTGCATTTGCAGCATTGTAACTTGGTCACACTATATAAATCCATGCCGGTTGCATGGAATTATATAGTGTGACCAAGTTGTCAAGCACTTTTCCAAGTGATGCTAAAATCACTTGGCAAAGCGCTTGACAACCCAGGGAGATGCAGAAACGCTTAGGAAAAATCCGCAGCATTTCTGCATCGTGGTCATATATCCTAACTCATTGGCGAACTGTTATACAAGGCTACATTCACACTAGACGTTTTTTTAGCGGGCTTTTTTATGCAAATTTTCAGCTGCGTTTTACAGTACCAACAAAGTCTATGAGATTTCCGAAATCTCATGCACACAGCTTGCTTATTTGTCCTCAGTATTTTGTGCTTTCCATGGCTTTTTGCAATAGAGTATGTCACTTGTTTCAGCGTTTTTCACCCATTAAAAAAAAAGGTGGTGGAAAAAATGCTGAAAAAAAGCCTAGTGTGAACATTTTGCTGCGTTTTAAGTGAAAAAAGCAAGTATGTGACACACATTTATTCTTGTGATTTTCCCAAGTTTAAACCATCTTGTCTTGGTCACCTGAGATAGCAGCTTGGATTATTACAGTTTAATTAAATTAGTGATGCCTACAAAGTAAACATTGGTTGAGCTAGGTGTGAGATTGAACAACACGTGTGGCCCAGGGAGGTGTGAAAATGAACAATGCCTGAGCAACTCAATGGCAAACCATAATGTGAAAGTAAATAGTGTCCTACAAATTCAATGCACTGCCAGGGTCTTAGATAAACCATTCCAGACCAATTCACCCCCCCCCACTGTTACATTTGTAATGTGTACTTTTTCATGAACATATGTCTTGCAATGGTGACTTGTTTTCATGTGTCTATGGTGGAAGTGACGCGCCCCCTGGGCCAGTGTTGTTGGGGATACCCGGAGCCGGATCAGATGGGGGTTGTAGTCTCCGAGTGGCTGTGACCCGGTCCGTGCCCAGGGTGTCAAGCTCAGTGTGTGGCAGTCCTTATGATGTTACTAGATGTTCTTTTGTGTCGACTACGCCACCCGTTGAATTGCGGTCAGTACGGCCGCTGCTGCAGCAGGGTCCGCTGAGGCTGGTGATGTATGTGCAGCTCAGGTAGTATAACCCCCAACGGGAGGGGTATAGCCTCAGGGGGTCAGTTGCAGAGGATGGGGGTTGTGGTGGTGCAGCGGGGATGGAAATGAGACTCAGAGTCGGGCTGTGCAGTTCAGGGTTTGTTTACTTACTGCAGTTGTTCTGGTCACTCCGGCCTTAAGTGACCACCCGAGCCGTGCTGCGTCCACCAGGTCCTGGACTCGGCCAACCCCCAGGTGATTCTGGAGCGTGGTCCTGAGCTCCCTTTCTGTCCTGTCCTCTTCTCTGGCCTTCCCCACCAGGGATCCACCTATGTCCGGCTCCCTCGGGCCTCTTGGTGGTAAACCCTTGTCTCTGGGTTCCCTGACCCTATTCCTGGTCTGCCTTCCGGGTGGATTTAGTGGGTGATCGTGGCAGATCCTGCCCACGACCTCCGGTTCCTGGCTAAGGTGTGCTGTAGCCTCTGCCAGCTTGGGATCCGGTACCCTGTTGCCAACTCTTCACCCTCTGGTCTAATTTGGGCTCTTGGAGTTCCTTCTCTCTCCCCCTCTGGGTCTTTCTTTCTCCTCTCTCTCTCTCTTGGCCTTGGAGCTGCTCTTCTCCTCTGCTCTGACAGACTGACCTCACTCTGCAAAAGACTGACCCTGATCTAAGATGGTTCCCACCTTATATACTCCCTCTATGTGTGAGCTCAGGTGACCAGCACCCAATGAGCTCCTAGCTTTACCCAGGCTGCTCCCCCTATCTGCCCCTACACTACTGGGATGTTCCACCCCCCTCCCACTCCAGCCAGGAACAGACACTGTCGTACCTGCACATTTCTCTAGTGGGAGTACCATCGGTCTGTTCCCCGGAAATGGGATGTGTGTAGTGCATGCAGCTAACTGAGCTCAGTTCCACACTCCATCCTTACCCGGGAGTGGAATACCACACCTCTGGCTTGAGGTGCAATACCCCTGTAGCAGCCGAATCCTCAGGGTGCTACATTCCCCCCTGGTAAACCACAGCACGTCCTCGGGCTGTAAGATACAAAAACATCCAAAACATACAATTATTTTTCATAAACATCAACATATAAACATATAAAACATCATATATATCATCAGCAGCAATAAACTCTTCATATAAAACTTTTCATAAATAACATTCTTGTAAACATTCCTGTCGCTGGTTCCTCCGGTCACGGTGCAACTTGTGACCGGGTAAAGTGCGACAGTCTCTTAAAGAAAATGGTTTCCTATAAAACCGGTAGGGGGCGCCTTAGGAAGCGCAACTATATACAAGGGGAGGTATGGCCGCTCTCAGTCCTCGGCCAGGTAATGGGAATAGGGACACACGGTTTAACAGTTCACTCTTGTCCCAACGGGGACATATTTAAATCAGCAACAGTTCTTAGTACCCCGACGGGCAACTTTATACAGTCTCTCTCTACCGTACTTCAAGGACGGCGTCCTCCTGCTCCTTCTTTAGATTCTTCAGACCCGTCCGGGTCCTCTTGCTCCTCCTCACACCGCAGCTCCTCCTCCGTCAGGCGATGCACATGGAGGGCGTAGGGTCCTTTGGCACACTTGTGCCGGGTGAAGGTGACCTCGTCCCCTACATACAGGTCACGACCTCTGTGTCCCTCCGGCAGATGGCTTTCTACGTCTCTGCGGGTTACAAAGACGTCGCCGGGGGTATGATGGTCTCTAATAAAGCCCCATCCGTGCTGCATGTTGAATTTTATCACAGTCCCGGTGGAAGGGGGACCATGAGCTGCACGGGGATTCCTCCTGGTCCGACTCTTCTGCTCCGCGCTCCTTATCTGCGCTTGCTGTTCCCGGACCCGCCTCTCTCTCCGCTCCCTCTCGAAGACCTCGAGCTGCTGCCGGCAGCACTCTGCACGCTCTGCTGCGGCCGCCCGAGTCTCCTGAGTGAACCCCATGAGGTCTTCTCCAGTGGGGTCCCACTCGAACTGTGCCTCCTCCAGCGGGGGCGAGGTCCTCTTTACGGGCTTCGGAGCCGGAATCAGGGGCTCGCACATGGGCCTTGCTCTCTGGAGTTCCAGCTGAATGTACTCCTGGGGCCATATGAAGGGCTGCCCATCCGGGCACGTATGCTGGGCGAATAGATCTTCACCCAGGTGCGGCACTCTAGATGCTGAGGGCGCGTTGATGGTAGCGGCGCCCGGGTTAACCAGGCCTTGCGACCAGGCCTGGGGCACCTTAAAGGCAAAGGGCACCGTAAGAACGGCGGCGCCCTGGGTTATTCGGCCCTGCGACCAGGCCGGTGGCTCCGCGGAGGTAGGGGGCGCTGTTGGTATTGCGGCGCCCGGGGGTACTAGGCCTTGCGACCAGGCCGGTGGTATTTCCTGCTTGGCCACGCTCGAGGTCGAGGCGTGTGACGTCACAGGGGTCGCGGCCGCGGTTTCCGGTTGAGGCCTAGTCGGCGGCGGTGACGATGCAGCGACGGGCACGGCAGGGGGAATTTCGGGCTCTGCGACGGGGAGCTGGGGCAGGCACGCGGTTTCCCAGCTCGGGGTAGAGACGTCCCCTTTACCTGCCTCCGTCCGTTCAGCTCCCTTCTCGGCGCCGTCTCCTGCCTTCATTTCTCCTGCGCCATCCTCAGAGGCGGTCTGTCTCCTCGTCTCGGGTGGCGTGCTCCGCTGACGGGTGCCGGTCTGCTGGGCCATCTCTCGGCTCCACTCCGCCAACATCTCTCGCTGCACCCGGGCCATCCTCCGTGTGAGGCCCTCCAGCGCGGTCTGTGCACACTCCCGGTCTCGGGGGAGCTGTGCTAGGATCTCCAGCAGGCCTTCTGGAGTGGCGACCTGCAACAGGCTCCTGACCACTGGGTCGGTGCTGCCTGACTCTCCCTCCATCTCCGGGTAGGCTCTCTCTGGACTCTCTTCCAGACGTCTTGTCTCCGGGTGCGCTCTCTCCAGACTGCTCCAGGCGACACCCATCTTTGTTCTCTTCTTCTGTCTCCGCCCACATCGAGGGTGGTCCCGGGGCAACTTTGTGATTGTCAGTTCCAGGGGCAGTTCTCTTACGCTGATGGACACTTCCAGCATCACAGTCTCTGTTGGTGGGCGCGGTTTCCGCTTTTGGCGCCATTCTTCGACCTAGCCCACGATGGGAGGTGGCCTCTTGCCATCCTTTGGCACGCCCATAACGGCGTCCGCTCTGCCAAGGCGGGAAATCTTTGGAAATGGCGGGAATCGTCTCCCAGTGGCGGGAAACTCCACGGATGGCGGGAAAAAGCTGCAAATGGCGGACAACCGGCGGGAAACGACCTGTGATGGGGTCCGTTGGCGGGGACCCTCCGGAACCGGCGGGAGACTTCTTTTTAAGGTAACGGTGAACTTTTCTTCAGGCACGCAGTACCCGGTTGTTGCGGGCACGTTATCCTGCCGACTACGCCAAAGTTGACGCGCCCCCTGGGCCAGTGTTGTTGGGGATACCCGGAGCCGGATCAGATGGGGGTTGTAGTCTCCGAGTGGCTGTGACCCGGTCCGTGCCCAGGGTGTCAAGCTCAGTGTGTGGCAGTCCTTATGATGTTACTAGATGTTCTTTTGTGTCGACTACGCCACCCGTTGAATTGCGGTCAGTACGGCCGCCGCTGCAGCAGGGTCCGCTGAGGCTGGTGATGTTTGTGCAGCTCAGGTAGTATAACCCCCAACGGGAGGGGTATAGCCTCAGGGGGTCAGTTGCAGAGGATGGGGGTTGTGGTGGTGCAGCGGGGATGGAAATGAGACTCAGAGTCGGGCTGTGCAGTTCAGGGTTTGTTTACTTACTGCAGTTGTTCTGGTCACTCCGGCCTTAAGTGACCACCCGAGCCGTGCTGCGTCCACCAGGTCCTGGACTCGGCCAACCCCCAGGTGATTCTGGAGCGTGGTCCTGAGCTCCCTTTCTGTCCTGTCCTCTTCTCTGGCCTTCCCCACCAGGGATCCACCTATGTCCGGCTCCCTCGGGCCTCTTGGTGGTAAACCCTTGTCTCTGGGTTCCCTGACCCTATTCCTGGTCTGCCTTCCGGGTGGATTTAGTGGGTGATCGTGGCAGATCCTGCCCACGACCTCCGGTTCCTGGCTAAGGTGTGCTGTAGCCTCTGCCAGCTTGGGATCCGGTACCCTGTTGCCAACTCTTCACCCTCTGGTCTAATTTGGGCTCTTGGAGTTCCTTCTCTCTCCCCCTCTGGGTCTTTCTTTCTCCTCTCTCTCTCTCTTGGCCTTGGAGCTGCTCTTCTCCTCTGCTCTGACAGACTGACCTCACTCTGCAAAAGACTGACCCTGATCTAAGATGGTTCCCACCTTATATACTCCCTCTATGTGTGAGCTCAGGTGACCAGCACCCAATGAGCTCCTAGCTTTACCCAGGCTGCTCCCCCTATCTGCCCCTACACTACTGGGATGTTCCACCCCCCTCCCTCTCCAGCCAGGAACAGACACTGTCGTACCTGCACATTTCTCTAGTGGGAGTACCATCGGTCTGTTCCCCGGAAATGGGATGTGTGTAGTGCATGCAGCTAACTGAGCTCAGTTCCACACTCCATCCTTACCCGGGAGTGGAATACCACACCTCTGGCTTGAGGTGCAATACCCCTGTAGCAGCCGAATCCTCAGGGTGCTACAGAAGCAAAGCTGAACTTTGGGATCCTGAAAAACGCACCAAAAATGCACCAAGAACCACTGCAAAAAAACACACCAAAACCTGCGTTTTTGACGCAACTTCTTTCCTGCCAAGAGATTATGTTTTGCTGCAGAAAAAAAACACCTAGTGTGAATATAGCCTAAGACTTACTCTGCCAGCATTAATAGTCAATATTCGGTATACAAATAGGACTCCAATCCAGGTATTCAGTTTATCATAAACATGCCTGAGTTAATCTGCCAAATACACATAGTATGCTTTCTCATAGGTGAAATATAAATCCTGTTAAAGGTCCAAGTTGCAGCAGTTAAGTAGAACAAAACAGACTTCTTCATTCTTTGTAGGTGGAAAAACTTTCGAAATTGTCAGTGTATCAAGTACTTATACTCCTGACTGTATATAGTATAATTGCCGCACTGCTACATACAGGTGCTTCTCAGAAAATTAGAATATCATCAAAAAGTGAATTTATTTCAGTTCTTCAATCCAAAAAGTGAAACTCATATATTATACAGAGTCATTACAAACAGAGTGATCTGTTTTAAGTGTTTATTTCTGCTAATGTTGATGATTATGGCTTACAGCCAATGAAAACACAAAAGTCATTATCTCAGTAAATTAGAATTAACAAGAAACACCTGCAAAGGCTTCCTAAGCATTTAAAAAGGTCCCTTAGTCAGTTTCAGTAGGCTCCACAATCATGGGCAAGACTGCTGACTTGACAAATGTCCAGAAGGCAGTCATTGACACACTCCTCAAGGAGGGTAAGCCACAAAAGGTCATTGCTAAAGAAGCAGCTGTTCACAGAGTGCTGTATCCGAGCATATTAATGGACGTGGAAGGAAAAAGTGTGGTAGAAAAAGGTGCACAAGCAACTGGGACAACCGCAGCCTTGAAAGAATTGCTAAGAAAAGGCCATTCAAAAATTTGGGGGAGATTCACAAGGAGTGTACTGCTGCTGGAGTCATTGCTTCAAGAGCCACCACACACAGACGTATCCAGGACATGGGCTAGAAGTGTCGCATTGCTTGTGTCAAGCCCCTTATGACCAATAGACAACGCCAGAAGCGTCTTACCTGGGCCAAAGAGAAAAAGACCTGGACTGATGCTCAGTGGCCCAAGGTGTTGTTTTCAGATGAAAAGTAAATTATGCATTTCATTTGGAAATCAAGGTCCCAGAGTCTGGAGGAAGAGTGGAGAGGCCACAATCCAAGCTGCTGGAGGTCTAGTGTGAAGTCTCCACAATCAGTGATGGTTTGGGGGGCCATGTCATCTGCTGGTGGAGGTCCACTGTGTTTTATCAAGACCAAAGTCAGCGCAGCCGTCTACCAGGACATTTTACAGCACTTCATGCTTCCCTCTGCCCACAAGCTTTATGGAGATGGAAATGTCATTCTCCAGCAGGACTTGGCCCCTGTCCACACTGCCAAAAGTACCAATACCTGGTTTACACACAACAGTATCACTGTGCTTGATTGGCAGCAAACTCGCCTGACCTTAACCCCATAGAGAATCTATTATAGAGAATCTATGGGGTATTGTCAAGAGGAAGATGAGACCCCAGACCCCACAATACAGATGAGCTGAAGGCTGCTATCAAAGCCACCTGGGCTTCCATAACACCTCAGCAGTGCCACAGGCTGATCCCTCCATGCCACATTGCCGCATTGATGCAGTAATTGATGCACAAGGAGCCCGAACAAGTAATGGGGGCATTTACTAAACATACATTTCAGTAGGCCAACTTTTCGGATTTTAAAAACATTTTTCAAGCTGTTGTTAGGAAGCATTCTAATTTACTGAGATAATGACGTTTGTGTTTTCATTGGCTGTAAGCCATAATCATCAACATTAACAGAAATAAACACTTAAAATAGATCCCTCTGTGTGTAATGACTCTATATAATAGATCCCTCTGTGTGTAATGACTCTATATAATAGATCCCTCTATGTGTAATGACTCTATATAATAGATCCCTCTGTGTGTAATGACTCTATATAATAGATCCCTCTGTGTGTAATGACTCTATATAATAGATCCCTCTGTGTGTAATGTGTAGCACCCCGAGGACTCGGCTGCTACAGGGGTATTGCACCTCAAACCAGAGGTGTGGTATTCCACTCCCGGGTAAGGATGGAGTGTGGGACCAAGCTCAGTTAGTTGCATGCACTACACTCATCCCATTTCCGGGGGACAGAACAACGGTACTCCCACTAGGTAGATGTGCAGGTACGACAGCGTCTGTCCTTGGCTGGAGTGGGAGGGGGGGAGGAACATCCCAGTAGTGTAGGAGCAGTCAGGGGAGGGACTCTGGGCATAGGAAGGAGCCCATTGGGTGCTAGTCACCTGGGCTCGGGTGTCAGAGGGAGTATAAGAGGTGGGCACCATCTTGAGACAGAGAGTTGAGTCTGAGGAGAAGCTGAGGGAGAGTTCAGCCAGAGAGGGCTGACAGGGAGCTGTGGCTCCGGCTGGGCCCAGCTCCAGGGCCAGGCCTGAAGCGCAGAGAAAGAGGAAGAAGAGGAAAAACCCAGTGAAAGGCCCAGAGACACAGCAGAGGGAACCCTGAGATCCCACAAGTGAACTAAGTCGGGTGAAGGGTTGGCAGCAGAGGGTACCGGATCCCAAACTGGTAGAGGCTAAACATCCTTAGTCAGGAACCGGAGGTCGTGGACAAGTTTTGGCGCGACCCCTCACCATATCCACCAGGAAGGCAAACCACGCATAGGGTCAGGGAAGCCGGGAAAGGTTTCGCCACCAAAAGACCCGGGGGAGCCGGACAAAGGTGGGTCCCTGGTGAGGACGGCCCGTAGGAAGGAATAGAGGGGAGCTTGGGACCACGCTCTGGAACTGCCTGGGAGTTGGCCGAGTCCCGCACCTGGTGGACGCAGCACGGCTCGGGTGGTCACTGCTGGCCGAAGTGACCGGAGCAACACCTGTGAGTAAAAGCCTTGAAACTGCACCACACGTCTCTGAGCTTCCTTGCTGCACCATCACTACCACTATCATCCACATCTGCTGCCCTGAGGCCATACCCCTCCCGTTGGGGGTTATACCATCCACGCTGCACATCCGTACCACCGGCCTCAGCGGTCTGCCCTGCAGCGGCGGTTTCATAGCCGCATTCAACGGGTGGCGTAGTCGAACATTCTAACATCTACTGCTAAGACTGCCGCTCAGTTTGACTCCCTGGGCACGGACCGGGTCACCGCCACGAGACTACTACCCGTATCAGATCCGGCTCCGGGTAGGTATATAATAGATCCCTCTGTGTGTAATGACTGTATATAATAGATCCCTCTGTGTGTAATGACTCTATATAATAGATCCCTCTGTGTAATCACTCTATATAATAGATCACTCTATGTAATGACTCTATATAATAGATCCCTCTGTGTGTAATGACTCTATATAATAGATCCCTCTGTGTGTAATGACTCTATATAATAGATCCCTCTGTGTGTAATGACTCTATATAATAGATCCCTCTGTGTAATGACTCTATATAATAGATCACTCTGTGTGTAATGACTCTATATAATAGATCCCTCTGTGTAATGACTCTATATAATACATCCCTCTGTGTGTAATGACTCTATATAATAGATCCCTGTGTGTAATGACTCTATATAATAGATCACTCTGTGTGTAATGACTCTATATAATAGATCCCTCTGTGTGTAATGACTCTATATAATATAGGAGTTTCACTTTTTGCATTGAAGAACTGAAATAAACTAACTTTTGATGATATTCTAATTTGGTGAGAAGCACCTGTATATAGTATGAAGCCCCACTGCCCCATATGTGTATGTATAATTTGATGCACATGACTCGCCCCCTGGGCCGTGGGGTACACGGAACCGGGCCTTCTAGTGTACGGTGCTGATGGGGGTAGTAGTGGCAACCCGATCCCGTGGCTCAGGGTGGTCAGACCAAATGGTGGCAGTCTATTTATCAGTGTTTTGAATGTCCGACTACGCCACCCGTGGATTGCGGTCAGGGATAACCGCCGCTGCGAGGCAGACTGCTGAGGCTGGTGTTGGTGTGCAGCACAGGTGTAGGATAACTCCCCACGGGAAGAGTGTAGCCTCAGGGCAGTGTAGGTGGATGTTGGGGGTGATAGTGCAGGCTGCAATAGTAAGAGTTCAGAGTCCGCTTCAAACAGTTCAGGGTCTTTATTGTAGATATTATTAATGACCCAACAGTACCAGTTAGGAATGGGCCTGGGTGTCTGAGAGCATTCGGGCGAGCCCCACTGGTCAGGGTGAGTGTGTAGGCCTACCGTTCTCTCTATGCTCTTTCTGACTATCCCCCTTTTCGTGGTGTAATAGCCCACGTCCCTGAGCTGGCCGTGTACTTCTCGCCTGTATGGCATGCGACTAGGGCCTTGGGTACCTGTTGCTTGCTCCTCGCTGTACTGGTCCCTCTGTGTGGCGGAGCCTCCAGGCTTCTTAGGCCAAGGGACCTGAAATCCCTCGCAGGTTGGTTCTCTGCTGCTGGGCTTGTAACCCTGACAGCTCCGGACCCCAATGCCCGGTAGATTGGTTCTCTTCCAGGACCGGCTCTCGTCACCTCTGTCCCTGGCTTGCAGTTTCTCCTCTGCCTCACGGACTCCTCAGCTACAGCTGAACTGTCCCTCCTTCTCTGGGACTAGTCTCACTCCTGAGCTAGGTCTTCCAGTTCTCTCTAACCCTGCCCCCAGTTCCAGCTTTTATAGGGGCAGCCAGCTCCCCCTGCTGGCCTGGGACAGGAGGTGCTGTATGCTAATTGTCCCTAACCAGGGGACCTCCCTCCTGCTCTCAGACACAGATTATTGTTTGTGGCATCCAGGCCTGGGGTGACACATTCTCCCCTAGTAAAATTTAGTACTCCGGACTAAACAGGAAACACAAATACAGGGTATAAATGACAACATAACATATATACAAGTATATTTTGTCCTTGAGGTCACAGCGCTTCCGTGACCGGGTGTCCATGTCACCCAACAAGGTGTGAAGTTTTCCACGGTGTGGGGACCTGTTTCCATAAACCCCAAGTTCCTCGCCTTGGGCGTGGCGACAAGGCTGAGCTCTCTACTTTGGGCCACAAGGAGGCCACACCAGACAGATTTTTCTTCCGTGGCCATCTTCGAAAGAGGGCACCAAGTGCAACTATCTACAAGACAGTTCCGGTTATTCAGCGTCCATAACCTGTTAGTCCATGAACTAGAAAGACTGGAAAAGCATAATTAGCAATCAGGCAACAAACATAAAACATTTACAATATACAGCATTTAGATCTTCCAGCGAGCTGGTATTTGCCCCCTAGTGCTCCGGGTTGACCTGCGTAACCCACTGTCTGGTGGTGGTCTAACCTGACTTTCCCCACTAGCATTCAGGGTACAGCTACTAGCTGGGTTTACAGGCTGTGCAGGCAGCTATCTGCGGGTCCTTTGGCTTACCGCAGGTATGGCAGGCTCACTGTCAGCAGAGGGTTGACTCTCCTGGGCTGCTGGCATGGGTTCTTCTGCCTCTAGGGCTGCTTGGTCTTCTGATTCCTCCTGCTCTCCTGTAGGTTCCTGCTGGGTTGGTTGAAGGAAGTGTAGGACGGGTACCACTATTGCATCATTTATCCGAGTCCAGGACCGGGGGAACTCTCCAAGAACTGTGCTGATCATTTCTTTCTTGTCTTCTGCGGGTTCAAGGTCATCTTGATCTTCTCCTGCACTCTGTAGTTGCTTGGGGCACCTTTTTAGGTGGTCTCTGGAGACGGTGCTAGTGGTTTCTCCTCCATCCTTGGTAATTACACATACCTTCGGGTTGTTGTGGCTGGACTGCAGTACTGTGTACGGGTCGCTCTCCCACTGGTCATCTAGCTTGTGAAGCCGTCTCTTCCGCTTCAGGACCTGCTCACCAGGTTCCAGGGGACCAGCAGGGGCGTGTTTGTTGAAGAGCCTCTCTTGCTTTTCTCTTGCTTGAGCCAGACTCCTCTCCACACTCTCCTGTACCTTCTTGTACTGTAGCCGCCGTTCCGTATCCCAGTCCGCGTCTGGGGAGGTGGGGAGGACTCCCATCTCCAGGTCTATCGGCAGCTTACCTGGTCTTGCCCTCATCAGGTAAGCCGGGGTGCAATTTGTAGAATTCACCGGGATATGGTTGTATAAGTCTATCAGGTCTGGCAGCTTCTCCGGCCACAGGCTGCTTTCTTGCAGGGGCAACGTTTTGAGGAGATCAATGACGATATTATTCATTTTCTCACATAGCCCGCTGGTTTGTGGGTGGTAAGACGTTGTCCGAATCTTCTTACAGCCATAGAGGTTGCAGAACTCCTGGAAGATCTCAGCCTCAAACGCTGGACCTTAATCTGTCAAGACCTGTTCCGGATACCCGTGTGGATGGCAGAAGTGTTGTTGGAAGGCTCTGGCCGCTGTTTGGGCTGTCAAGTCTTTAACAGGAACCACCACCAGGAACCGGGAATAGTGGTCCACTATTGTCAGGGCATAGACGTAGCCCGACCGGCTTGGAGCCAGTTTCACATGGTCCAGAGCTACCAGCTCAAGAGGCTGCCTGGTGACGATGGGCATCAAGGGCGTCTTCTGGCTGGTACCGTCCTTCCTTCTGAGGTTACATGGGCCGCAGTCCCTGCACCACTTCTCTATGGCCCCTCTCATTCCGACCCAGTAGAACCGCTCTCTCAGTAGGAACTCCAGTTTCTTCCACCCGAAGTGTCCCGCTCTGTCATGGTAGGCCTCCAGGACCATTGCTGCATCTCGTCTCAGGACCACTACCTGCCAGGTCAGCTCGTGCGTCCGGTGGTTGACAAGCCTTCTGCACAGCTTACCTTCGTAGAGGAATAGCCTGCTTTTCTCCTTCCATAACTGCTTGGCTTCCTCTGGAGCGTCCGAGCCAGGGCTAGCGTCTGCCTGGGTCAACAGGTCTTTCACCAGGCGAATTGCAGGGTCACTATCTTGCGTTTCAGCCCAGCCATGGTGAGGTAAGGGATTGAACATGACAGTGGTCAAGTCTTTGTCTCTTACACGGTGGGAGTACTGAGTGGCCCCGTACCGGTGGAATGCAGGGAGCTCTATTTCCTCCAACTCATCTGGATCTTCTCCCTCATCGGGCAAGTGGGGCATTCTCGATAGGGCATCTGCATTGGCATTGGCTCGGCCTGCCCGGTACTTCATGGTGAAGTCATAGTTTGCTAGCCGGGCCATCCACCGCTGCTCTAGGGCACCAAGTCTCGCATTGTCCAGATGTGTCTACGGATTGTTGTCCATGTACACAGTGAACTTCACAGAGGCCAGGTAATGCTTGAAACGTTCTGTTACGGCCCACACCACTGCCAAGGACTCCAGCTTAAAGGAGATGTAATTCTCCGGGTTTCTCTCGGTGGGCCTCAGCTTCCGGCTGGCATACGCGATCACCCTTTCTCTGCCCTGTTGGTTCTGTGACAGTACAGCTCCCAGCCCCACATTACTGGCGTCTGTGTGGAGGATAAAAGGCTGGCCATAATCAGGGTAGGCCAGGATCTCATCCCCCGTGAGGGCCATCTTCAGCTGGCGGAAGGACTCCTCTTCCGGCTTGTCAGACTTGAAGGGTGGCTTTTGGCTTCTGGTCTTAGATTGTCCTATAAGGAGGTCCTGCATATGGGCTGCCATCTTGGTGAACCTGGGGATGAACCTTCGGTAGTAGCCTACCAACCCGACGAACTGCCTCACTTCTTTTATGTTAGAGGGGCATGGCCAGTTCTTTATTGCCATGATTTTGTCAGGGTCGGGGGCTACTCCTTCTGCACTCACCACGTGTCCCAGGTACTGTACCTTCGGCTTTAACAGATGGCACTTGGAGGGTTTCACTTTCATGCCAAAGCCTGCCAGGGCCTCGAACACCTCGGCCAGGTGCTTTAGATGGTCCTCGTAAGTCTTCGAATAGACAATCACGTCGTCCAGGTAAAGTAGGACCGTCTCAAAGTTTCGGTGCCCTAGACAGCATTCCATCAGCCTCTGGAAGGTCCCGGGTGCGTTGCAGAGCCCGAACGGCATATAGTTGAATTCACTTAATCCCATCGGGGTGGTGAAGGCGGTCTTCTCCTTATCAGCCTCTGCCACAGGAACCTGCCAGTACCCACTAGTAAGGTCCAAAGTAGAGAATAAATTAGCTGATTTTAGTGCGACCAAAGACTCCTCTATTCTAGGCAACGGGTATGCGTCTTTATGGGTGATACGATTGACTTCTCTATAGTCCACGCACATTCTCATAGTACAGTCTTTCTTTTTTACCAGAACCAAGGGGGCTGCCCAGGGGCTACAACTGTCTCTAATGACCCCGGCTTCCTTCATTTCTCTCAGCATACCCTTTGCGTTCTGATAGTGTGCGGGGTGGTACAGGTCTGTATCTTTCTTTTATTGGTGGGTGGCTCCCCGTGGGGATGTGGTGTTCTACCCCTTTCACTCTGCCGAAGTCTAGCGGGTGCTTACTAAAGATTCACTCGTACTCTTGAACCACCCGGTAGACTCCCTGTTTTTGGTGCAAGGGAGTGGAGTCAGCACCCACGTGGAGTTTCTGGCACCAGTCCTCCTTGGGTTTCTGGGAACCATTACCCTCCACCTGGGGAGATGGAGGCAAGGGTTCCATGGCCCTGACAGCATTGTGTTCAACAGTATACAATTTGGCTAGTGTAGCGTACCGGGGCAAGTGTACTTCCCTTTCCCCAATGTTTAAGATCCGGACGGGCACCCTTCCATGGCGGACATCGACCACCCCCCGGGCTGTCAAAATGGTGGGCCTGCTGTCTGAGTACACGGGTTCTACCATGGCTTGGTAGTCTCTCCCTCTTAACCCGATTGCAGTCCGACACCATTTCACTTTTGGGGGGCATAGCAATGGGGAACGGGTCGCTCATCCTCACGCTACCGATCTCACCACCAGACATTTCTACCTGTTGCCATCTCATCAGGGCTCATATCTCCTTCTGGAGGACCCTCTGTTGGCTGGAGCTCGCATTCATCGCCACCTGCTGCAAAATTACAATTACTTCTGAAAGACAATTTTCAATCACATTAGTACCAAAGGTTATTTGAGGGTGACTTTCTCGACGGTCAATGTCCACAATGATCACTCCCTGTGCCGGCAGTTCAACTTTACCAATCTTAATGGTCATCTCTCTGAACCCCACCTGCGGCACGGGTTGACCATTGCTGGCGATGATGCTCAAGTCATCGTCTGGATAACGAGTTATATCAGTGTCACTCCAGTACTGCTTGAAAAGTACATAGGGGATGGTAGTCACTTGGGACCCGGTGTCCAGCAGTGCACTCATGGGGATACCGTCCAGCACTACGGGTAAAACCGGGCGTCCCCCTACGTACTTATCACGCCAATTAGATGGGCCTGATGACCTTATGCCTGGGGGTTGGCCCTTTGCCCCAGGTCGGACCCATTTAAAGTACAGTACCTGGCTACGTGTCCCGGCTGGCTACAACGGCGGCAAATCGGCTGTCCATCCTCAGTGTAATGATCGGCGGGCCTCCCTCTGAATGACGGGATCCTCCTCCGTCGACGCCACGGGACATCCTCCGGACTGGAAGCCAGCTTGATTGTGTGGCACCCCAGGGGTCTGGTTTTCCACAGTAACAGCAATGTTATGTCTGAGAGCAGGTGGGAGGTCTCTTGGTCAGGGATCCTATGCATGCCACACCTCCTGCCCAGTCCTGGGAGGGGAAGAACTTCCCCTATATAAACCTAGGGCTGAGGCAGGGTGAGTGAGTAGAGAAGAAGCAGAGAAAAGAAGCAAATATAGGAAGAAACAACAGGAGCTCTGTGGGAGCAGTGTTACAAGGAGTCAGGGGCTGGCAGCTGCAGAGCTCGCCCTGACTGAGAAGTTATCACCGGACCAGGAGTCCGAGGCTGTGGGGACTAACTCCTATCCAGCAGCAGAAACCGACCGGCAGGGGATTGCAGGTCCTCTGGCCCAGAAACCCGAAGGCCCCGAGTCACCGGCCATACGGGTGAGCACCACACGGTACACTCAGGGACGTGGGCTACTTATACCCGCCTCTAGCAAGGTAGCCAGAAGAGTATCGTTAGTTTGGGAGGCCTACAACTCCGCCTGGCCAGGGGAGATCCCATCTGCTCAAGGACTGACCAGGCCCCAATCGCTAACCAGTACTCCGGGAGGGTCTATCTTTGTCACCAGTAAAGACCCTGAACTACACAGTACCGTCTCCGAGTGGTTCCTGCTACCCCCATCATCCACGTCGGCTGCCCTGAGGCCATACCCCTCCCGTTGGGGGTTATACTATCACGCTGCACAATCCTACCACCGGCCTCAGCGGTCTGACTGCAGCAGCAGCTCCCTGGCTGCACTCAACGGGTGGCGTAGTCGTCCAACATCTACCGCTAAAACAGTGCCACTTAGTCTGACTCCCTGGGCACGGAGCGGATCACCGCCACGAGACTACAACCCTCAACAGATCCGGCTCCGGGTAAGCTCCCGCGTGCGCAACGCAGCGCGACACAGGCCCAGGGGCGCGTCAACTTTTGGCGTAGTCGGCAGGATTTCGTGCCCGCAACCACCGGGTACTGCGTGCCTGAAAAAGACTGTGAAAACTTACCCGTGGTGAAGATTCCCGCCATCCGGCGCCATCTTCCGCTTTCTTCCCGCCATCGGTGGAGTTTTCCCGCCATCCGGCGCCATCTTCGGCCTTCTTCCCGCCATCCGTGGAGTTTTCCCGCCATTGGACGCCATCTTGAGGACGCCGCGCGGGAAGAAGAGGGGCGTGGACTCCGAAAACGCGCGAGAACTGAAGCCCCGCCTCACGTCCGGACGTTGCGTAAGGTCCTGGAAGGAGCCCAGCAGACGCCGACGTCACAGGAGCGCGACGGAAGGTCCTCAACCCTGACGATCCACTGCGGAGCCGCGCCCTACGGAAGAGGATCATCGCAAGGTAGGCCACGGTCCACTAGGGGGGAGAAGGATGTCGGATACGGAGGAGAGCTTCACCGCTCCAACCCCCGCCAGCGCCACCGCTGTTGCGGTCATGCCTTTCACCATGCCCTATATCCCGGGGGCAGCCTGGCTACCCCAGTACTCATGGGAGTCACATACCCTGCAGGACTTTAGAGAAAAACTGGATAGCCTTTTCCAGGTGTACCCCCTCACAGAAGAGCAAAAAGTAAGCATCCTGGTGGCCCAATTAACCGGGGCAGCCCAAAGGGAGGTAAAGTCCTGGCCACCTGGGGGGAGGACTGTCGCAGGGATACTAACCCGGCTGAGGGACACCTTTGATACCCGCACCTCAGCCGAGATCAAGCTTAGATTCTACGGGTGCAAACAGCGGGCACATGAGAGTATAAGGGACTATGCCCTGAACCTACAAGAGGCCCTGAGAGCCATTAAGCAGACCGACCCTGACGGCGTGGGAGACGAGGACAGGCTGTTAACTGAACAATTTATAGAGGGTTTATATTGCAATGCCCACCGAACCCAGTTGCAGGCAATGGCCTTACAGGACCCTCATCTGGGATTTGCACAGTTCAAGGACAGAGCCATCCGGGTGCTCCGAGAACCAGCACCAGGTGGCGTTGTGACCCACAGACGCCCCACTACCACCTACCACCAGGAGGCGGCGCCCTTGTCGGCAGGGCCTGTGGGAGCTGATGCGCAGGCTTTGAACAATGACTCGGCTCCAGACCTGCACCATCAGGTCCAAGAGCTAGCTAAAAGCGTTGCTGCGCTAACCCGAACTGTGCAGTCTTTACAGGTTTCCACTCCAGGGAAGATCCAGCTGGCATCCGGACCGGAGGACATCCCGTGGCGTCGACCAAGGAGGACCCCACCGGCCAGAGGAAGACCCAGCGACCGATACAACGAGGACGGACGACCCATCTGCCGCCGCTGTAATCAACCCGGACATATGGCAAGGTACTGTCCTTTAAACTGGCACAACCTAGGGTAGAGGGCCAACCCCTAGGAAAAAGATCATCAGGCCCATCAAACTGGCACGACAAATATGTGGGAGGACGTCCAGTCTTGCCTGTGGTACTGGATGGCATTCCTATGAGTGCCCTACTGGACACCGGGTCACAGGTCACCACCATCCCGTACGTGCTCTTCAAGCAGTACTGGAATGACTCGGATATTACCCGCTACCCTGACGACGACTTGAGTATCATCGCCAGCAATGGTCAGCCCGTGCCACAGATCGGATTTAAAGAGGTGACCATTAAAATTGGTGGAGTTGAACTGGCAGCACAGGGACTGATCATTGTAGACATTGACAAACACGAGAGTCACCCAAAGATAACTCTAGGAACTAATGTAATTGAAAATTGTCTTGCAGAGGTGATTTTCCTTTTACAGCAGGTTGCCAAGAACGCCAGCTCCGGCGAGCAGCGAGTGCTCCAAAAAGAGATCCGGGCACTGATGCGACGGCAACAGGTGGAACTCTCCGGCGGTGAGATTGGTAGCGTGAGAATGTGTGACCCTTTCCCTATTGCCATGCCCCCAAAAAGTGAAATGATGATTTGGTGCCGGGCAGCTATTGGTCTGAGAGGTAGAGATTACCAGGCAATGGTAGAACCAGTTTACTCAGACAGTAGGCCCACCATCTTGACAGCACGGGGGGTGGTTAATGTACGCCATGGGAGGGTGCCCGTTCGCATAATCAATATCGGGAAGAGGGAAGTGTACCTGCCCCGGTATGCCACGCTAGCCAAATTATATACCATTAACCAAAATGCTATACAATCTGTGGAACCCTTGCCTCCATCTCACCCGGAGGAAGGTAACGGCTCTAAGAAAACAATGGAGGACTGGTGTCAGCAACTATATTTGGGTACTGACTCCACTCCCTCACATCAGAAACAGGGAGTCTATCGGGTGGTTCAAGAGTACGAGAGAGTGTTTAGTAAACACCCGTTAGACTTCGGGCGAGTCAAGGGGGTAGAACACCACATCCCCACGGGAGACCATCCTCCCATAAAAGAGAGGTATCGACCTGTACCCCCTGCACACTACCAACACGCCAAGGGGATGCTTAGAGACATGAAGGAGGCTGGGGTGATCAGGGATAGCTGTAGCCCCTGGGCAGCTCCACTAGTCTTAGTCAAAAAGAAAGACAACACCATGAGGATGTGTGTAGATTACCGGAAAATCAACCGTATCACACACAAGGATGCGTACCCCTTACCAAGGATAGAGGAGTCTTTGGCTGCTTTAAGATCTGCTAACTTCTTCTCTACCTTGGATCTCACTAGTGGGTACTGGCAGGTTCCTGTAGCAGAGGCGGACCGGGAGAAGACCGCATTCACCACCCCGATGGGACTTAGCGAGTTTACCTGCATGCCGTTCGGACTCTGCAACGCACCAGGAACCTTCCAACGATTGATGGAGTGCTGTCTGGGCCATAGAAACTTCGAGACGGTCCTGTTGTACCTGGACGATGTCATCGTATATTCTAAGACTTATGAGGACCACCTGAAACACCTGGCGGAAGTGTTTGAAGCTCTGGCAAGCTACGGCCTAAAGGTGAAACCCTCCAAGTGTCACCTCCTGAAACCAAAGGTGCAGTACGTGGGACACGTGGTGAGCGCTGACGGAGTGGCTCCCGACCCTGATAAGATCACCGCAATTAAGGAATGGCCAAGTCCCTCCAGTGTAAAGGAAGTGCGGCAGTTCCTCGGGTTGGTAGGCTACTACCGCCGGTTCATCCCCGGTTTCACCAAAAAGGCAGCTCCTATGCAGGACCTCCTGATAGGCCAGTCCCGGAAGGCCAAGAACCAGAAGCCGCCCTTCAGATGGGAGAAGTTGGAAGAGGAGTCCTTCCGCCAGCTGAAGATGGCCCTCACGGGGGATGAAATCCTGGCGTACCCGGATTACAGCCAGCCCTTTATCCTCTACACCGACGCAAGTAACATCGGGCTAGGAGCCGTGCTGTCCCAGATCCAGCAGGGGAAAGAACGAGTAATCGCTTACGCCAGCCGAAAACTGCGACCCACCGAGAGAAACCCTGAGAATTACAGCTCATTTAAGCTAGAGTTCCTGGCAGTGGTGTGGGCAGTCACCGAACGCTTTAAGCACTACCTCGCTTCTTCCCGGTTCGTCGTGTACACGGATAACAACCCGTTGACACACCTGGACACAGCAAGACTCGGTGCCCTAGAGCAGAGATGGATGGCCCGTCTGTCCAACTACGAGTTCACAATCAAATACCGGGCAGGACGCTCCAATACCAACGCGGACGCCCTGTCCAGGATGCCAAACCTACCGGACGTAGGAGAAGATCCAGAGGGACTGGAAGAAGTCGAACTCCCTGCGTTCCACCGGCATGGGACTATCCAGTATTCCCACCGGGTAAGGAGTAAGCAAGCCGCTACGTTTAACCCCTTGCCTCACTACAACTGGGAGGAAACGCAAGACAGTGACCCTGCCGTCCGACTGGTGAAGGAGATGCTGACTCGGCCAGAGGCTCGCCTTGACCCAGACGCTCCGGAGGAAGCCAAGCAACTGTGGGCTGAGAAGAGTCGACTGTTCCTTTATAAGGGGAAGTTGTGCCGCAGAATGGTTAACTCCCGGACGCATGAACTAATCTGGCAAGTAGTGGTGCCACGAAGAGACGCAGCCATGGTGATGGAGGCATACCACGACGGGGCTGGACACTTCGGATGGAAGAAGCTGGAGTTCCTGCTGCGCGAGCGGTTCCACTGGGTAGGCATGAGGGGAACCATCGAGAGGTGGTGCAGAGACTGTGGCCCGTGCAACCTAAGAAGGAAGGACCGTGCCAGCCAGAAGACTCCCCTGCAGTCCATCGTCACCCGGCAGCCATTGGAACTGGTAGCCTTGGATCATGTAAAACTGACCCCAAGCAGAAGTGGCTACGTCTACGCACTAACCATCATGGATCACTACTCCCGGTTCTTGGTTGTCGTCCCCGTCAAGGACTTAACAGCTCGAACAGCAGCGAGAGCCTTCCAGCAGCATTTCTGCCGTCCACACGGGTACCCGGACCAAGTGTTGACAGACCAGGGACCTGCCTTTGAAGCAGAGGTCTTCCAAGAATTCTGCACTCTGTATGGCTGCCGGAAGATAAGGACGACACCCTATCATCCGCAAACTAATGGACTTTGTGAGAAAATGAACCAGGTGGTAATGGATCTTCTGAAAACGTTGCCCCTGGAAGAACGCAGTCTGTGGCCTGAGAAGCTGCCCGATCTGGTGGACCTATACAACCACATCCCGGTAGGTTCCACCAACTGTACCCCGGCTTACCTAATGAGGGCGAGACCTGGTAAGTTACCTGTTGACCTGGAAATGGGAGTCCTGACACCTGAGGACACTTCACCAGAAGCAGACTGGGACACAGAGAGGCAGCAGCAGTACCGGAGAGTACAGGAGAGCGTGGAGCGAAGTCTCTGTCAGGCTAGGGAAAGACAAGAGAAAACTTACAACCAGTATGCTCCCGCTGTTCCCCTGGTACCCGGAGAGCAGGTCTTGAAGAGAAAAAGACGGCTCCACAAGTTGGACGACCAGTGGGAGAAGGACCTGTACACCGTACTGCCCTCAAGCCACGACAACCCAAAGGTCTGTACCATCAGTAAAGACGGAGGGGAAACCACAACCATTGTATCCCGGGATCACCTGAAGAAGTGTCCCGAACAGCTACGGAACCCTGAAGAGGAACAAGAAGACCCTCGACCCGTAGAGGAAAGGGAAGACATGGTTAATACTGTGCTCGGAGACTTCCCTCGGTCTTGGACTCAAGTCAATGGTGCAGTTGTGGTACCTGTACTCACCTTCCTCCAACCAGCATCCCAAGCACCTATGGAGCAACAGGTAGAGCTGGAAGAACAGCCGGTCCAGGAGGCAGAAGACCCCACACCAGCAGACCAGGAGGATCAACCCTCTGCTTGCAGTGAGCCTGCCATATCCCTAGTGAGCCAAAGGGCCCGTAGACCGCTGCCCAGTTTACCCTTAACAGCTCCTACACCCTGTAGTTCAGGGCCAGACAGTCAGCTCCGTAGGTCCACTAGGGCCACTAGGGGCCAGTTACCCGCACGTTGGAGGATTTGAAGTGTATAAATTGTTTTATTTGTGGTTACCTGTTTATTGTTGCTTGTGTATAATTATGTGTTTCTAGTTATTTTTAGGAGTCCTTGGTGGATTTACCGGGAATCCTTTGTACATAGTTGGAGCGTAACCCAGGACGGACTAAAGACTGTTAAGGACTCGGGGCAGGACAGACCCCTACCTGGTTACGTCTCCCTGTTTTGGTGAAATGGACACCTTGCTTTCTTCAAAGACTGCACCCGGTTACGGTCATGCCGTGACCACCTTTATGTGTTTCTTTATTGTTATTGTTATATCTTGTTATGTTTTTCTAAAATATGTTTAGTCCCGGAGTACTAAATTTCACCAGGGGGGAATGTGGCACCCCAGGGGTCTGGTTTTCCACAGTAACAGCAATGTTATGTCTGAGAGCAGGTGGGAGGTCTCTTGGTCAGGGATCCTATGCATGCCACACCTCCTGCTCAGTCCTGGGAGGGGAAGAACTTCCCCTATATAAACCTAGGGCTGAGGCAGGGTGAGTGAGTAGAGAAGAAGCAGAGAAAAGAAGCAAATATAGGAAGAAACAACAGGAGCTCTGTGGGAGCAGTGTTACAAGGAGTCAGGGGCTGGCAGCTGCAGAGCTCGCCCTGACTGAGAAGTTATCACCGGACCCGGAGTCCGAGGCTGTGGGGACTAACTCCTATCCAGCAGCAGAAACCGACCGGCAGGGGATTGCAGGTCCTCTGGCCCAGAAACCCGAAGGCCCCGAGTCACCGGCCATACGGGTGAGCACCACACGGTACACTCAGGGACGTGGGCTACTTATACCCGCCTCTAGCAAGGTAGCCAGAAGAGTATTGTTAGTTTGGGAGGCCTACAACTCCGCCTGGCCAGGGGAGATCCCATCTGCTCAAGGACTGACCAGGCCCCAATCGCTAGCCAGTACTCCGGGAGGGTCTATCTTTGTCACCAGTAAAGACCCTGAACTACACAGTACCGTCTCCGAGTGGTTCCTGCTACCCCCATCATCTACGTCGGCTGCCCTGAGGCCATACCCCTCCCGTTGGGGGTTATACTATCACGCTGCACAATCCTACCACCGGCCTTAGCGGTCTGCCTGCAGCAGCAGCTCCCTGGCTGCACTCAACGGGTGGCGTAGTCGTCCAACAACTACCGCTAAAACAGCGCCACTTAGTCTGACTCCCTGGGCACGGACCGGATCACCGCCACGAGACTACAACCCTCAACAGATCCGGCTCCGGGTAAGCTCCCGCGTGCGCAACGCAGCGCGACACAGGCCCAGGGGCGCGTCAACTTGTCCTGACGGGTCCATCTGTAACGACTGTACGGTCCTGGTCAATGCAGCAACACTCTTTGTTAGTTCTTGGACCTGATGGTGCAGGTTTGCAGGCGGGGATGGATTTAGGTCCTGCGCATCAGCCCCCACAAGGTCTGCGGGATAGGGCGCCGCCCCCTGGTGGTAAGGGATGGCAGGGCGCCGGGAAGCTACAGCGCCACCCGGTGCAGGTTCTCGGAGCACCCGGATGGCCCTATCTTTGAACTGTGCAAAAGTCAAATCGGGGTTCTGTAGGGCCATGAGACGCAGCTGGGTTCTGTGGGCGCTGGACAGCAGACCTTCTATGAACTGGTCAGTCAATAGTTTATCTGTATCCTGCATGCTGCCAGGGTCAGCTTGCTTAATTGCCCCCAAGGCTTCCTGTAAATTTAGGGCATAATCTCGGATGCTATCTTGAGCTCGCTGCTTACATTCATAGAACCGCATTTTGATTTCTGCTGAGGTACGGGTATCAAAGGTGTCCCGTAGACGGGTCAGAACCCCCCTTACAGTCCTTTTCTCCTCAGCTGTCCAAGACTTTACCTCCCGCTGGGCCGCACCAGTTAACTGCCCTATCAGTATGCTTACTTTCTGTTCTTCTGTCAGGGGATAAACTTTGAACAGTCTATACAGCCTTTCTTTAAAGTCGCCCAAGGTATGCGACTCGCCGGCATACTGGGGCAGCCAGGCCGCTCCGGGGATATAGGCAGGGGTGGATTAAGAGTAGCAAGGGCCCCGGGCAGTTTAGAAGGCGCGGGCCCCCTCCACACACCTGATTTATGACATGAAATGTCACATGATCCCCTGTGATAGATCATGTGATAGTTCACGGGAAATTAATTTGGCATAATATTAATTGTGCAGCCTCATCTGAGAGCAGCACAATATTGGGGCAGATACCCTGATTCCAGCGATGTGTCACTTTTTCAGCTGCTTGTTGTCATTTTGAGAAAATCACCGTTTTATCTGCTGCAGATCTAGCAGCTCTCTGAATGCTGCGCTCTGTATAGCCCCGCCCACACCACTGATTGGCAGCTTTCTGCCCATGCTCAGTGTACACAGAAATCTACTGATCAGTGATGGGGGTGGGGTCCTACAGAACTTACTAGTCATCTAGTGATAATTACCTGCTGACAAATCAATGATTTTATCAAAACAACACTAAGCAGCCCAGTAAGTGACACATTACTGGAATCAGTGCCTCTAACCCTACATTATGCTGCTCTCAGATTAGGTGGCAAAAACCTGATGACAGATTCCCTTTAAAGGAGCTGTAAAGACAAAAAAGTTTGTATTAAAAAACATACAAGCCATTTGTTAAATTAACTTTTTTTCATTGTTAATTCACATTAGACTGTATCTTCAACACTTTTGTCAGCAGGTCTTATTACAGACTCTGAATAGGGCAGCTCTCTCCCTCTCCCTCAGCAGAAAGTCACAGCATGGTTAAAAAACGGGATCTTTTATGATTTTCTCATAATAAATAAAAAAGGACATGCAAGTCCTCCAAACTATTTTCCGTTTCTCTATAGGGGAGGTCCTAAATCTTTCTTGTTCTTTAGTTGATCACATGTCAAAAATGCAAAGCATTTACTATGAACTCGCCTAAAAAAATATACACTTGGAGAGTAATATCATCATCTGCATGTAAATATTCCTTGACTCTAAGGGCTCGCTCACACTGTCGTATAACACGGCCGAATGCTATGTGATGTTTTATCGGATAGGACTCGGCTCTATGTTATACTATGGGACAGTGCGATTATTGACATGAGAAAATAATCTTATTCGATATTCAGACCATGTGCACCCATACAAGTCTATGGGTGCACGTAAAACATTGGACTGCACTCGGATGTCATCCAAGTGCAGTCCGATGAACACTCACAGAGACTATGGAGAAGATGGAGAAATTAAGTTCACCATCTTCTCCATATCTGTGCTGCGAGAGAATCGGATCACACTCAGTTGAAGCTCTGACAGAGTTTGAGCCCAGTGTCATTAGCATAATTGGCCCTATTCTCTTGCATGAGAGAATATATGGCTTAGTGAGTGGACCCTAAAACTGAATAGTAGTGACGGACAGGCACCTCACAAGCGGGATCCATGTAGCTCTCAGATGTCATGTAGGTAGGGCTTCATTCCATGGGGTAGGGCTTAATTTCAAGGTATATAAAAAAAATGGACTTCAAATAAAAATTAAATGAACACAAAAAGCACTAATTGAATTATTTTTTTCATATTTATGTTTGCAGCCCCTTTAAAAACCCTTTGAGGACCAAGGCACATATATGTCCCATAGTTTTAAACTGGAAAAAAATTTGATTGAATAAAATTTAAGGTCCTCAAAGGTTTAAGTAGGTCATAAATTCATATGAATACTTGCTCATACAATTGCACATGCCAAAAGATGAAGAAGAACAGAATCAAAAATATGACATTAAGTGGAGCACTTACAGGTATTCAAGGTGAAAGAGACCAGCAAAGGCATCGTCTCGAATGACAGTAAATGAGTTAGAATTCAGCAAGCTGAAAATGAAGACAGCAGGTTAGAAGCGAACCAGACTTTATGGTGCTCAGAATTAGTCAAGCAGAATTTATTGACTGCTCTTGCAAAGCACTGAGACTCCCGCTGTGTATAGATGGCGCCGTGAGGCCTCCCGCTGTGTATAGATGGCGCCGTGCGGCCTCCCGCTGTGTATAGATGGCGCCGTGCGGCCTCCCGCTGTGTATAGATGGCACTGTATAGATGGCTACGTGCGGCCTCCTGCTGAGTATACGTGTATAGCTGGCTACTTGCGGCCTCCTGCTGAGTATAGATGCCGCATTCGCTCCCCCCAGAGATAGCAGGAGGCCACACAGCGCCATCTATACTCAGCGGGAGACCGCACGTAGCCATCTATACACAGCAGGAGGCCGCACGGCGACATCTATACTCAGCGGGGGGGCGCACGTAGCCATCTATACACAGCGGGGGGCCGCACGGCGCAGTCTATAAACAGCGGGGGGCCGCACGTAGCCATCTATACACAGCAGGAGGCTGCACGGAGCCCCCCCAGAGACATCAGGAGGCCGCATGGCGCCAACTATATTCAGCAGGAGGCCGTATGCAGTCATACACACACACAAACATATACAGACACGCATAAACACATTTGAAACACAAAAATACATACAAACAGACATCACACAATGACATCAGCCCACACACACACACACACACACAAACAGACAGACATCACACACACACACACCTGCCCACACACACACACACCTGCCCACACACACACACCTGCCCACACACACATCTGTGTGTGTGTATGTATAGTGTGTGTGTGTGTGTGTATAATGTGTGTGTATGTATACTGTGTGTGTATGTATAGTGTGTGTGTGTGTGTATAATTTGTGTGTGTGTATTTTTTTTTTAAGTTAAAAACAAGTAAAATGCTTGTGGCATCAATATCAAGACTCCAGATATAAGGGCCTATTCACACTGAATTTTGCAATGCATTCATCTCCTCTTTCCAGGCTTCTATCTAAATCCCAGAAAAATGGCATTCAGATGTGCCTTGACATAGCCATTGATTTGAACAAAGGCAAACCGAGGCTAAAGTCTGAATCTTTAGGCTCCATTTTCTCTGCTTTCAGATGTCTCATTTCAGACAGCACAATCCTGAATTTCAGGGATTCAGTTGTAAGCCTTGTGTAAAGACCTGAATGCAGCGCTGAATGTAGTGTGAATAGGTCCTTACATCCTACACCACCTCAGGGGATTGTTGTTATGGAGTATTGCCCCTGGGTGGCCGCAGTTATGACCACCACCAGGGCTCGCGGTCACCCACCCTAACTTTGGTATTCTGGGGAGCTGGTATAATGAATATCTGAGAAGAGCCCTAGAGAAGCAAGAACATTGGACAACCAAGAGGTGGTGGCCTCAAGTCAGGTGTAGTGTTCAACAGGGCAAGACTTTCTAACCTGCCCACACACACACACACACACACACACATATACACACACACACCTGCCCACACAGACACACACACACACCTGCCCACACAGACACATACACACCTGCCCACACACACACACACACACCTGCCCACATACATACACATCTGCCCACATACATACACATCTGCCCACACACACACCCACACACACACCTGCCCACACACACACACACCTGCCCACACACAAACACACCTGCCCAAACACAAACACACCTGCCCACACACACACACCTGCCCACACACACACACACCTGCCCACAGACATACACACCTGCCCACACAAACACCTACCCACACACACACACACCAGACCACACACACACACACCTGCCCACACACACACACACCTGCCCACACACACACCTGCCCACACACACATCTGCCCACACAGACACCTGCCCGCAAACACACACACACACCCATATACACACACCTGCCCACACACACACCTGCCCACACACACACACACACCTGCCCACACAGACACCCACACCTGCCCACACAGACACCTGCCCACACACACACACACATATATACACACACACATATACACACACACACCTGCCCACACAGACACACACACATATACACACACACACATATACACACACACACACACACCTGCCCACACAGACACCTGACCCCACAGACACCTGCCCACAAACACACATACACCTGCCCACACACACATCTGCCCACACACACACACACTCACCATCCCCCGGGTCAATTCCTCCTGCCTGCTCTCTCTCTTTTCCGGTGCAGCACTGCAGGCCGGGGCGCACTGCGTGACGTCACAGCTAGGAGACACAGCCGCGCACAGGTCCATGTCTCCTAGCAGTGACGCGGCCGGGCCAGCACAGGGAAGTTAACTGCTGCAGTGCTGGCCCGGCCGATGAAGAAGTAGCGGCGGCCGCTGCTGGGGGAGCGGTCCAGGCCCCCCCCTCCCGCCACTGCTACCGCTATGTGCCGCGGCGGCCCGCACATATAATGAGGGCAATCCGGCATTAGACACCCCGACTGGAGCCGCGGGCCCCCTGCAGGCTCGGGGACCTGGGCGGTCGCCCGGATTGCCCTCATTATAATCCGCCTATGGATATAGGGCATGGAAAACGGCATCACAGCTGCAGCGGCTACGCTGGTGGTAAAGGGTCCCTCCGCTTCCGACATCTTCCTCCCCCCTAGTTAACCGTGGCCTACCTTCTGGCGATCCTCTTCTGTAGGCCGCGGCTCCGCTCGCGATGCTCTGGGCGAGGACCTTGCGTTGCTCGGTGATGACGTCGGCATCCGCTGGATCTCCATCCAGGACCTTGAGCAGCGTCTCAGCGTAGGGCGGGGCTTCAGGTCTCACGCGTTTTTGGACGTCCACGTCCCTCTTCTTCCCGCGCGGCGTCCCGAAGATGGCGCCCGATGGCGGGAAACGGCTCCGATTGGCGGGAAATGGCCCCGAATGGCGGGAAACTTCACTCAGATATGTATAGAGTCTTTTCCAGGCACGTAATACCCGTTTGTGGCGGGTTGGTCACAATTCTGCCGACTACGCCAAAGCTGACTCGCCCCCTGGGACATGGGGTACCCGGAACCGGGCCTTCTAGTGTACGGTGCTGATGGGGGTAGTAGTGGCAACCCGATCCTGTGGCTCAGGGTGGTCAGACCAAATGGTGTAAGTCTATTTATCAGTGTTTTGAATGTCCGAGTACGCCACCCGTGGATTGCGGTTGGAGATAACCGCCGCTGCAAGGCAGACCGCTGAGGCTGGTGTTGGTGTGCAGCACAGGGGTAGGATAACTCCCCACGGGAAGAGTGTAGCCTCAGGGCTGTGTAGGTGGATGTTGGGGGTGATAGTGCAGGCCGCAATAGTAAGAGTTCAGAGTCCGCTTCAAACAGTTCAGGGTCTTTATTGTAGATATTATTAATGACCCAACAGTACCGGTTAGGAATGGGCCTGGGTGTCTGAGAGCATTCGGGCGAGCCCCACTGGTCAGGGTGAATGTGTAGGCCTACCGTTCTCTTTATGCTCTTTCTGACTATCCCCCTTTTCGTGGTGTAATAGCCCACGTCCCTGAGCTGGCCGTGTACTTCTCTCCTGTATGGCTTGCGACTCAGGCCTTGGGTACCTGTTGCTTGCTCCTCGATGTACTGGTCCCTCTGTGTGGCGGAGCCTCCAGGCTTCTTAGGCCAAGGGACCTGAAATCCCTCGCAGGTTGGTTCTCTGCTGCTGGGCTTGTAAACCTGACAGCCTCGGACCCCAATGTCCGGTAGATTGGTTCTCTGCCAGGACCGGCTCTCGTCGCCTCTGTCCCTGGCTTGCAGTTTCTCCTCTGCCTCACGGACTCCTCAGCTACAGCTGAACTGTCCCTCCTTCTCTGGGACTAGTCTCACTCCTGAGCTAGGTCTTCCAGTTTTCTCTAACCCTGCCCCCAGTTCCAGCTTTTATAGGGGCAGCCAGCTCCCCCTGCTGGCCTGGGACAGGAGGTGCTGTATGCTAATTGTCCCTAACCAGGGGACCTCCCTCCTGCTTTCAGAAACAGATTATTGTTTGTGGCATCCAGACCTGGGGTGACACACACACACTGCTCTATATTTAGTATGATGCCCCCACTCCTCCATATATATAGCATGATGGTCCCACTGCTCCATATACAGGTGCATCTCACTAAATTAGAATATCATCAAAAAGTTAATTTATTTCAGTTCTTCAATACAAAAAGCTGTCTTTCAGCTCATCTGCATTGTTGGGTCTGGTGTCTCTCATCTTCCTCTTGACAATACCCCATAGATTCTCTATAATAGATTCTCTATGGGGTTAAGGTCAGGCGAGTTTGCTGCCAATCAAGCACAGTGATACTGTTGTGTGTAAACCAGGTATTGGTACTTTTGGCCGTGTGGACAGGGGCCAAGTCCTGCTGGAGAATGACATTTCCATCTCCAAAAAGCTTGTCGGCAGAGGGAAGCATGAAGTGCTGTAAAATGTCCTGGTAGCCGGCTGTGCTGACTTTGGTCTTGATAAAACACAGTGGACCTACACCAGCAGATGACATGGCCCCCCAAACCATCACTGATTGTGGAGCCTTCACACTAGACCTCAAGCAGCTTGGATTGTGGACTCTCCACTCTTCTTCCAGACTCTGGGACCTTGATTTCCAAATGAAAATTGGAACTCTAGGACCTTGTGGAGTGTGTCAATGACTGCCTTCTGGACATCTGTCAAGTCAGCAGTCTTCCTCATGATTGTGGAGCATACTGAAACAATATTGAAGAACTGGAATAAATTAACTTTTTGAAGATATTCTAATTTAGTGAGATGCACCTGTATATACTATGATGGTCCCACTGCCCCACATACATATAGTATAATGGCCCCACTACTCCATATGTAGTATGATGGACCCACTACTCCAGATATATAGTAGGATGGGTCCACTGCTCGGTCATTTAAAAAAATAAAGTTTATTCTCACTTAATCCTGATTCCCTACATCACGGCCTCTGTCTCCTCTTCCATGGCGGGACAGCAGAGCAGAGCGATGCAATGATGTCACCGAGCCACCTGCGTGAGTATGCTGACATCTCGTTAACCGCAGGCCTATGGCGATCTGTGGCATATGAAAGAGATAGTGATAGGGCAGGGAGCTTGTGTCCCACTGCTTTATCATGCGACGCCTCTGCATAAGAGACATTAGGGCTACATTAGCTACGTCACAGAAGACACTGGAGCTGGAGTATATAGAATAGGAGACACTGGGGCTGGAGTATATCATAGAATCATAGAATCATAGAATGGTAGAGTTGGAAGGGACCTCCTGGGTCATCTGGTCCAACCCCCTGCTCAAAGCAGGATTCACTAAATCATCTCAGACAGATGTCTGTCCAGCCTCTGTTTGAAGACGTCCATTGAAGGGGAACTCACCACCTCTCGTGGCAGCCTGTTCCCCTCATTAATCACCCTAACTGTCAAAAAGTTTTTTCTAATATCTAATCTGTGTCTCCTCCCATTTAGTTTCATTCCATTGCTTCTAGTCTTTCCTTGTGCAAATGAGAATAAAGATGATCCTTCTACAATGTGACAGCCCTTGACATATTTGTAGACAGCTATTAAGTCTCCTCTCAGTCTTCTTTTTTGCAAGCTAAACATTCCCAAATCCTGCAACCGTTCCTCATAGGACATGGTTTGCAGACCCGTCACCATTCTGGTCGCTCTTCTCTGAACTTGCTCCAGTTTGTCTATGTCTTTTTTAAAATGTGGTGCCCAAAACTGTACACAGTATTCCAGATGAGGTCTGACCAAAGAGGAGTAAAGACCGATAATGACTTCACGTGATCTAGACTGTATGCTTCTGTTAATACATCCCAGAATTGTATTTGCCTTTTTTGCTGCTGCATCACACTGTTGACTCATGTTCAGTCTATGATCTATTAGTATACCTAAGTCTTTTTCACATGTAAAATCCGCAGCACGTCCTTTAATTTTGCAGAGTCGCTGCGATTTAGCCGCCATTGACTTGCATTGGAACGCATAACATCCGCATGACTACACATACACATGTGGATATTATGCGACTCAATGTGTGGATGGTACCCGGGTCTGGAGATGAAGAGACTCTCCTCCAGACCCGGGTACCATAGTACCTGTAGTTAAAATAGAATTAAAATAAAAAATAAACATATACTTACCTTCTGATGGCCCCTGTCTGCTCCTGGCGGTGCTGCTGGCTCTTCGGCTGCTCGCGGTGGTAAAAGGACCTTCCATGACGCCATTTAGTCATGTGACAGGTCACGCGACATCGGCGGTCGCGTGACCTGTCACATGACTAAATTATGTCATGGAAGGTCCTTTTACAGCACCGTGATCCGCCGAAGACACCGGACGCACCGGAGAAGGAGATCGAGGACCATCGGAAGATGAGTATAATATTTTTTTTTTATTTTTCACCATTATTATTCTTTTTTTTCATTATTGATGCTGCATTTGCAGCATTGTAACTTGGTCACACTATATAAATCCATGCCGGTTGCATGGAATTATATAGTGTGACCAAGTTGTCAAGCACTTTTCCAAGTGATGCTAAAATCACTTGGCAAAGCGCTTGACAACCCAGGGAGATGCAGAAACGCTTAGGAAAAATCCGCAGCATTTCTGAATCGTGGTCATATATCCTAACTCATTGGCGAACTGTTATACAAGGCTATATTCACACTAGACATTTTTTTAGCGGGCTTTTTTATGCAAATTTTCAGCTGCGTTTTACAGTACCAACAAAGTCTATGAGATTTCCGAAATCTCATGCACAAAGCTTGCTTATTTGTCCTCAGTATTTTGTGCTTTCCATGGCTTTTTGCAATAGAGTATGTCACTTGTTTCAGCGTTTTTCACCCATTAAAAAAAAGGGTGGTGGAAAAAAATGCTGAAAAAAAGCCTAGTGTGAACATTTTGCTGCGTTTTAAGTGAAAAAAGCAAGTATGTGACACACATTTATTCTTGTGATTTTCCCGAGTTTAAACCATCTTGTCTTGGTCACCTGAGATAGCAGCTTGGATTATTACAGTTTAATTAAATTAGTGATGCCTACAAAGTAAACATTGGTTGAGCTAGGTGTGAGATTGAACAACACGTGTGGCCCAGGGAGGTGTGAAAATGAACAATGCCTGAGCAACTCAATGGCAAACCATAATGTGAAAGTAAATAGTGTCCTACAAATTCAATGCACTGCCAGGGTCTTAGATAAACCATTCCAGACCAATTCACCCCCCACCCCCCCCCGTTACATTTGTAATGTGTACTTTTTCATGAACATATGTCTTGCAATGGTGACCTGTTTTCATGTGTCTATGGTGGAAGCAAAGCTGAACTTTGGGATCCTGAAAAACGCACCAAAAATGCACCAAGAACCACTGCAAAAAACACACCAAAACCTGCGTTTTTGACGGTACTTCTTTCCTGCCAACAGATTATGTTTTGCTGCAGAAAAAAACACCTAGTGTGAATATAGCCTAAGACTTACTCTGCCAGCATTAATAGTCAATATTCTGTATACAAATAGGACTCCAATCCAGGTATTCAGTTTATCATAAACATGCCTGAGTTAATCTGCCAAATACATGTGGCACCCCAGGGGTCTGGTTTCCACAGTAATAGCAGTATTACGTCTGTGAGCAGGTGGGAGGTCTCCTGGGCAGGAATCCTAAGCATGCCACACCTCCTGCCCAGTCCTGGGAGGGGAAGAACTTCCCCTATATAAACTGGGGCTGAGGCAGGGTTAGAGAGAGGAGTTCCAGACAGAGACGGAGTCTGGTCTGGACACGCAGAAACAGGGACAGATAGACATCAGGAGCTCTGTAGGAGCCAAGGAGAAGCGCCAGGGGCTGGAGCTGTGCAGAGCTCGCCCTGGGAGAAGGTACTAAAACCGGACACAGGAGTCCGAGGCTGTGGGGACTAAGATATACCCAGCAGCAGAATCCATCCGGCAGGGGATTTCAGGTCCTCTGGCCATAAAAGCCCGGAGGCTCAGTCACAACGAAGGGACCAGCACCGCCATCCCAGAGCGGAGGCTAACAGGAGGCCCCAGGTCACCAGCCATACGGGTGAGCACCACACGGTATACCCAGGGACGTGGGCTACTTGTAACCGCCGAAAGCAGGGTAGCCAGGAAGGGTACAGACTAACGGGAAGGCCTACAACTCCACCTGGCCAGGGGAACTCCGGCTTACTCGCAGACTAACCAGGCCCCAACTACTAGCCAGTACTCCCGGGGGAATTTGCCTTGTACCATCAGTAAAGACCCTGAACTGTACCCTCGCGTTTCCGTGCTTCCTTGTCGCACCATCACTCCCAACATCATCCACATCCGCTGCCCTGAGGCCATACCTCTCCCGTTGGGGGTTATATCAACATTGCTGCACACCTATACCACCGGCCTCAGCGGTCTGCCCTGCAGCGGCGGTTTCATAACCGCATTCAACGGGTGGCATAGTCGGACACTAATACCATCATACCAATAACCGCCACTTAGTTTGACCACCCTGGGCGCGGACCGGGTCACCGCCACACGAAGACTACTACCCCCATCGGATCCGGCTCCGGGTATCCCCCGCGCGCACGCGCGCCGCACTACAGCACTGGCCCAGGGGGTGAGTCAACTTTGGCGTAGTCGGCAGGATTTCGTGCCCGCAACCACCGGGTACTGCGTGCCTGAAAAAGAGACTTTTATACTTACCTGTGGTGAAGTTTCCCGCTGTCCGGAGTCGTTTCCCGCCATCTGGAGCCGATTCCCGCCATCCGACGCCATCTTCTGCCTTCTTCCCGCCATCCGTGGAGTTTTCCCGCCATTGGACGCCATCTTGAGGGCGCCGCGCGGGAAGAAGAGGGGCATGGACTCCGAAAGCCCGCGAGAACTGAAGCACCGCCTCACGTCCGGACATTGCGTAAGGTCCTGGAAGGAGCCCAGCAGACGCCGACGTCACAGGAGCGCGACGGAAGGTCCTCAACCCTGACGATCCACTGCGGAGCCACGGCCTACGGAAGAGGATCATCGCAAGGTAGGCCACGGTCCACTAGGGGGGAGGAGAATGTCGGATACGGAGGAGAGCTTCACCGCCACAGCCGCCGCCAGCGCCACCGCTGCTGCGGTCATGCCTTTCACCATGCCCTATATCCCGGGGGCAGCCTGGCTACCCCAGTACTCAGGGGAGTCACATACCCTAAATGACTTCAGAGAAAGGCTGGATAGCCTCTTCCAGGTGTATCCCCTCACGGAGGCGCAAAAAGTGAGCATCCTGGTGGCCCAATTAATCGGGGCAGCCCAAAGGGAGGTAAAGTCCTGGCCACCTGGGAGGAAGAGGACTGTCAGAGACATACTAACCCGGCTGAAAGACACATTTGACACCCGCACCTCAGCCGAAATAAAACTAAGATGTTATGGGTTCAAACAACGGGCACATGAGAGTTTAAGAGACTATGCTCTAAACCTACAAGAGGCCCTGAGAGCCATTAAGCAGGCAGACCCTGACAGCGTGGGAAATAAAGATAAGCTGTTGACTGAACAATTCATTGAGGGTCTACTGTGCAATGCCCACCGAACCCAGTTGCGGGCAATGGCCTTACAGGACCCTGACCTGGACTTTGCACAGTTCAAGGACAGAGCCACCCGGGTTCTCCGAGAACCGGCACCAGGTGGCCCTGTGACCCACAGGCGCCCTGCTATCACTTACCACCAGGAGACGGCGCCCTTGTCTGCAGGGACTGTGGGAGCTGATGCGCAGGCTTTAAACAGTGACCCGGCTACAGACCTGCACCATCAGGTCCAAGAGCTAACTAAAAGCGTTGCCGCGCTAACCAGAACTGTGCAGTCTTTACAGGTTTCTACTGCAGGGAAGATCGAGCTGGCATCCGGACCGGAGGACATCCCGTGGCGCCGACCAAGGAGGACCCCACCGGCCAGAGGAAGACCCAGCGATCGATACAACGAGGACGGACGACCTATTTGCCGCCGCTGCAATCAACCCGGACATGTGGCAAGGTACTGTCATTTAAACGGGCACAACCTAGGGTAGAGGGCCAACCCCCAGGCATAAGACCATCAGGCCCATCAAACTGGCGTGATAAATACGTAGGGGGACGTCCAATCTTGCCTGTGGTACTGGATGGCATTCCTATGAGTGCCCTACTAGACACTGGGTCACAGGTCACCACCATCCCGTACGTGCTCTTCAAGCAGTACTGGAATGATTCGGACATAACCCGCTACCCAGACGACGACCTGAGTATCATCGCCAGCAATTGTCAGCCCGTGCCGCAGGTGGGATTCAAGGAGGTGACCATTAAAATCGGTAAAGTCGAACTGGCGGCACAAGGACTGATTATAGTGGACATAGACCGTCATGAGAGTCACCGTAGAATCACCCTGGGAACCAATGTAATTGAAAATTGTCTTGCAGAGGTGATTCTCATTTTACAGCAGGTTGCCAAGAACGCCAGTTCCGGCCAGCAGTGTGTGCTCCAAAAAGAGATCCGGGCACTGATGAAGCGGCAACAGGTGGAACTATCTGGTGGTGAGATAGGTAGTGTGAGAATGTGTGACCCGTTCCCTATTGCCATGCCCCCAAAAAGTGAGATGATGATTTGGTGCCGGGCAGCTATTGGTCTAAGAGGTAGAGACTACCAAGCAATGGTAGAACCCGTCTACTCAGACAGTAGGCCCACCATTTTGACAGCACGGGGGGTGGTCGATGTACGCCATGGGAGGGTGCCCGTTCGCATCATAAATATCGGTGAGAGAGAAGTACACCTGCCCCGGTATGCCACGCTAGCTAAATTGTTCACCATAAACCAGAATTCTGTACAGGCCGTGGAACCCTTGCCTCCATCTCAACCAGAGGAAGGTAACGGCTCTAAGAAACCAATGGAGGACTGGTGTCAGCAACTACATTTGGGTACTGACTCCACTCCCTCACACCAGAAACAGGGAGTCTATCGGGTGGTTCAAGAGTACGAGAGAGTGTTTAGTAAACACCCGTTAGACTTCGGGCGAGTAAAGGGGGTAGAACACCACATCCCCACGGGAGACCATCCTCCCATAAAGGAGAGATACCAACCCGTACCCCCTGCACACTACCAACACGCCAAGGGGATGCTTAGAGACATGAAGGAGGCCGGGGTAATCAGGGACAGCTGTAGCCCCTGGGCAGCTCCACTAGTCTTAGTGAAAAAGAAAGACAACACTATGAGAATGTGTGTAGACTACAGGAAGGTCAACCGTATCACACACAAAGATGCGTACCCGTTACCAAGGATAGAAGAGTCCTTAGCTGCATTAAAATCTGCTAACTTCTTCTCTACTTTGGATCTCACTAGCGGGTACTGGCAGGTTCCTGTAGCAGAGGCAGACCGGGAGAAGACCGCATTCACCACCCCGATGGGTCTCAGCGAATTTAACTGCATGCCGTTCGGGCTCTGCAACGCACCAGGAACCTTCCAACGGTTGATGGAATGCTGTCTGGGACACCGGAACTTCGAGACGGTCCTGTTATACCTGGACGATGTCATCGTCTATTCCAAGACCTACGAGGACCACCTGAAACACCTGGCAGAAGTGTTCGAAGCTCTGGCAAACTACAGCCTAAAGGTGAAACCCTCCAAGTGTCATCTCCTGAAACCAAAGGTGCAATACCTGGGACACGTGGTGAGTGCTGACGGAGTGGCTCCTGACCCTGATAAGATCACCGTGATTAAGGACTGGCCAAGACCCTCCAGCATAAAGGAAGTGCGGCAGTTCCTCGGGTTGGTAGGCTACTACCGAAGATTCATTCCCGGTTTCACCAAAATGGCAGCCCCTATGCAGGACCTCCTGATAGGTCAATCTCGAAAAGCCAAAAACCAGAAGCCGCCCTTCAGGTGGGAAAAGTTGGAAGAGGAGTCCTTTTGCCAGCTGAAGATGGCCCTCCAGGGGGATGAAATCCTGGCGTATCCAGACTACAGCCAGCCCTTTATCCTCCACACGGACGCAAGTAGCATCGGGCTAGGAGCCGTGCTGTCCCAGATCCAGCAAGGAAAAGAACGGGTAATCGCTTACGCTAGCCGAAAGCTACGACCCACCGAGAGGAACCCTGAGAATTATAGCTCATTCAAGCTGGAGTTCCTGGCAGTAGTGTGGACAGTGACCGAACGTTTCAAGCATTACCTTGCCTCCTCCAAATTCATCGTGTACACGGATAACAACCCGTTGACACACCTGGACACTGCAAGGCTCGGTGCTCTGGAACAGAGATGGATGGCTCGCCTGTCCAACTTTGAATTCACCATCAAATACCGGGCAGGACGCTCAAATGCCAACGCCGATGCCCTGTCTAGAATGCCGAACTTACCGGACGTAGGGGAAGATCCAGAAGATCTGGAAGAAGTTGAGCTCCCTGCGTTCCACCGTCATGGGATTACCCTGTATTCCAGCCGTGTGAAGGACAGGCGCTCCGCGACGTTCAATCCCTTGCCCCACTACAACTGGGCGGAGACGCAAGACAGTGATCCTGCAGTCCGCCTGGTGAAGGAAATGCTGACCCAAGCCGATGCCAGTCTGGACCCACACGCCCCAGAGGAGACTAAGCAACTGTGGAAGGAGAAAAGTAGGCTGTTCCTCTACAGGGAGAAGTTGTGCCGGAGAATGGTTAACTCTCGAACGCATGAGTTGACCTGGCAGGTAGTGGTCCCCAGACGAGACGCGGCTATGATTCTGGAGGCGTACCACAACGGAGCAGGACATTTCGGGTGGAAGAAGCTGGAGTTCTTATTGCGTGAACGGTTCTACTGGGTAGGCATGAGAGGAGCCATCGAGAGGTGGTGCAGAGACTGTGGACCGTGCCACCTAAGAAGGAAGGACCGTGCCAGCCAGAAGACTCCCTTGCAGCCCATCATCACCCGACAGCCACTGGAACTGGTAGCCCTGGACCATGTGAAACTGGCTCCAAGCAGATCTGGGTATGTCTACGCCCTCACAATCGTAGATCATTACTCCCGGTTCCTGGTGGTGGTCCCGATCAAGGACTTAACGGCTCAAACAGCAGCTAGAGCCTTCCAGCAGCACTTCTGCCGTCCACACGGGTACCCGGACCAAGTGCTGACAGACCAAGGGCCAGCCTTCGAAGCGGAAGTCTTCCAGGAGTTCTGCAACCTGTATGGCTGCACGAAGATAAGAACAACGCCCTATCACCCACAAACTAATGGACTCTGCGAGAAGATGAACCAGGTGGTGATAGGCCTCCTGAAAACATTGCCCCTGGAAGAACGCAGTATGTGGCCTGAGAAGCTGCCTGATCTGGTGGACCTATACAACCACATCCCTGTAGGTTCTACCAACTGTACCCCGGCTTACCTAATGAGAGCGAGACCTGGTAAGCTGCCTATCGACCTGGATATGGGAGTCCTGACGCCCGAGGACACCTCGCCAGAGGCAGACTGGGATACAGGGCGGCAGCAGCAGTATCGGAAAGTGCAGGAGAGCGTGGAGCGAAGTCTGTCTCAAGCTAGAGAAAAGCAAGAGAGGGCTTATAATCAGTATGCTCCCGCTGTTCCCCTGGTACCTGGAGAGCAGGTCTTGAAGAGGAAAAGACGGCTCCACAAGTTGGACGACCAGTGGGAGAAGGACCCGTACACCGTACTGCCATCAAGCCATGAGAGCCCAAAGATTTGCGTGATCAGTAAGGATGGAGGAGAAACCACAGCCGTTGTCTCCAGAGACCACCTGAAGAAGTGTCCCGAGCAGCTGCAAAGCCCTGAAGAAGAAGATCAAGAAAACCCTCGACCCGCAGAGGAAAGGGAAGAAATGATCAGGACTGTACTCGGAGACTTCCCCCGGTCTTGGACACAAGTAAACGGTGCTGTCATGGTACCCGTCCTCACCTTTCTCCAGCCAGTCCCGCAAGTGCCTACAGAAGAACCAGTAGAGCTGGAAGAGCAGCCGGCCCAAGAGGCAGAAGAGTCCACACCAGCAGTACAGGAGGATCAACCCTCTGCTAGTAGTGAGCCTGCCGTGCCCCTAGTGAGCCAAAGAGTGCGCAGAAAGCTGCCCAGCCTGCCCATAACACCTCCTACACCCTGTAGTGCAGGACCAGTTAGTGAGCTCCGTAGGTCCACTAGGGTTACCAGAGGCCAGATGCCCGTACGTTGGAGAATCTAAGTTGGCTAGTTGCTTTAACTATTTTATGTTTACCTGTTTTGTTGTAGCCGTTGCTAATTATGTTTTTCAGTTACAGGTTTCTTTATATGGACTGACAGGTTATGGACAGTGAGTAACCGGAACTCTGTTGGAAATATGTTTGGAGCGTAGCCCAGGAATGGACTACAGACTGTTAAAGACTCAGGGCAGGACAGACCCCTACCTGGTTACGGCTCCCTGTTCTTTGGTGAAATGGACACCCTTATTGCTTCCCGGTTACGGACACGCCGTGACCATCTCATGTATTTAATTGTTATTGTTTATACCCTGTTATGTTTAGTCCGGGAGTACTAAATTTCACTAGGGGGGAATGTGGCACCCCAGGGGTCTGGTTTCCACAGTAATAGCAGTATTACGTCTGTGAGCAGGTGGGAGGTCTCCTGGGCAGGAATCCTAAGCATGCCACACCTCCTGCCCAGTCCTGGGAGGGGAAGAACTTCCCCTATATAAACTGGGGCTGAGGCAGGGTTAGAGAGAGGAGTTCCAGACAGAGACGGAGTCTGGTCTGGACACGCAGAAACAGGGACAGATAGACATCAGGAGCTCTGTAGGAGCCAAGGAGAAGCGCCAGGGGCTGGAGCTGTGCAGAGCTCGCCCTGGGAGAAGGTACTAAAACCGGACACAGGAGTCCGAGGCTGTGGGGACTAAGATATACCCAGCAGCAGAATCCATCCGGCAGGGGATTTCAGGTCCTCTGGCCATAAAAGCCCGGAGGCTCAGTCACAACAAAGGGACCAGCACCGCCATCCCAGAGCGGAGGCTAACAGGAGGCCCCAGGTCACCAGCCATACGGGTGAGCACCACACGGTATACCCAGGGACGTGGGCTACTTGTAACCGCCGAAAGCAGGGTAGCCAGGAAGGGTACAGACTAACGGGAAGGCCTACAACTCCACCTGGCCAGGGGAACTCCGGCTTACTCGCAGACTAACCAGGCCCCAACTACTAGCCAGTACTCCCGGGGGAATTTGCCTTGTACCATCAGTAAAGACCCTGAACTGTACCCTCGCGTTTCCGTGCTTCCTTGTCGCACCGTTAGTGCTGGGACATCCACACCATCACTCCCAACATCATCCACATCCGCTGCCCTGAGGCCATACCTCTCCCGTTGGGGGTTATATCAACATTGCTGCACACCTATACCACCGGCCTCAGCGGTCTGCCCTGCAGCGGCGGTTTCATAACCGCATTCAACGGGTGGCGTAGTTGGACACTAATACCATCATACCAATAACCGCCACTTAGTTTGACCACCCTGGGCGCGGACCGGGTCACCGCCACACGAAGACTACTACCCCCATCGGATCCGGCTCCGGGTAACCCCCGCGCGCACGCGCGCCGCACTACAGCACTGGCCCAGGGGGTGAGTCATACACATAGTATGCTTTCTCATAGGTGAAATATAAATCCTGTTAAAGGTCCAAGTTGCAGCAGTTAAGTAGAAAAAAACAGACCTCTTCATTCTTTGTAGGTGGAAAAACTTTCGAAATTGTCAGTGTATCAAGCACTTATACTCCTGACTGTATATAGTATAATTGCCGCACTGCTACATACAGGTGCTTCTCAGAAAATTAGAATATCATCAAAAAGTGAATTTATTTCAGTTCTTAAATCCAAAAAGTGAAACTCATATATTATACAGAGTCATTGCAAACAGAGTGATCTGTTTTAAGTGTTTATTTCTGCTAATGTTGATGATTATGGCTTACAGCCAATGAAAACACAAAAGTCACTATCTCAGTAAATTAGAATTAACAAGAAACACCTGCAAAGGCTTCCTAAGCATTTAAAAAGGTCCCTTAGTCAGTTTCAGTAGGCTCCACAATCATGGGCAAGACTGCTGACTTGACAGATGTCCAGAAGGCAGTCATTGACACACTCCTCAAGGAGGGTAAGCCACAAAAGGTCATTGCTAAAGAAGCAGCTGTTCACAGAGTGCTGTATCCGAGCATATTAATGGACGTGGAAGGAAAGAGTGTGGTAGAAAAAGGTGCACAAGCAACTGGGATAACCGCAGCCTTGAAAGGATTGCTAAGAAAAGGCCATTCAAAAATTTGGGGGAGATTCACAAGGAGTGGACTGCTGCTGGAGTCATTGCTTCAAGAGCCACCACACACAGACGTATCCAGGACATGGGCTACGAGTGGCGCATTGCTTGTGTCAAGCCCCTCATGACCAATAGACAACGCCAGAAGCGTCTTACCTGGGCCAAAGAGAAAAAGACCTGGACTGATGCTCAGTGGCCCAAGGTGTTGTGTTCAGATGAAAAGTAAATTTTGCATTTCATTTGGAAATCAAGGTCCCAGAGTCTGGAGGAAGAGTGGAGAGGCCTCAATCCAAGCTGCTGGAGGTCTAGTGTGAAGTTTCCACAATCAGTGATGGTTTGGGGGGGGCCATGTCATCTGCTGGTGGAGGTCCACTGTGTTTTATCAAGACCAAAGTCAGCGCAGCCATCTACCAGGACATTTTACAGCACTTCATGCTTCCCTCTGCCCACAAGCTTTTTGGAGATGGAAATGTCATTCTCCAGCAGGACTTGGCTCCTGTCCACACTGCCAAAAGTACCAATACCTGGTTTACACACAACAGTATCACTGTGCTTGATTGGCAGCAAACTCGACTGACCTTTACCCCATAGAGAATCTATTATAGAGAATCTATGGGGTATTGTCAAGAGGAAGATGAGACCCCAGACCCCACAATACAGATGAGCTGAAGGCTGCTATCAAAGCCACCTGGGCTTCCATAACACCTCAGCAGTGCCACAGGTTGATCCCTCCATGCCACATTGCCGCATTGATGCAGTAATTGATGCACGAGGAGCCCGAACAAGTATTGAGGGCATTTACTAAACATACATTTCAGTAGGCCAACTTTTCGGATTTTAAAAACATTTTTCAAGCTGTTGTTATGAAGTATTCTAATTTACTGAGATAATGACGTTTGTGTTTTCATTGGCTGTAAGCCATAATCATCAACATTAACAGAAATAAACACTTAAAATAGATCCCTCTGTGTGTAATGACTCTATATAATAGATCCCTCTGTGTGTAATGACTCTATATAATAGATCCCTCTGTGTGTAATGACTCTATATAATAGATCCCTCTGTGTGTAATGACTCTATATAATAGATCCCTCTGTGTGTAATGACTCTATATAATAGAACCCTCTGTGTAATGACTCTATATAATAGATCCCTCTGTGTGTAATGACTCTATATAATATAGGAGTTTCACTTTTTGCATTGAAGAACTGAAATAAACTAACTTTTGATGATATTCTAATTTTGTGAGAAGCACCTGTATATAGTATGAAGCCCCACTGCCCCATATGTGTATGTATAATTTGATGCACATGACTCGCCCCCTGGGCCGTGGGGTACACAGAACCGGGCCTTCTAGTGTACGGTGCTGATGGGGGTAGTAGTGGCAACCCGATCCCGTGGCTCAGGGTGGTCAGACCAAATGGTGGCAGTCTATTTATCAGTGTTTTGAATGTCCGACTACGCCACCCGTGGATTGCGGTCAGGGATAACCGCCGCTGCGAGGCAGACTGCTGAGGCTGGTGTTGGTGTGCAGCACAGGTGTAGGATAACTCCCCACGGGTAGAGTGTAGCCTCAGGGCAGTGTAGGTGGATGTTGGGGGTGATAGTGCAGGCGGCAATAGTAAGAGTTCAGAGTCCGCTTCAAACAGTTCAGGGTCTTTATTGTAGATATTATTAATGACCCAACAGTACCGGTTAGGAATGGGCCTGGGTGTCTGAGAGCATTCGGGCGAGCCCCACTGGTCAGGGTGAGTGTGTAGGCCTACCGTTCTCTCTATGCTCTTTCTGACTATCCCCCTTTTCGTGGTGTAATAGCCCACGTCCCTGAGCTGGCCGTGTACTTCTCGCCTGTATGGCATGCGACTAGGGCCTTGGGTACCTGTTGCTTGCTCCTCGCTGTACTGGTCCCTCTGTGTGGCGGAGCCTCCAGGCTTCTTAGGCCAAGGGACCTGAAATCCCTCGCAGGTTGGTTCTCTGCTGCTGGGCTTGTAACCCTGACAGCCCCGGACCCCAATGCCCGGTAGATTGGTTCTCTTCCAGGACCGGCTCTCGTCACCTCTGTCCCTGGCTTGCAGTTTCTCCTCTGCCTCACGGACTCCTCAGCTACAGCTGAACTGTCCCTCCTTCTCTGGGACTAGTCTCACTCCTGAGCTAGGTCTTCCAGTTCTCTCTAACCCTGCCCCCAGTTCCAGCTTTTATAGGGGCAGCCAGCTCCCCCTGCTGGCCTGGGACAGGAGGTGCTGTATGCTAATTGTCCCTAACCAGGGGACCTCCCTCCTGCTCTCAGACACAGATTATTGTTTGTGGCATCCAGGCCTGGGGTGACACATTCTCCCCTATTAAAATTTAGTACTCCGGACTAAACAGGAAACACAAATACAGGATATAAATGACAACATAACATATATACAAGTATATTTTGTCCTTGAGGTCACGGCGCTTCCGTGACCGGGTGTCCATGTCACCCAACAAGGTGTGAAGTTTTCCACGGTGTGGGGACCTGTTTCCATAAACCCCAAGTTCCTCGCCTTGGGCGTGGCGACAAGGCTGAGCTCTCTACTTTGGGCCACAAGGAGGCCACACCGGACAGATTTTTCTTCCGTGGCCATCTTCGAAAGAGGGCACCAAGTGCAACTATCTACAAGACAGTTCCGGTTATTCAGCGTCCATAACCTGTTAGTCCATGAACTAGAAAGACTGGAAAAACATAATTAGCAACCAGGCAACAAACATAAAACATTTACAATATAAAGCATTTTGATCTTCCAGCGAGCTGGTATTTGCCCCCTAGTGCTCCGGGTTGACCTGCGTAACCCACTGTCTGGTGGTGGTCTAACCTGACTTTCCCCACTAGCATTCAGGGTACAGCTACTAGCTGGGTTTACAGGCAGTGCAGGCAGCTATCTGCGGGTCCTTTGGCTTACCGCAGGTATGGCAGGCTCACTGTCAGCAGAGGGTTGACTCTCCTGGGCTGCTGGCATGGGTTCTTCTGCCTCTAGGGCTGCTTGGTCTTCTGATTCCTCCTGCTCTCCTGTAGGTTCCTGCTGGGTTGGTTGAAGGAAGTGTAGGACGGGTACCACTATTTCATCATTTATCCGAGTCCAGGACCGGGGGAACTCTCCAAGAACTGTGCTGATCATTTCTTTCTTGTCTTCTGTGGGTTCAAGGTCATCTTGATCTTCTCCTGCACTCTGTAGTTGCTTGGGGCACCTTTTTAGGTGGTCTCCGGAGACGGTGCTAGTAGTTTCTCCTCCATCCTTGGTAATTACACATACCTTCGGGTTGTTGTGGTTGGACTGCAGTACTGTGTACGGGTCGCTCTCCCACTGGTCATCTAGCTTGTGAAGCCTTCTCTTCCGCTTCAGGACCTGCTCACCAGGTTCCAGGGGACCAGCAGGGGTGTGTTGGTTGAAGAGCCTCTCTTGCTTTTCTCTCGCTTGAGCCAGACTCCTCTCCACACTCTCCTGTACCTTCTTGTACTGTAGCCGCCGTTCCGTATCCCAGTCCGCGTCTGGGGAGGTGGGGAGGACTCCCATCTCCAGGTCTATTGGCAGCTTACCAGGTCTTGCCCTCATCAGGTAAGCCGGGGTGCAATTTGTAGCATTCACCGGGATATGGTTGTATAAGTCTATCAGGTCTGGCAGCTTCTTCGGCCACAGGCTGCGTTCTTCCAGGGGCAACGTTTTGAGGAGATCAATGACGATATTATTCATTTTCTCACATAGCCCGTTGGTTTGTGGGTGGTAAAATGTTGTCTGAATCTTCTTACAGCCATAGAGGTTGCAGAACTCCTGGAAGATTTCAGCCTCAAACGCTGGACCTTGATGTGTCAAGACCTGTTCCGGATACCCGTGTGGATGGCAGAAGTGTTGTTGGAAGGCTCTGGCCGCTGTTTGGGCTGTCAAGTCTTTAACAGGAACCACCACCAGGAACCGGGAATAGTGGTCCACTATTGTCAGGGCATAGACGTAGCCCGACCGACTTGGAGCCAGTTTCACATGGTCCAGAGCTACCAGCTCAAGAGGCTGCCTGGTGATGATGGGCATCAAGGGCGTCTTCTGGCTGGTACCGTCCTTCCTTCTGAGGTTACATGGGCCGCAGTCCCTGCACCACTTCTCTATGGCCCCTCTCATTCCGACCCAGTCGAACCGCTCTCTCAGTAGGAACTCCAGTTTCTTCCACCCGAAGTGTCACGCTCTGTCATGGTAGGCCTCCAGGACCATTGCTGCATCTCGTCTCGGGACCACTACCTGCCAGGTAAGCTCGTGCATCCGGTGGTTGACAAGCCTTCTGCACAGCTTACCTTCGTAGAGGAATAGCCTGCTTTTCTCCTTCCATAACTGCTTGGCTTCCTCTGGAGCGTCCGAGCCAGGGCTAGCGTCTGCCTGGGTCAACAGGTCTTTCACCAGGCGAATTGCAGGGTCACTATCTTGCGTTTCAGCCCAGCCGTGGTGAGGTAAGGGATTGAACATGACAGTGGTCAAGTCTTTGTCTCTTACACGGTGGGAGTACTGAGTGGCCCCGTACCGGTGGAATGCAGGGAGCTCTATTTCCTCCAACTCATCTGGATCTTCTCCCTCATCGGGCAAGTGGGGCATTCTCGATAGGGCATCTGCATTGGCATTGGCTCGGCCTGCCCGGTACTTGATGGTGAAGTCATAGTTTGCTAGCCGGGCCATCCACCGCTGCTCTAGGACACCAAGTCTCGCATTGTCCAGATGTGTCTACGGATTGTTGTCCGTGTACACAGTGAACTTCACAGAGGCCAGGTAATGCTTGAAACGTTCTGTTACGGCCCACACCACTGCCAAGGACTCCAGCTTAAAGGAGCTGTAATTCTCCGGGTTTCTCTCGGTGGGCCTCAGCTTCCGGCTGGCGTACGCGATCACCCTTTCTCTGCCCTGTTGGTTCTGTGACAGTACGGCTCCCAGCCCCACATTACTGGCGTCTGTGTGGAGGATAAAAGGCTGGCCATAGTCAGGGTAGGCCAGGATCTCATCCCCCGTGAGGGCCATCTTCAGCTGGTGGAAGGACTCCTCTTCCGGCTTGTCCCACTTGAAGGGTGGCTTTTGGCTTCTGGTCTTAGATTGTCCTATAAGGAGGTCCTGCATAGGGGCTGCCATCTTGGTGAACCTGGGGATGAACCTTCGGTAGTAGCCTACCAACCCGACGAACTGCCTCACTTCTTTTATGCTAGAGGGGCTTGGCCAGTTCTTTATTGCCATGATTTTGTCAGGGTCGGGGGCTACTCCTTCTGCACTCACCACGTGTCCCAGGTACTGTACCTTCGGCTTTAACAGATGGCACTTGGAGGGTTTCACTTTCATGCCAAAGCCTGCCAGGGCCTTGAACACCTCGGCCAGGTGCTTTAGATGGTCCTCGTAAGTCTTCGAATAGACAATCACGTCGTCCAGGTAAAGTAGGACCGTCTCAAAGTTTCGGTGCCCTAGACAGCATTCCATCAGCCTCTGGAAGGTCCCGGGTGCGTTGCAGAGCCCGAACGGCATATAGTTGAATTCACTTAATCCCATCGGGGTGGTGGAGGCGGTCTTCTCCTTATCAGCCTCTGCCACAGGAACCTGCCAGTACCCACTAGTAAGGTCCAAAGTAGAGAAGAAATTAGCTGATTTTAGTGCGACCAAAGACTCCTCTATTCTAGGCAACGGGTATGCGTCTTTATGGGTGATACGATTGACTTCTCTATAGTCCACGCACATTCTCATAGTACAGTCTTTCTTTTTTACCAGAACCAAGGGGGCTGCCCAGGGGCTACAACTGTCTCTAATGACCCCGGGTTCCTTCATTTCTCTCAGCATGCCCTTTGCGTTCTGATAGTGTGCGGGGTGGTACAGGTCTGTATCTTTCTTTTATTGGTGGGTGGCTCCCCGTGGGGATGTGGTGTTCTACCCCTTTCACTCTGCCGAAGTCTAGCGGGTGCTTACTAAAGATTCTCTCGTACTCTTGAACCACCCGGTAGGCTCCTTGTTTTTGGTGCAAGGGAGTGGAGTCAGCACCCACGTGGAGTTTCTGGCACCAGTCCTCCTTGGGTTTCTGGGAACCATTACCATCCGCCTGGGGAGATGGAGGCAAGGGTTCCATGGCCCTGACAGCATTGTGTTCAACAGTATACAATTTGGCTAGTGTAGCGTACCGGGGCAAGTGTACTTCCCTTTCCCCAATGTTTAAGATCCGGACGGGCACCCTTCCATGGCGGACATCGACCACCCCCCGGGCTGTCAAAATGGTGGGCCTGCTGTCTGAGTACACGGGTTCTACCATGGCTTGGTAGTCTCTCCCTCTTAACCGGATTGCAGTCCGACACCAGATCATTTCACTTTTGGGGGGCATGGCAATGGGGAACGGGTCGCTCATCCTCACGCTACCGATCTGACCACCAGACAGTTCTACCTGTTGCCATCTCATCAGGGCTCTTATCTCCTTCTGGAGGACCCTCTGTTGGCTGGAGCTCGCGTTCATCGCCACCTGCTGCAAAATTACAATGGCTTCTGAAAGACAATTTTCAATCACATTAGTACCCACGGTTATTTTAGGGTGACTTTCTCGACGGTCAATGTCCACAATGATCACTCCCTGTGCCGGCAGTTCAAGTTTACCAATCTTAATGGTCATCTCTCTGAACCCCACCTGCGGCACGGGTTGACCAATGCTGGCGATGATGCTCAAGTCATCGTCTGGATAACGAGTTATATCAGTGTCACTCCAGTACTGCTTGAAAAGTACATAGGGGATGGTAGTCACTTGGGACCCGGTGTCCAGCAGTGCACTCATGGGGATACCGTCCAGCACTACGGGTAAAACCGGGCGTCCCCCTACGTACTTATTACGCCAATTAGATGGGCCTGATGACCTTATGCCTGGGGTTGGCCCTTTGCCCCAGGTCGGGCCCATTTAAAGTACAGTACCTGGCTACGTGTCCCGGCTGGCTGCAACGGCGACAAATCGGCTGTCCATCCTCAGTGTAATGATCGGCGGGCCTCCCTCTGAACGACGGGATCCTCCTCCGTCGACGCCACGGGACATCCTCCAGACTGGAAGCCAGCTTGATTGGTCCTGACGGGTCCATCTGTAATGACTGTACGGTCCTGGTCAATGCAGCAACACTCTTTGTTAGTTCTTGGACCTGATGGTGCAGGTTTGCAGGCGGGGATGGATTTAGGGCCTGCGCATCAGCCCCCACAAGGTCTGCGGGATAGGGCGCCGCCCCCTGGTGGTAAGGGATGGCAGGGCGCCGGGAAGCTACAGCGCCACCCGGTGCAGGTTCTCGGAGCTCCCGGATGGCCCTATCTTTGAACTGTGCAAAAGTCAAATCGGGGTTCTGTAGGGCCATGAGGCGCAGCTGGGTTCTGTGGGCGCTGGACAGCAGACCTTCTATGAACTGGTCAGTCAATAGTTTATCTGTATCCTGCACGCTGCCAGGGTCAGCTTGCTTAATTGCCCCCAAGGCTTCCTGTAAATGTAGGGCATAATCTCGGATGCTATCTTGAGCTCGCTGCTTACATCCATAGAACCGCATTTTGATTTCTGCTGAGGTACGGGTATCAAAGGTGTCCCGTAGACGGGTCAGAACCCCCCTTACAGTCCTTTTCTCCTCAGCTGTCCAAGACTTTACCTCCCGCTGGGCCGCACCAGTTAACTGCCCTATCAGTATGCTTACTTTCTGTTCTTCTGTCAGGGGATAAACTTTGAACAGTCTATACAGCCTTTCTTTAAAGTCGCCCAAGGTATGCGACTCGCCGGCATACTGGGGCAGCCAGGCCGCTCCGGGGATATAGGCAGGGGTGGATGAAGAGTAGCAAGGGCCCCGAGCAGTTTAGAAGGCGCGGGCCCCCTCCACACACCTGATTTATCACGTGACATGTCACATGATCCCCTGTGATAGATCATGTGATAGTTCACGGGAAATTAATTTGGCATAATATTAATTGTGCTGCCTCATCTGAGAGCAGCACAATATTGGGGCAGATACCCTGATTCCAGCAATGTGTCACTTTTTCAGCTGCTTGTTGTCATTTTGAGAAAATCACCGTTTTATCTGCTGCAGATCTAGCAGCTCTCTGAATGCTGCGCTCTGTATAGCCCCACCCACACCACTGATTGGCAGCTTTCTGCCCATGCTCAGTGTACACAGAAATCTACTGATCAGTGATTGGGGTGGGGTCCTACAGAACTTACTAGTCATCTAGTGATAATTACCTTCTGACAAATCAATGATTTTATCAAAGCAACACTAAGCAGCCCAGTAAGTGACACATTACTGGAATCAGTGCCTCTAACCCTACATTATGCTGCTCTCAGCTTAGGTGGCAAAAACCTGATGACAGATTCCCTTTAAAGGAGCTGTAAAGATAAAAAAGTTTGTATTAAAAAAAATACAAGCCATTTGTTAAATTAACTTTTTTTCATTGTTAATTCACATTAGACTGTATCTTTAACACTTTTGTCAGCAGGTCTTATTACAGACTCTGAATAGGGCAGCTCTCTCCCTCTCCCTCAGCAGAAAGTCACAGCATGGTTAAAAAACGGGATCTTTTATGATTTTCTCATAATAAATAAAAAAGGACATGCAAGTCCTCCAAACTATTTTCCGTTTCTCTATAGGCGAGGTCCTAAATCTTTCTTGTTCTTTAGTTGATCACATGTCAAAAATGCAAAGCATTTACTATGAACTCGCCTAAAAAAATATACACTTGGAGAGTAATATCATCATCTGCATGTAAATATTCCTTGACTCTAAGGGCTCGCTTACACTGTCGTATAACACGGCCGAATTCTATGTGATGTTTTATCGGATAGGACTCGGGCCTATGTTATACTATGGGACAGTGCGATTATTGGGATGAGAAAATAATCTCATTCGATATTCGGACCATGTGCGCCCATACAAGTCTATGGGTGCATGTAAAACATTGGACTGCACTCGGATGTCATCCAAGTGCAGTCCGATGAACACTCACAGAGACTATGGAGAAGATGGAGAAATTAAGTTCTCCATCTTCTCCATTTCTGTGCTGCGAGAGAATCGGATCACACTCAGTTGAAGCTCTGACAGAGTTTGAGCCCAGTGTCATTAGCATAATTGGCCCTATTCTCTTGCATGAGAGAATATATGGCTTAGTGAGTGGACCCTAAAACTGAATAGTAGTGACGGACAGGCACCTCACAAGCGGGATCCATGTAGCTCTCAGATGTCATGTAGGTAGGGCTTCATTCCATGGGGTAGGGCTTAATTTCAAGGTATATAAAAAAAATGGACTTCAAATAAAAATTAAATGAACACAAAAAGCACTAATTGAATTATTTTTTTCGTATTTATGTTTGCAGCCCCTTTAAAAACCCTTTGAGGACCAAGGCACATATATGTCCCATAGTTTTAAACTGGAAAAAAATTTGATTGAATAAAATTTAAGGTCCTCAAAGGTTTAAGTAGGTCATAAATTCATATGAATACTTGCTCATACAATTGCACATGCCAAAAGATGAAGAAGAACAGAATCAAAAATATGACATTAAGTGGAGCACTTACAGGTATTCAAGGTGAAAGAGACCAGCAAAGGCATCGTCTCGAATGACAGTAAATGAGTTAGAATTCAGCAAGCTGAAAATGAAGACAGCAGGTTAGAAGCGAACCAGACTTTATGGTGCCCAGAATTAGTCAAGCAGAATTTATTGACTGCTCTTGCAAAGCACTGAGACTCCCGCTGTGTATAGATGGCGCCGTGCGGCCTCCCGCTGTGTATAGATGGCGCTGTGCGGCCTCCCGCTGTGTATAGATGGCGCCGTGCGGCCTCCCGCTGTGTATAGATGGCACCGTATAGATGGCTACGTGCGGCCTCCTGCTGAGTATATGTGTATAGATGGCTACGTGCGGCCTCCTGCTGGGCCGCACGTAGCCATCTATACACAGCGGGGGTTGCACGTAGCCATCTATACACAGCGTTGGGGCCGCACGGCGCCGTCTATAAACAGCGGGGGTCCCCACGTAGCCATCTATACACAGCGGGGAGCCGCACGTAGCCATCTATACACAGCAGGAGGCCGCACGGAGCCCCCCCAGAGACATCAGGAGGCCGCACACACACCTGCCCACACACACACACCTGCCCACACACACATTTGTGTGTGTGTGTATGTATAGTGTGTGTGTGTATAATGTGTGTGTATGTATAGTGTGTGTGTATGTATAGTGTGTGTGTGTGTGTGTGTCTGTATAGTGTGTGTGTGTGTATGTATAGTGTGTGTGTGTGTATAATTTGTGTGTGTATTTTTTTTTTAAGTTAAAAACAAGTAAAATGCTTGTGGCATCAATATCAAGACTCCAGATATAAGGGCCTATTCACACTGAATTTTGCAATGCATTCATCTCCTCTTTCCAGGCTTCTATCTAAATCCCTGAAAAATGGCATTCAGATGTGCCTTGACATAGCCATTGATTTGAACAAAGGCAAACCAAGGCTAAAGTCTGAATCTTTAGGCTCCATTTTCTCTGCTTTCAGATGTCTCATTTCAGACAGCACAATCCTGAATTTCAGGGATTCAGTTGTAAGCCTTGTGTAAAGACCTGAATGCAGCGCTGAATGTAGTGTGAATAGGTCCTTACATCCTACACCACCTCAGGGGATTGTTGTTATGGAGTATTGCCCCTGGGTGGCCGCAGTTATGACCACCACCAGGGCTCGCGGTCACCCACCCTAACTTTGGTATTCTGGGGAGCTGGTATAATGAATATCTGAGAAGAGCCCTAGAGAAGCAAGAACATTGGACAACCAAGAGGTGGTGGCCTCAAGTCAGGTGTAGTGTTCAACAGGGCAAGACTTTCTAACCTGCCCACACACACACACACACACACACACACACATGTACAAATACACACACCTGCCCACACAGACACACACAAACACACACCTGCCCACACAGACACACACACACACCTGCCCCCCCCCCCCACACACACACCTGCCCACACACATACACACCTGCCCACACACACACACACCTGCCCACACACAAACACACCTGCCCCCACACACACACACCTGCCCACACACACACACACACACATACACACCTGCCCACACACACACACAAACACCTGTCCACCCACACACACACCTGCCCACACACACACACATCTACCTACACACACACACACACCTGCCCACACAGACACCTGCCCACAAACACACACACACAGCCATATACACACACCTGCCCACACACACACCTGCCCACACACACACACCTGCCCACACACATACACACCTGCCCACACAGACACCTGCCCACACAGACACACACACATATACACACACACATATACACACACACACACCTGCCCACACAAACACCTGCCCCCACAGACACCTGCCCACAAACACACACACACCTGCCCATACACACACACACACACATATACACACACACATATACACACACACACACCTGCCCACACAGACACCTGCCCCCACAGACACCTGCCCACAAACACACACACACCTGCCCACACACACATCTGCCCACACACACACACACTCACCATCCCCTGGCTCAATTCCTCCTGCCTGCTCTCTCTCTTTTCCGGTGCAGCACTGCAGGCCGGGGCGCACTGCGTGACGTCACAGCTAGGAGACACAGCCGCGCACAGGGCCATGTCTCCTAGCAGTGACGCGGCCGGGCCAGCACAGGGAAGTTAACTGCTGCAGTGCTGGCCCTGCCGATGAAGAAGTAGCGGCGGCCGCTGCTGGGGGAGCGGTCCGGGCCTACCTTCTGGCGATCCTCTTCTGTAGGCCGCGGCTCCGCTCGCGATGCTCTGGGCGAGGACCTTGCGTTGCTCGGTGATGACGTCGGCATCCGCTGGATCTCCTTCCAGGACCTTGCGCAGCGTCTCAGCGTAGGGCGGGGCTTCAGGTCACGCGCGTTTTTGGACGTCCACGCCCCTCTTCTTCCCGCGTGGCGTCCCGAAGATGGCACCCGATGGCGGGAAACGGCTCCGATTGGCAGGAAATGGCCCCGAATGGCGGGAAACTTCACTCAGATATGTATAGAGTCTTTTCCAGGCACGCAATACCCGTTTGTGGAGGGTTGGTCACAATTCTGCCGACTACGCCAAAGCTGACTCGCCCCCCTGGGCCGTGGGGTACACGGAACCGGGCCTTCTAGTGTACGGTGCTGATGGGGGTAGTAGTGGTAACCCGATCCCGTGGCTAAGGGTGGTCAGACCAAATGGTGGCAGTCTATTTATCAGTGTTTTGAATGTCCGACTACGCCACCCGTGGATTGCGGTTGGAGATAACCGCCGCTGCAAGACAGACCGCTGAGGCTGGTGTTGGTGTGCAGCACAGGGGTAGGATAACTCCCCACGGGAAGAGTGTAGCCTCAGGGCAGTGTAGGTGGATGTTGGGGGTGATAGTGCAGGCCGCAATAGTAAGAGTTCAGAGTCCGCTTCAAACAGTTCAGGGTCTTTATTGTAGATATTATTAATGACCCAACAGTACCGGTTAGGAATGGGCCTGGGTGTCTGAGAGCATTCGGGCGAGCCCCACTGGTCAGGGTGAGTGTGTAGGCCTACCGTTCTCTCTATGCTCTTTCTGACTATCCCCCTTTTCGTGGTGTAATAGCCCACGTCCCTGAGCTGGCCGTGTACTTCTCTCCTGTATGGCTTGCGACTCAGGCCTTGGGTACCTGTTGCTTGCTCCTCGATGTACTGGTCCCTCTGTGTGGCGGAGCCTCCAGGCTTCTTAGGCCAAGGGACCTGAAATCCCTCGCAGGTTGGTTCTCTGCTGCTGGGCTTGTAACTCTGACAGCCTCGGACCCCAATGCCTGGTAGATTGGTTCTCTTCCAGGACCGGCTCTCGTCGCCTCTGTCCCTGGCTTGCAGTTTCTCCTCTGCCTCACGGACTCCTCAGCTACAGCTGAACTGTCCCTCCTTCTCTGGGACTAGTCTCACTCCTGAGCTGGGTCGTCCAGTTCTCTCTAACCCTGCCCCCAGTTCCAGCTTTTATAGGGGCAGCCAGCTCCCCCTGCTGGCCTGGGACAGGAGGTGCTGTATGCTAATTGTCCCTAACCAGGGGACCTCCCTCCTGCTTTCAGAAACAGATTATTGTTTGTGGCATCCAGGCCTGGGGTGACACACACACACTGCTCTATATTTAGTATGACGCCCCCACTCCTCCATATATATAGCATGATGGTCCCACTGCTCCATATACAGATGCATCTCACTAAATTAGAATATCATCAAAAAGTTAATTTATTTCAGTTCTTCAATACAAAAAGCTGTCTTTCAGCTCATCTGCATTGTTGGGTCTGGTGTCTCTCATCTTCCTCTTGACAATACCCCATAGATTCTCTATAATAGATTCTCTATGGGGTTAAGGTCAGGCGAGTTTGCTGCCAATCAAGCACAGTGATACTGTTGTGTGTAAACCAGGTATTGGTACTTTTGGCAGTGTGGACAGGGGCCAAGTCCTGCTGGAGAATGACATTTCCATCTCCAAAAAGCTTGTCGGCAGAGGGAAGCATGAAGTGCTGTAAAATGTCCTGGTAGACGGCTGTGCTGACTTTGGTCTTGATAAAACACAGTGGACCTACACCAGCAGATGACATGGCCCCCCAAACCATCACTGATTGTGGAGCCTTCACACTAGACCTCAAGCAGCTTGGATTGTGGACTCTCCACTCTTCCTCCAGACTCTGGGACCTTGATTTCCAAATGAAAATTGGAACTCTAGGACCTTGTGAAGTGTGTCAATGACTGCCTTCTGGACATCTATCAAGTCAGCAGTCTTCCTCATGATTCTGGAGCATACTGAAACAGTATTGAAGAACTGGAATAAATTAACTTTTTGAAGATATTCTAATTTAGTGAGATGCACCTGTATATACTATGATGGTCCCACTGCCCCACATACATATAGTATAATGGCCCCACTACTCCATATGTAGTATGATGGACCCACTACTCCAGATATATAGTAGGATGGCTCCACTGCCCGATTATTTAAAAAAATAAAGTTTATTCTCACTTAATCCTGATTCCCTACATCACGGCCTCTGTCTCCTCTTCCATGGCGGGACAGCAGAGCAGAGCGATGCAATGATGTCACCGAGCCACCTGCGTGAGTATGCTGACATCTCGTTAACCGCAGGCCTATGGCGATCTGTGGCATATGAAAGAGATAGTGATAGGGCAGGGAGCTTGTGTCTCACTGCTTTATCATGCAACACCTCTGCATAAGAGACATTAGGGCTACATTAGCTACGTCACAGAAGACACTGGAGCTGGAGTATATAGAATAGGAGACACTGGGGCTGGCGTATATTCATCACAGGATACATTGGGGCTAGAGCATATACATCACAGAAGAAGCTGGAGTATATAGAATAGGAGACACTGGGGCTGGAGTATATAGAATAGGAGACACTGGGGCTGGCGCATATGCAGTTCTGCTCAAAAGTTTACATACCCCGGCAGAATTTTTCCTTTCTTGGCCTTGTTTCAGAGAAAATGAATGATAACAAAAACACTTTTTCTCCACTCATGGTTATTGGTTGGGTGAAGCCATTTACTGTCACATTTCTGTGTTTTCTCTTTTTAAATCTTAATGACAACTAGTGATGAGCGAGCATGCTCGCTACTGCTCGGTGCTCGCCCGAGTATCTCACTACTCGAGATGCTCTGCGCTCACCGAGTATTTCCGGGTTGGTCGGGCGGGAAGTCGGGTCCCCTCCCTGCATGTTTGGCGCTCTTTACAGAGCCAATGAACATGCAGGGATTGCCTGCCATGCACTGTAATGCCATAGCCATGTTGGTTGTGGGCATTACAGTGATTGGCTGGCCGCACAGCGTCATCAGGTCTATATCTGACCTGGCGCCGCCATGCTCATCACAGTCACTCCGGATCAGACAGTGTAGGGAGAGCTGCTGCTGCGTTAGGGAGAGATTTGATCATGCATTAGGTAGTGTAGGGAGAAAAAACGCACATTACACATATCCATCCTAACAAACAGTTCTTCTGAGGACTAATCCATCTGCAGAGATATCAGGCAGGCAGTGTATATAGGCAGGCAGGCAGTGTATATAGCAGACTGCAGTGCATATAGCACAAGAGGCTCCATTCCAATTCTGCCTTCTGCTGCTGTTAGATATTTCTATACAAAGGCCCAGGTCTCAGGGGCCAGGAATACTTTTCTTTGGATCTTAATCCTCATTATTTGCTTATAAAGCAATCCAGAGAACACCGTTTTTCTGCGCCATTTGCTTGTTGGCACTGCAGAATACAGCCAGGTCCTTTCCATATTAGAGCGCTAGAAATTTAGCTATTTAAAACTGTGTTTTCTCCGTCACACGGATCACATATACGTTGTCAGAAAATACTGCCATTTCTGGCCTCCATTTTTTCAGTGTGTCAGTGAAGCAATTCACAGTAGTTTGCTGTTCACACTACTTACCTACAGGCCAGGTATTTAAAACTCTGTTTTCTCCATCACACCGATCACATATAACTTCGCTTCAAACTCAGTCATTTGTAGTGAGCGTGGAAGATACTATCCTCCATTTAAAATGGGCAAGGCACGTGGCAAGGGACGGGGAACTGGACGTGATGGTAATGGTACATGCAGAGGCCGAGGACAAGGCCGTGGGCAAGCCGAAATTGTACCACAGCAAACACCCACATCTTCTCGCCTGACCTTCCTGTCCCAATTTCTAGGGGACCGCAGCACACCACTATTGAACCCAGATCAGTGTCAAAAGGTTGTTGGTTGGATAGCGGATAATGCTTCCAGTCACTTAGCCACCACCACCACCACCCTGTCTTCCACACGGTCAAGTCTCAGTAGCCGTGAGTCTGGACCGCATATTCCTCACCCTGATCCTCCTTCCTCCCACCATGCCGAGTGCCCAGAGACAACTGATCCCACACTTGAACAATCTGAAGAGCTGTTCACTTTTCCAATTATAGATTCGGGCCTCTCGCCCGGTCCACTTGAAGTGGGGCAAGAGGAGATCACGTGTAGCGATGCCCAAATATTTGAGCATCCACGGTCACACGAAGGCGATGGTGGGAAACTGTCACAAGAGGTGGACGATGATGAGACACAATTGGCAGAAAGTCAGGAATAGTACCAGGGTGCAGAAGTGGGAGACGAGGTGGTGGATGATATCGTAACTGACCCAACCTGGCAGGAGGACATGCAGAGCAAGGACAGCAGCACACAGGGGGAGGGAGGCAGAGCACCCCAACAGGCAGGAAGAAGCAGTGTGGTGGCCGCAGACAGAAGGCAGGCTACCGTTTCCCGTAACACCAACACGAAGGAAGTTGCCACTACAACTGTTAGGTCTTCCCGAGTCTGGTTGTTTTTTAAAGACTCTGCCGATAGCTCCAAAAAGGCCATTTGCATCACGAGCCAGACCAGCATCAGCAGGGGTGGCAAAACGACCAGCCTGACCACCACCAGCATGATCAGGCACATGGCAGCAAAGCACTCGACTTTGTGGACCGAACACCAGGGTCCAGGAACAGTGTCTACAGGTGGCACCATTGCTTCTTCTGCTGTTGTGCATGCAAGCCAATCCCCTGTCCATAGTGCATGCAAAGATGCCTCCTGCCCTGCACCTGTCATTGCACACTCTCAAGTAGCAGCATCAGGAAGCACGCACATGTCCTTGTCCCAGCGCAGCATTCAATTGTTCATACTCCAGTCCTTGGAATGCAAGCGCAAATATGCAGCCAACGTCCCACAGGCCACACTACTAAATTCTCACAATTCATGACTGCTTGGCTCGAAATGTTGCCTTTTAGGCTTGTGGAGACAGAAGTATTCCGCAACCTGATGGTGGCGGCCGTCCCTCGGTACTCTGTCCCCAGCCGCCACTATTTCTCCCAGTGTGCCGTCCCCACATTACACAAGCACGTGTCCCAAAACATTAGCCGTGCCCTCAACAATGCAGTTACCGGTAAAGTCCACCTAACCACGGACACGTGGACAAGTGCTTGTGGGCAGGGACGGTACATCTCGCTGATGGCACACTGGGTTAACATAGTGGAAGCCGGGACCCAGTCGGACCTTGGGACGGAACATATCCTCCCGACGCCAAGGATTGCAGGCCTTAGGTCAATCAGGGTTGCCCCCACGGTCTACAGCTCCTGCACCTCATGCTCCTCAGCCTCCTCCTCCTCCTCAGCCTCCATCTCCGAAATGACCACATCAGTCTCAAGCTGGAAGCACTGCAGCACTGCCTCGGCCAAGCGGCAACAGGCTGTGCTGAAGCTAATATGCATAGGTGAAAAAACACACAATGCTGAAGAGTTATGGACAGCTCTGAAAGAGCAGGCAGATCTGTGGCTCAAACCGCTGAACCTACAGCCAGGCATGGTCGTGTGTGACAATGGCCCGAACCTGGTGGCGGCTCTGAGGCGAGGCGAGCTCACACACGTACCATGCCTGGCCCATGTGCTTAACCTCGTGGTTCAGCGGTTACTCAAATCCTACCCGGAGCTGCCGGATCTGCTTGTTAAAGTATGCCGCCTGTGTGCCCATTTTAGAAAGTCAGCTACAGCTTCCGCCGCCCTTGCAGTGTTTCAGCAGCGTTTGCAGCTTCTGGCTCACAGACTGGTGTGTGATGTCCCCACACGTTGGAACTCTACATTGCAGATGTTGGGAAGGATTTGTGAGCAGAAGAGGGCAGTTGTTGAGTACCAGCATCAAAAAGGCTATCGGTATTCAGTTCAGACTCCACACATAAGACCTAAGTAGTGGACGTGGATGTCAGACATATGTACCATCCTCCAAAACTTTGAGGACTCCACCAAGATGGTGAGCGGCGATGACGCCATAATTAGCCTCACCATCCCGCTTCTCTGTCTTCTGAAACGCTCTCTGCTCACAATCAAAGATGATGCATTGCAGGCGAAGCACGATAAGATGGAGCAATTAACCATACAGGGTGATTACACACAGCCAAGCCTCATCTCATCCCAACGTGGATTGGGTGACAATGAGGAAGAGGAGGAGGAGGAAGGACAGGAACTAGTTTCATGCACTATAGACGGTGCTATCTGCACAGCTGTCATACCGTCTGTTCAGCGTGGATGGCCAGAGGACAGAGAGGAGGAGGAGGAGAGCATAGTCAGTCATCCTCTTGGTGAGGACACGGAAGTCTTGCCTGTTAGTAGTCTGGCACGCATGGCTGAGTTTATGTTATGCTGCCTTTCCCATGACCCTCGCATTCTCAAAATTTTAGGTGATTACTGGTTGGTGACACTTCTAGACCCACTCTACAAGGAGAACTTTATATCTCTTTTTCCTGAGGCGGACAGGTGTACAAAAATGAGGCAGTACCAGAAGGCCCTTGTTGCGGAACTATTAAAAAAATTCCCATCTGAAAACGCTGGAGGCAGAGGGCACACTTCGTTCGACAACCAAGGAGTACAGGCGAGAGAGACACAACTTCAATCCAGCAGAGGCAGGGGAACACTGTCAAAGTTCTGGGAGAGTTTTCTCAGACCCTCCCATCGCACAGGCCCTGAGGCGCAGGGTACTCTCACAAGGAGTGCAAAGTTTGGGAAGATGCTGAGGGAGTACCTTGCCGTACCGTACCAACGTCCTCCGTGATTCCTCTGTGCCTTATAAATATTGGGTATCCAAGCTAGATATGTGGAATGAACTGGCTCTCTATGCCTTGGAGGTCCTGGCCTGCCCTGCCGCCAGCGTTTTATCAGATCGGGTTTTTAGTGCCGCTGGTGGAATTATAACTGATAAGCGCATCCTCCTGTCAACTGAAAATGCTGACGGGCTGACTCTTATAAAAATGAACAAGGGCTGGATTGGGCCAGACTTCTCAACACCACCGAATGATAGCAGCGTAACATAAACTCAAATCCAGTGTCTTTTCTTGGGAGGTGTATTCCCATGCACCTTTTCACACCCACACATGGGTATACGCTTCCTGATTTTGGCTATTTGCTCTTGTCCTCCTCCTTCTCCTCATCCTCCACCACCATATCACCAGGGTGACCGTGGTCCATGATGCAACACCCACATAATTTTTTAAAGGGTGTTTGACTCGCCCCTGGGCCGTGGGGCACTCGGAGCCAGGCAATAGGGAGACGGTGGGGGTAGTAGTGGCGACCCGGTTCCGTGGCTCAGGGTGGTCAGACCAGTGGTAGTCCTTTAGCAGTCCTAAGTGATGTCCGACTACGCCACCCGTGGATTGCGGTTATTTATGAACCGCCGCTGCAAGGCAGACCGCTGGGGCTGATGATGTATGCAGCTGAGGTATTGTGACTCCCCACGAGAAGAGTGCAGCCCCAGGGCAGTGTAGTGGATGGTGGGGGTGATGGTGCAGAGAGTCCCAGTGCCGTTAGTGCTGGAGGAGCGAAAGAGTACACAGACAACGTACTGCAGTCCAATGTCTTTTGCTCACAGTTCATGTACTCCGGGTCACTTCTGTCAGCAATGACCGCCCGAGCCATGCTGCGTCCACCAGGTGAGGGGCTCGGTCAACCCCAGGCAGTTCAGGAGCATGGCACAGGACCCCCTTCAATCCTTTCTCTGGCCTGCCTCACCAGTGACCCACTTTTGTCCAGCTGCCACGGACTTGTGCGGGTAAACGTGGTTCCCGTTCCCCGCTGTCCTATATGGTGCCTTCCTAGCAGCTTTGATGAGGTGTCGCACCAATAAATGATCACGACCTCCGGTCTTTGGCTGAGGGCTGTTTCTCCTCCACCAACTTGGGATCCGGTACCCTTAATCTGCCTGACCCTTCACCCTGTATTCTCGTGGGTTCTTAGGGTCCCTTCTGCCGTCTTGTTCCTGAGCCCTTCTGTTTCTCTCTCTCTCTTTCTTTTCTGTTCCTTTCTGTTCTTGTTCCTTTCTGTTCTTGTTCCTTTCTGTTCCTGGCCTTCACCCTAGGCCTGCCTCGTGGAGCTGGGCCCAGACTGAGCCACAGCTCCCTGTCAGCCCTCTCTGGCTGAACTCCTTCTCTTACTCCACTCACTGATCTTCTCTTTTTCTCTTCTTTCTGTGCTGGCTGGGCCTCAGAGGCTAGGCCCGCCTATGGAGCAGAGCCCCTTGCAGAGGCTTTCACTCCGTCACTTTTTCTCTCTGACTGAACACTGTTCTAAGATGGTGCCCACCTTTTATACCTCCCTCTAGAACATGAGCCCACGTGACCAGCAACCAATGGGCTCCTATCTACGCTCAGGAACCAACCCCTATCTGCTCCTACATCACTGGGTATTCCTACCCCCTCCCCACTCCAGCCAGGGACATGGTCTGTCGTGCCTGCATTTCTGTCTAATGGGAGCACCGTTGAGCTGTCCCTCGGAAATGGGGTGAGTGTGCTGTATGCAGCTAACTGAACCCTGGTCCATACTCCATCCTTACCCGGGAGTGGAATATCACACCTCTGGCAGAGGTGCAATACCCCTGTAGCGGCCGAGCCCTCGGGGCACTACATTTTTATGATGCCCGTAAAAAAAATTTTTTATACAGTATGTTCATGTATACCCCCCAGGAGTAAATGTTTGTCAGCCCATACACTTAGTGCATGGCATTACAAGTATAGGAGGCCCGCTCCTTTCTAATGGTAAAAAAAAATTATGATGCGCTCCTCCACGTCTCTTCCAAGGGCCATTGAAGTGCCTCCAAATTTTTGGCAGCCCTTGCAGTCACTGCATAGTCCAACACTATGGGAGACTCTCTCCTTTCTAATGGGAATTTGTCATTACTGTGGCCTGGTCTATGTGTCTTTAAATTCTTAGTGGGTTTTTCCTAAACTTGGTCAGCCGTTGGACTCACTGCATACCCTATAACTGTATAGCAGACCCTCTCCTTTCTAATGGGAACATGTCATATCTTGTTACTGTGGCCCTGCTCTGTGTGTCTTTAAATTCTTAGTGGGGATTTTCCTAAAATCTGTCAGCCGTTGGACTCACTGCATACCCTATAACAGTATAGCCGACCCTCTACTTTCTAATGGGAACATGTCGTACCTTGTTACTGTGGCCCTGCTCTGTGTGTCTTTAAATTCTTATTGGGGTTTTTCATTAAAATTTGTCAGCCGTTGGATTCACTGCATGCCCTATAACTGTATAGCAGACCCTCTCCTTTCTAATGGGAACATGTCGTACCTTGTTACTGTGGCCCTGCTCTGTGTGTCCTTAAATTCTTAGTGGGGTTTTTCCTAAAATTTGTCAGCCGTTGGATTCACTGCATACCCTATAACTGTATAGCAGACCCTCTCCTTTCTAATGGGAACATGTCGTACCTTGTTACTGTGGCCATGCTCTTTGTGTCTTTAAATTGTTAGTGTTTTTTTTCAAAAATTTTGGCCACCCTTGCAGTCACAGCATGGGCATTACCACTATAGAAGACCCGCTCCTTTATAATGGGAAATTTTTTTTTACTGAGACCCTCCTCTATGTCTCTTCAAAGGGGTATTAGGTTAACAATATGATCTTTCTTTAGTACAAAAAACAGCATCACCAATTTAACCTCAATGTAATCACATTGTTCAGCTCATGCACCTCCTCCTCCATCTCCGAAATGACCACATCAGTCACAAGCTGACAGCACTGCAGCACTGCCTTGGCCAAACAGCAACAGGCTGTGCTGAAGATAACATGCTTTATGCTTAATTGACAAACCGCCCAGCGCTGCATAGTTGTTGAAAGCTGTAACACAGCAGCTTGATCTGTGGCTCTCACCGCTGAACATACAGCCAGGCATGGTCGTGTGTTACAATGGGCGGAACCTGGTGACGGAGAAATGACAACCGGGGTAGATACCGTTTCCCTCTATGCCAGTCCTTTCACAGAGCTAAAGAATATGGCTGTGGTGAAATACAACTCCCACTGAGAAGCTGTTTCAGATTGAAAAACATTGTGCCCACCAGAGGATTTGTTTCTGAGGGCTAACCTTTCTCACCCGCTCAAGAGCCCCATAGCAGCTGCAAAGTTAGCGCTATCATGAACTCTCCTGAGGTAGAAGCCAAGGCACACCAGAGAATTCTCTGGTGGGACTTTCCAACCCAGCCGAGAAGCAGTCCCAGCTAAGAAAAGTGTGTGGGAAGATTCCAGGACACTCTATTTTTACTGAGGAGGAAACACATGCAAACATGGGGAGAACATACAAATTTCTTGCAGATGTTGTCCTTGCTGGGATTTGAACCCAGGATCCCAGTGCTGCAAGACTTCAGTGCTAACCACTGATCCAATGTGCTGCCGTTCACCCTCTAATATCTAACAGGCTGGAGAAACTTGAACCTACTGCCACTCTATCATCAGCTCCTTTGTGAGAAAATGTATTTGGGCAGCCACTCAGTCTACCAAATAAAATTCCAGAGAAGGAAATTGAGGATGGCTTTGCTACTGGTACTGGGGGCAGTGCTAATACCATGGTGTTGTACCATAGTTTGCTGGAAATATTCCAGGCTGGTAGGAGGCAAGAAAATTCCCACAGAAAAGTACCAGCAGTAATGTTCAGGCCACATTTCAAGTGCAAGCAGCTTTAGAGGACTTCCTGGGAGAAATGACACGCAGGGTAGATACGGTTTCCCTCTATGCGAGTCCTTTCACTGAGCTAAATACAACTCTTATCAAAAAAAGTTGTGGACTGGCTCCGTACCGTCCCTGGCCACATTCACCTGTCCACGTGTTTGTGGTTAGGCAGTCCTTCTTAGTAAGTGCACTGGGTAGGGCATGGGTAATGTTGTGGGACCCGTGCTTGTGGAAGGCGAAGGCGATACCGGGAAAAATAGTGGCGGCTGGGGACCGAGTATGGACACCTGGCCGCCGCCTGCATGAGGTTGTGAAAAGCTTCCACCTCCACAAGCTTAAAAGGCCATATTTCAAGTGCAAAGAGCTGCCCAGAAATCTGTCAGTTCAGTGTTGCGGCCTGTGGGTGGGTGGGTGGCTGGCTGCATACTTGCAATTGCATTCCAAGTAACAGAAAACTAAGCAGATGATGGCCTCTATCATCATCATGGCCTCACCTCGGCACTATGAACTCTCCTGAAGGAGAAGCCAGGGCCCGTCCAACCCTGCCGAAAAGCAGCCCTGGCTAAGAAAAGTGTGGGGGAAGGTTCCTGGACACTCTATGGCTGCTTTTTTAATGCGGATCGGCCATGCTTATGCATGTTATTTCTCAAAACGCATTACAGATCAGGCCATTTTCCAACTCTGTATTCAAGAAATTAAATGCGCAAAGAAAGATGTGTGTGTGTCAAAGCACCACCGACAAGTGCGAGTTGATGTTGGATGGGCTGCCATTGCTACTGCAACAAGCTCAATTACAGGATTTTCTGGGAGAAATGACACGCAGGGTAGATACGGTTTCCCTCTATGCCAGTCCTTTCACTGAGCTAAATACAACTCTTAGCAAAAAAAGTTGCGGACTGGCTCCATATCGTCCCTGGCCACATTCACCTGTCCACGTGTTTGTGGTTAGGCGGTCCTTCCCAGTAAGTGCACTGGGGAGGGCACGGGTAATGTTATGGGACCCGTGCTTGTGGAAGGCGGAGGCGATACCGGGAAATATAGTGGCGGCTGGGGACCGAGTATGGACACCCGGCCGACGCCGGCATGAGGTTATGAAAAGCTTCCGCCTCCACGAGCCTAAAAGGCCACATTTCAAGTGCAAGCAGCTGTCAAAAATTTGGCAGTATAGTATTGCAGCCTGTGGGTGGGTGGCTGCTGGCATTCTTGTGCTTGCATTCCAAGGAATGGGGTAGGGACAACTGAACACTGCAGTGGGACAAGGACGTGGACGGTGATTGTTGCAAGTCTGCAACGACAGGGAGGCATCTTCGCATGTGCCAAGGATCACTTATGATGGGCACACATTTAGGCAGTGACCTGGGAGTCAGAGATGTTTCCAGAGGTCTTCCCCTTGCTGTTCCCATGTCTTTTCAGCACTGTATGCATGTGTCTGATGATGTGTCACACACCACATGGCCAGATAAGGTTGTAAAATGTTAAAATGACATTTCCTGGTGAATGCATTTGTCTTGGTTGAAAGCAAGGCAAAAGTGCAAAAACGTGTCAAAAATGCTACGTGTGAACATAGCCCAAGGTGTGTAGGAGTATTTTTGTTTTTGTTTATTTATTTTGCCTTAAATACAAGTCATCACCCTGGAAAGGATGTTCCTTACGCCGTAAAAGTGGCGTAATCCTCTGGCGACGTTGTTGACAGCAGTGATCTGGGAGTCAGAGATGCTTCCAGGGGTCTTCCCCATGCTGTTCCCATGTCATTTGAGCACAGTTCCCATCGATTTGGGCAATTTTTAGGCCCTCTGCAGACGCCGTGGGGAGCCACCTGAAAAATGCTCAAGTTTCCCCTAGACTTATATTGGGCTCATTGCTCGGGTTGAGCACCCGAGTATTTCAATTTGCTCGACCCGAGCAACGAGTACTCGAGCATTTTAGTGCTCGCTCATCACTAATGACAACCAAAAACATCCAAATAATCCTGATCAAAAAGTTCACATACCCTGGTGATTTTGGCCTGATAACATGCACAGAATTTGACACAAATGGGTTTGAATGGCTACTAAAGGTAACATCCTCACCTATGACCTGTTTGCTTGTAATCAGTGTGTGTGCATAAAGCTGAGTGAGTTTCTGGGATCCAGCCACTGACGTTTCTGGATTTTGAGATGGGGAAAGCAAAAGAATTATCAACGGATCTATGGGAAAAGGTAGTTGAACTGTATAACACAGGAAAGGGAGGCAAAAAGAGTATAACACAGGAAAGGGATACAAAAAGATATCCCAGGAATTGATAATGCCAGTCTGCAGTGTTCAAACTGTGATTAACAAATGGAAAATCAGATGCTCTGTAAAAACCAAACCACAGTCAGGTAGACCAACAAAAATTTCAGCCACAACTGCCAAGAAAATTGTTCGGGATGCAAAGAAAAACCAACAAATAACATCAGCTGAGAACACACTTAGGGGTGTACTCACTTTTGTTGCCAGCGGTTTAGACATTAATGGCTGTGTGTTGAGTTATTTTTCAGGCACACCAAATTTACAGTTAAACAAGCTGTACACTGACTACTGTACATTGTATCAAAGTGTCGCATCTTCAGTGTTGTCCCATCAAAAATATATATATGTATTCCGGCCCATTTTGGAGTTTTGTGTGAAATTATGTCCAATTTGCCTTTTTTTTCTCAGTTTTTTTGTGTTGTTCCAATAAACACAAAGGAAATAAACATGCGTGTAATAAAACATGTGTAATTTTCTGAAACAATTTCAAGGGTGCCAGCACTTTCCGCCATGACTGTATATGCAGGTAGAGTCCTTAACCCCTTTACAACCCAAAGTGGTTTGCACGTTAATGAGAAGGACAATTTTTACAATTCTGACCACTGTCACTTTATGAGGTAATTACTCTGGAACGCTTCAATGGATCCCCCTGGTTCTGAGGATATTTTTTCATGACATACTGTACTTTATGATTGTGGTAAAATTTCTTCGATATCACTTGTGTTTATTTGTGAAAAAAACAGATATTTGGCAAAAATTTTGAAAATTTTGCAATTTTCAAAATTTTAATTTTTATGCCCTTAAATCGGAGAGATATGTCACACAAAAAAAGTTAATAAATAACATTTCCCATATGTCTACTTTACATCAGCACAATTTTGGAACCCAAATTTATTTTTATTAGGGAGCTATAAGGGTTAAAATTGACCAGCGATTTCTCATTTTTCCAACAAAATTTACAAAACCATTTTATTAGGGACCGCATCACATTTGAAGTCACTTTGAGGGGTCTTTATGACTGAAAATACCCAAAAGTGACACCATTCTTAAAACTGCACCCCTCAGTGAATCGGGTCATCATGGCAACATCCGGGAAGCCGCGGCACACATTGCTGGACGCCGGCAGGAGAGGTGACTATCCCGATCACCTCCCCTTGCCCCCGCAATGCTGCGAACGACTTCGATCGCAGCATTGCGGGGGTTAATGTGCGGGATCTCTCCCAGCACATAGCACCGGGTGTCAGCTGTGACAATCAGTTGACACCCGGCGGCGATCACGCCCGCACAGCCTGTGTGTGGGCGCGATCGCAAAGATGTACTAATACGTATCAGGCTCTTAAGTCCCAGGGCGCAGATACGTATCAGTACGTCTTGGGCTTTAAAGAAGTTAAAATTATGTGAAAATGGGAAAAGTCACAAAACTTTGCAACTTTTCAAGAGCTTTATGCCAGTTTTCTGGCAAAACACTGGTGAATCGGGTTCATAATCTCTAATCCTTTCAGCTCCCTTTAATTCGACTACTTTCAACAAACTAATTATAAGTATTGGGTCTGTTTTTTTTTTAATGCTTTTAAAATAATTGTAAATATTTTCAATCCCCTTTTGTTATAAGGATTTCCCAAAAATTAGCTAATCATAGGTTGTCCTGCATTCGTGACAGTGATTGACTGCGCGGTCACTTGGAAGTTTACATTGGCATCACTACAGGGCCGGTAAAGAAGGACTGTCAGGGACCCCCAGAGTGTGGTAAAATGCACCAACTAATTCATAATTCATTTAATTCTCACACAATATACTAAGTTACTGTAAGTCTACAAAAAAGCAACAAAACTTGGTGCTAAAAAAATTGAGCATAACTTTTTGAAAAATGAGCCAGGTTATGCCAAATCTTACATATTTTGTGACTTTGTGATCAGTTATCAACACAAATATTTTACTCAAATTACCAGATCGATGGATAAGCATTGGGACTTTTCCCTAAATCTCTCCAAAACATCACCGCTTATAGAAGACCACCCTCATATCCAGATCAGATTTTCTGTGAGAGATGCCCAGATTCACAATATAGTATGCCTACTGGCCATCTATGAGAAGTCCACCCCAATGGAAGTCCAGTTATTAAAGAGGATTTTACTGTTTATATAAGGGGCAGACAATGACAGTGAAGGGCCCTTAATCAGGACTTCTGATCTGGGCCCCCCACCCTCCATCAGGCACCACCTACATATACATTTCCATGTATATTTATATTAGGCACACATATAAAATTTGCACATGCTAATACTCTATACACATTTTAACGTATGCATATACATAGTGCACACAAACATAAAATACGGACATACACATAAGATGCACATACAGTATAGAGTCCCGGTAGTCCTCATAGTTTTAAGCATGGACCCTGGCAAATTGTAGACGGACTTTTATTGTTCATGGGCTTTAAGGGAGAGAGGCTTCCTTTGTGGAGGACACTCATGAATGCCATTCATTTGCAGTGTACACCGTGTCGTGTCATGGAAAACACTCACCCTAGTTTGGCTTTCTACTTCTTCAGCTAATAGCAATGAATTTGCCTGTCGATTTTCTTCTCATCAGAAGATGCTTTTGTTTAGATGTTAACTTCCATCTGACTGATAAGAAAAGCTTTGCTGATCTTCTTGTAGACTTCACATTTTTTGTAAAGAAATTATTTTCTTTCTCAGAAATGTCTTGTGACATTTCTCTTCTATGTGGTGCCACTTACCCTTCTCATCAGAGGACGCTTTTGTTTAGGTGTTAACTTCCATAGTCGGCCTGGACGTCTCTGTAAGATGGTTGCAGTTCCATCTTTGTTATAGTTTTGCATCACTTTTGCTACAGTATTCTGACTGATAAGTAAAGTTTTGCTGATCTTCTTGTAGACTTCACATTTATTGCAAAGAAATTATTTTCTTTCTCAGGTTTTGTGACATTTCCCTTCTATGTGGTGCCATTGCTGATAGCATGAAATGGGAAGGAGTTTTCTTTATTAAGTAACTTCCTTTTACAGACACCTGTCTGCTGGACATCTGTTTAATGAATTATTACACTTACCTGTGGTTCAGTTCTTGTTAATTAGAATTTTGTTGTCTAAACTTAGCTTTTCTCTTAAGACTGTTACTGGGATGTTCTCATTTTTGAAACATGATCTTGAATGAGTTTGTTAAGAAAATTACTTTTTTGGGGTCTGCAAAATACCAAATCTTGTTTGCATTCAATGGCTCAAATTTGCGAGAGTATTTTGTAGTATGGTATCCCATATAAAATGATGATTCTGAAAGGAAACTACAGGTTTGCTGACAAATCTATTTGGGTGTTCTGATTTATGCTAAACACTGTATATATATATATATATATATATATATATATAAACCTTATAAGTTTGGTATCACAGTAATCGTACTACTGATTCTGAATCATTTTGTCAGCTTGTTTTTACAACACAATACACACTGTAAAATGAAGGAACCCAAACCTGGCATTTTTTCTCATTTTTCAACACATTATATGATAAAATGAATGGTGTTGTTCAAAACTACAACACTAAGCGTCTGCACACTGTGATTTGCTGATCTGTAAGATGCGTTCTTTGTGCTGTGAAAATACACAGCTGTGATATCTCACCAAATATTCATAGTGGGAACTTAAAATTATGTTTTTCTGCCATGATTAAGGATGGTTTGGATGTATGAAACATGTTGACCTTTTATTTCTATCTTTGTGGAGTTAAGGCTGCATGAACCAGTCACCAACCATTATCTGTATATGTACAAATATTAAGTGCTACTGAGTGCTGTAGGAAAAACTTAGAATAGTGAGGTGATTTGATAGTCCTGCCACAAATAATCTGTTTCTACTGCACACTTAAAATCTCTGATAGTGGGAATGAACCTGATTGCCTGCAGTAGTGCACTCCTGAGAGCTGGTGCAGCAGAGAAAATGTCTTGGACATGAGAGTGGGAGGTCCTGATGATGGAGGATGTTAATCTTAGCTCATTGGAGTGTAGATATGGTAGAGATGCAGGACTGTGCAGCAGTGTGGAGAGGTTTGTGGATGAGTGTAATGACTGGTACAGGGTGGAGGCACCAGTGTAACTGCTGGACAGAAATATGAGACTGACTGCTGCATTAAGGATAATGAGAAATACATTTAGTGAGAAGAAGAGCAATTAGTGAGTTACAAGTATTTGTGAATTCAAGACAAAAAGGAATCAGAGCAACAGTAACAGATTTTACTTTTTTTTAATTAATAATGGGATGAATAAAATCGTGAACATTATCAAAAGACTAAATCAAAGTCAGGAAGATAGCCGAGGTCAGATACCAGGTGATCAGTAAATGACAAGTCAGACGAGCAGTATGAATACCGCGGAGCCCGATGACAGAGGCGTTACTGAAACTTGTCCAGGTTGACCAGTCAGAAGGCCACAGGTAGATGGTGAAGGTCCTTCTATACAGCTCCAGCAGTGATGATGGATCTGCTGGACTTCAGGGCGCTGGATGCTTAGGTGTCCCGTTTTTTAGATGGTTTTAGGGCAACAGTGACAGCATGCAAATGCGCGAGCAACCCTGGATAATCCACGCCGGCAGGATGATAAGATCCGGCGGAAGATGGAACCTATGAGAAGAGAAATAAATATAATGTAAGTGATGGGACTCCATATTACATGATAATGCTGTGCAGTCACTGTGGCCAGACGGCAGAGGAATATTATCATACAGAGGTCAGGGGTCATTGTCAGCAATCATACATGTGACAATCCCATCACTGACAGATGACATCTACTCCACATGAATTATTCTCACTGACATCACACAACATGGAGTTGATTCTCACACTTACCTCGTCTCTTTTTCCCATTTTTTCCATTTTCTGAGTTTTGTTGCTCCATACTCAGATTTATTGCCGATTTTCTTTCTTCATGAGATGGAAATTCTGATGAAAAATTAAAAAAAAAAATCAGTAACAATATATTCTTATAGGATCTGCTTTGTCATAATATGGATAACATAAGAGACCTATAGTATTGTATAAAACCATGTGGGAATATTTGAGCCTTGAAGTCAACATTCACATTGTTGGTGCTGTAGACATGTACATACCTGGCAATGGGGACGAGGGTGGCAAGATGGTAACAGCATCGTCTGTATTACATACAGGAACAGATACTTTCTGCCTGTTTGAAGAAGAAAAACATGTAAATCTCAAGTAAACTCCGTATAAAAGGGGTTGTCTCACTAGAAGAACACCGACTATAAGGCCTAGTAGGACATATGACTGTCATAGTGGGGAACGTCTTCTGCTCAAGACTACTTTTTATAGAGAGCTGAGAGGAAAACAACTACCAAGAATGGCCGGCATTTCATACTACATCTCTCCTACAGTGAGGGCAGCACTAAAAGTGCATGACCGGCCACAATTATGGGCTGTTATCTCCAACAATTCCGAAAGCTGAAAGCACAATGACCCATAACCATGGGGCGGTGGATGCTGCATTTGATATTATGGTATTTATGTCCTATATTTGATGTTGTGCACATATATCAGCCTGGAGCTCCCAGTAATGACCCCATAATCTACTCACATTTCTGAGATGTTTGTGTTGGATTCTGGTGTACACTCTGGAGGGGCCTTGGGATCCTCGTTGTTCACCATCCCGTTAGTGGTGGTAGAGTGCTAAATGTGGATAACAATAAGTTATTAAATATACATACTTTTTCATTTTGCTGATCCTTTTTTGTACATATTTTGGATTTATCGATCACATACTTACTTTAGAAAGCCTCTCAGAAGATGATGATGCAAATATTCGGAAGATAAAGTTCTCATCGTCCTCACTTGTGCCCTCCTTATCCTCTGAGATCAGATGGTTGTTTTCTTCAGAGTGATCTACAAGACATAGGTAAGGAAGGATTGTTAGAGGGTGTCAGTATAACACAGTCGCTATATCTCACTAGGTTACTAGATGATACAACGTAATATACAGAATACATGAAAAAAAACTCCTGTACAAAATTAGGGAAATAGGGATACAGTACGAACCCATGGTCAACATAGCTGAGATCCATGAAACATGGATAACATAGTAGACCAGAAAAAACATGTGGAAATATTTGAGCCTTGAAGTCAACATTCACATTGTTGGTGCTGTAGACATGTACATACCTGGCAATGGGGACGAGGGTGGCAAGATGGTAACAGCATCGTCTGTATTACATACAGGAACAGATTCTTTCTGCCTGTTTGAAGAAGAAAAACATGTAAATCGTAAGTAAACACAGTATAAAATGGGTTGTCTCACTATAAGAACACTGACTATAAGGCCTAATAGGACATATGACTGTCATAGTGGGGAAGGTTTTCTGCTCCAAACTACCTTCCATGGATCAGAACACAACTACCAAGAATGTCTGGCAAGTAATACTACAGCTCTCCTACAGAGTAGGCAGTGCTAAAAATGCATGACATGCCACAATTATGGGCTGTTATCTTCTGCATTTTCTGAAGCCAAAAGTACAATGACCGTTAACCATGAAGCGGTGAATGCTGCATTTGATATTCTGTTATTTATGTCCTATATTTGGTGTTGTGTACATAGATCAGCCTGGAACTCCCAGTAATGACCCTTTCTAATCTACTCACATTTCTGAGATGTTTGTGTTGGTTTCTTGTGTATACTCTGGAGGGGCATTGGGATCCTCATTGTTCACCATCCTGGTAGCGATGGTACAGAGCTAAATACGGATAAAAATAAGATATAAAATATTTTTTTTATGTACTTTTAGAGTTTTTTTTATTTTTTTTTACATATTTTGGATTTATTAATCACATACTTACTTTACAAAGCTTTTCAGAAGATGACGTAAAATTTTGGAAGTCAAGGCTCTCATTGTTCTCACTTGTGCCTTCCTCATCCTTTGAGACCAGATGTTTGTTTATATCAGAATGATCTACAAGAAATAGGTAATGAAGTATTATTAGAGGTTGTCAGTATAACACAGTCACTATTTATCACTAATATTAATGGGAACAGATGATCACATATTAGGGAAGATGAGACAAACAGTCGCTTAGTCTAGATGACGTCTCCTTCTACTTACTGATAAATAAGCTGGTGTCTGCGTCTGAAACAAGCTGAGGAACATACTCCAGCTCCTGGCTCAGAATGTTGTCAAAGTCCAAGTCACTCAGGAATGGATGAGCCTTGATCTCAAATGCTCCTCCTAGAAAAAGAAAAACAAAAGTGATGCGAACATGGTCAGGGCTGGCTCCATATCTGAACAGTTTATCGTAATCTGAACTAATGACAAAACTGAGCCGACATGAAGGAAATAAACTGAAAGTCTTAGTGTGGAGAACTAGAAATACAGTAGATGAGCTGATAGAGAAATGCTGATCTTCATGGACATGAGCGATATGTCGTTGGTCTAATAAGGGAATATTAATACTAGTATATCTGTTACCTGTCCCAAGTCTACGCACAGGATTTCTTCTGAGCAGCTCAGTGATGAGATTCTGAGCATCCAGGGGTGGAGCGCGATCACAATTCCAAATTAGTTCTCCTGTTACATAGAAAATTACAGAAAATAAAACCTCTTTACTGGACTGTAACATAAAGCAAAGGAAATAACTAAACAAATGTAACCAATCAACGCAATGATCGGATTATTCTACTCACCAATGACAACCCTTTTATAAAGCTCAGTGAGGGAATCAGCATCAATTGGTACACATCCCAGCAGGAATTTATACAGGATGATCCCCAATGACCACCAGTCAACAGGTCTTCCATAGCCTTCTTTCAGGATGATCTCTGGGGCTATGTAACATGGGGTGCCACAGAACTGGAAACCAACAGAACATAGAGATGAGAATCGATGAAACAATTATTATGACAAGATATCATCGTTAAAACACAATGCAGAAGATAAAATATTAGTGGAAAAGTTCTCTAGAAAGGAAGAACGTAGAGAAGAGACAATAGTGTGATGAGATTTGCAAATAACAAGCTAAGTTCTTGTAGGTGATGCTGACCTCACGGTCCTGGAACTCTCTGGAGATGTCCACTGCTAATTCCTTGTAGGTGTTGGTTTTCGGTATCATTAGACCAAGTTTTGAAATCCCAAAATCGGTAACTTTAATATGTCCAGTAGATGTAATCAGGAGGCTGCAAAAGAGAAGATGGTTTTAGCCTCACAGACTGAATGATAATAAATGACAACTTTCCCCACTTTATTATACTACGGGGGCACTTACTTTTCCGGCTTCAGGTCTCTGTGCACCACACCGTAACTATGCAGGTATTCCACGGCAAGTACCGCCTCTGCAAAGTACAAGCGGGCCATGGGGACAGAGAAAGGACCCCTGGTGCTTAGAAGGGTCCCACAGTCTCCACCTATAGAAGAAAGGAAATATGACCGGTGAGGGGTTTATACAGAAGATAACCATGATATACCACGAGCAGATAACCATGATGTATAATGAGCAGTGAGCTGAAACATCCTGGGGAGATCACACAGATAGTGGCGTACATAGAAATCACAAATCAAAAGTTGTAATTGCCCCCCACCCTAAAAAATAAAAAAGAAATATATTTATATCCCTGTTGAAGCAGCTTGGTGTTCTCACCAGCAATACAACTTTTATGGCCATTTTAGAGTATGATGCTCCCAAAAATGCCCACACCCACACTCAATGAGTATGGTATCCCCACAGTGAATTCTCCTAAGGAGGTCACCACTTAGAAGGAGGCCAGCCACAACCCCCTACTCGGTGTGATGGCACCCACAGCAACCCTCCCACTCAGGATAATGGTTCCCACAGTCCCTCACACAATATAATGGTCCGCATAACTCCCCACTCAGTATGATGTCCCCACACAGAATGGGGGCCTCCATACAGAGTGAGGACCCCCACAGCACCCCACTTAATATGATGACCTCCACTCAGCATTCACAGTCCCCCCATATCTAGTCATACGGCCCCCTTTCAGTATTTTGGTCCCTACTAGCCACCTAGTCAGTATTTTTGCCCCCACCAGCCCCACCTCCTTGAAGAAGCAAATACCGCTGAAATTGTGATGACAGGTGGAGGGATGCTGCCCACTGCCGAGCGTCGACAGACCCCCTCCGACTGATGAGCCCCATAGCGCCCCTGCACCAAGATCAATGAATTTACGAGCATCTTGGTAATAGATAACCTATAGTAAATGCTCTGTGGGGAAGTAACCAACAATGTCCTAATGATATGAGCAGTGATAAGATGAAAGCAGACATGGGCTGAATATAATACAATAGATGTGTCTTACCTCCTACATACTCCATGACCATACACAGGTGAGATCTAGTTGGAAAGGAGCAGAGCATGGAGACCACAAAGGGACAATCAGCAAATGTTAAGATGTCCCTCTCCAGGAAGGCCCATTCCAATCTCTGTGCAGTATTTAGGTTCCGCTTAGCCATTTTCTTCATAGCAAAGGTCTGGTGTGAGTCTTTATGATGCACTAAGTAGACGGCCCTGGAGAGAAGGAGAATCCATCGGTTATAATAAATCCTTATTAATAATCCATCTATAGAAATCATTATATGTTTAATACTGGTATCCTTGCGGAGAGTGACATGTTAAGCTTGTCAAGGTGAGGAGACTTTTAAGCCTCAATGATCCTCTGGGAAATATGCAAATTGTCTCTTCAGAGAGGAAGAGAACTAGAACTCTAGTGCCCCTTATAGGAAGTAGTAATCCTAAAAGTCAATATCGACCCTTTAACGAGCCTTATCACATGACATGGAATAATAGCCATAACCAAAATCTCAATTTTCGGACACTATGTTTTGGGGTACAAGCACTCATCAGTGCAAAGTGTGAGATATGGTTTGGCTGGGTGAGAGGCATCTGACCGGGATCCAAGCGGTAACGTTTCTCCTTGCGGAAAAAGCCATGTTAAGCATGTCAAGGTGAGGAGACTTTTAAGCTGCAATGCTCTTCTGGGAAATATGCAAATTGTCTCTTTTCAGAGAGGAAGAGAACTAGCACCCTAGTGCCACCTATAGGAAGTAGCAATCCTATTTCCCAGAGGAGCATTGCGGCTTAAAAGTCTCCTCATGTCCGCAAGGAGAAACGTCAACCCCTTGGATACCGGTCAGACACCTCTCACCCAGTCAAACCATATCTCACACTTTGCACTGAAGAGGGGCAGTACCCCAGAACACAGTTCCTGCAAATTGAGATTTTGGTTTTGGCTATTATCCTAAGTCATGTGACAAGGCTTGTTAAAGGGTCGATATTGACTTTTAGGATTGCTACTTCCTTTAGGTGGAGTTCTAGTTTGCTTCCTCTCTGAAGAGACAATTTGCATATGTTTAATACTAGAAGTCTGGCCGCCACTATAAATCCACATCTAGAAATACATAAAATAGCACTACATAGATCATCTATGGGAGGTCTCCACAATGCCACTTCTGCCGGAGCCATCACCCAGGTCACATTATAGATACGAGAATCTATCGAAATTCTCTTTGGGCAGATTCGCTATAACTGACCAAATACAATTTAGTGCAAATAAAATTGGTCCAAAATGAATGTGCTCCAGGGCTCTCTTCTGCTGCTGAGGCCAGTGATTGGGCCCACATGGTCATGGTGGAGGGTGTAGATGTCATTGACATCAATATGGTGTCACCCTTCATGTGACCATGTGTAGCCAACTTCTCTGATCAGCTTCATAATGGAGCCCCCCCATCAAAACAAAGATCAGAGTGGAGAGCAGAAAAGCTCAGGTGGAGGAGGCAGCATAAGAACAGATGAGGGTCTAGCACATGCGAATGTAATAATATTATATTATTATATATTATATTGTATGTAATTATATTATTTAAATCGCTTTCCTTACAGTTTGATTTGCTACAGATCATATAATTTCCCTATGATAACACTGAATGGCAGAGTGCAGGGGCAGAAGCATTGTCATAGGGAACCCTGAGAAATGTGGATTATGGCAACAGAAATCTCACCCAAAATTTCCACTGCTGATGAGTTTGGAAGTTTCATAGTCGCTCATATGCGGCTTTCTCGCCGGAACCAATGAATCCATCACGCTCTATAAAAGAATAAGAAATAATACTGATTTATTGAAGATGCAGGAAAAAAGTTACAGATGCAAAAACTTCTCCCCCCATATTATGTCCCAGATGATTTACACTGATATGATGTTGGGAGGATACAAACCGGACGCTGGGCAGACCTGGCGCTAGCACCCAGCACACCCAGGCAAGTGCCGGGGCCCTGAGTAGGCGAGGGGCCCACTTGCTGTCGGGCACCCTGGCGCGCTATGGGACTGGTGAGCAGAGGAGGGTGGTGCCAGCGCCAGCTAGTGGGCCTTGCTCCCCCCCCCCCAATGCTTGCCCAGGACCACGGCCGGCACAATACTTACCTCTCCACAGCTGGTGAGCAGTGAGGTGAGCATTTGATTTTTTTTTTATGTATGGAGGTATGGGGCATTATATGGGGGGAGAAGTGACATCCTGCATGGGGCATTATATGGGGGGGAGGTAGGGACATCCTGCGTGGTGTATTATATGGGGGGGGGGAGTGACATCCTGCATGGGGCATTATATGGGGGGGAGTGACATCCTGCATGGGGCATTATATGGGGTGAGAGGTGACATCCTACATGAGGCATTATATGGGGGGGACATCCTGCATGGGGCATTATATAGGGGGGTGACATCCTGCATAGGGTATTATATGAGGGGGAGAAGTGACATCCTGTATGGGTCATTATATGGGGGGGAAGTGACATCCAGCATAGGGCTTTATATGGGGTGAGAGGTGACATTCTGCATGGGGCATTATATGGGGGGTGACATCCTGCATGGGGCATTATATGGGAGGAGTGACATCCTGCATGGGGTATTATATGGGGGGAGAAGTGACATCCTGCATGGGGCATTATATGGGGTGAGAGGTGACATCCTGCATGGGGAAATATATGGGGAGAGAGGTGACATCCTACATGGGGCAGTATGTGTTGGGGGGACATCCTGCATGGGGCATTATATGGGGGGGTGACATCCTGCATGGGGCATTATATGGGGGATGACATCCTGCATGGGCCATTATGTGGGGTGGGACATCCTGCATGGAGCATTATGTGGGGGGGACATCCTGCATGGGGAATTATATGGGGGGTGACATCCTGCATGGGGCATTATGTGGGGGGGATATCCTGCATGGTGCATTATGTGTGGGGGACATCCTGCATGGGGCATTATGTGGAGGGGACATCCTGCATGGAGAATTATATGGGGGGGTGACATCCTGCATGGGCCATTATGTGGGGGGGCACAGCCTGCATGGGGCATTATGTGGGGGGCACAGCCTGCATGGGGCATTATGTGGGAGGGACATTCTGCATGGGGAATTATATGGGGGGTGACATCCTGCATGGGCCATTATGTGGGAGAGGGACATCCTGCATGGGGCATTATGTGGGGGGGGGGGGCACAGCCTGCATGTGGCATTATGTGGGGGGTCAAAGCCTGCATGGGGCATTATGTGGGGGGCACAGCCTGCATGGGGCATTATGTGTGGGGTCACAGCCTGCATGGGGCATTATATGGGGGCACAGCCTGCGTGGAGCATTTTATGGGGTCCATTATTCTATATGGAGCAATATATGGAGCTCATAATACGGTATAGAGGACTATGTGGTGCCATTATACTGTGTGGAGGACATTACTGTCCGGTCTGCACTGTGAGCTGTGAGGATTCGCCGCTTTCTGAGTTATTGTGGAATTTACAATAGATATCGCTCATGTAATGTAAGAAGTGAAATCTTCGGGCTTGTACTATATATATATATATACATATATATATATATATATATATATACAGTACAGATCAAAAGTTTGGACACACCTTCTCATTTAAAGATTTTTCTGTATTTTCATGACTATGAAAAGTGTACATTCACACTGAAGGCATCAAAACTATGAATTAACACATGTGGAATTATATACTTAACAAAAAAGTGTGAAACAACTGAAAATATGTCTTATAATCTAGGTTCTTCAAAGTAGCCACCTTTTGCTTTGATGACTGCTTTGCGCACTCTTGGCATTCATCTTTGTGCGACGCAGAAAAGGTGAACGGATGGACTCTACATGCCTGGTTCCCACCGTGAAGCATGGAGGAGGAGGTGTGATGGTGTGGGGGTGCTTTGCTGGTGACCCTGTTGGGGATTTATTCAAAATTGAAGGCATACTGAACCAGCATGGCTACCACAGCATCTTGCAGCGGCATGCTATTCCATCCGGTTTGCGTTTAGTTGGACCATCATTTATTTTTCAACAGGACAATGACCCCAAACACACCTCCAGGCTGTGTAAGGGATATTTGACCAAGAAGGCGAGTGATGGGGTGCTACGCCAGATGACCTGGCCTCCACAGTCACCAGACCTGAACCCAGTCGAGATGGTTTGGGGTGAGCTGGACCGCAGAGTGAAGGCAAAAGGGCCAACAAGTGCTAAGCATCTCTGGGAACTCCTTCAAGATTGTTGGAAGATCATTTCAGGTGACTACCTCTTGAAGCTCATCAAGAGAATGCCAAGAGTGTGCAAAGCAGTCATCAAAGTAAAAGGTGGCTACTTTGAAGAACCTAGAATATAAGACATATTTTCAGTTGTTTCACACTTTCGTGTTAAGTATATAATTCCACATGTGTTAATTCATAGTTTTGATGCCTTCAGTGTGAATGTACAATTTTCACAGTCATGAAAATACAGAAAAATCTTTAAATGAGAAGGTGTGTCCAAACTTTTGGTCTGTACTGTATATATATATTTATCTGCGGTATCTGTGCATCATGAATCGCCCACGAAATCCTGGAGCCGCCCTGCAACGGTCATCATACATTACTATAACATTCTGGATAATGTGGGAGATCACACAGAGGAGGACTTACAGGTAATCTATCACCAGGTGTTTGCTATGTATTCTGAAAGCACCATGATGTAGGGGCAGAGACCCTGATTCCAGTGATGTGTTACTTACTAGGCTGTGTGTGGCTGTTTCAATAAAATCAGTAGATTATCACTAGAAGACTATCTGTCTAGCCAGGTAGTCCTATTGCTCTGTACCCCTGCCTCCACCACTGATTAGCAGCTTTCTGCCTATGCACAGTGTACACAGAAAGCTGCCAATCAATGGTGTCGGTGGTGTTATACAAGACTCAGCATTCAGAGCTCTGCAGCAGAAAAAAATAGTGATTTTATCACAACTGCTCCACCGAGTAAAGTAATCAACACATGGAATCAGGGTCTCTGTCCCTGCATCATGCTTCTCTCAGACCAAATAGCATAAACCTGGTGACAGATTCCCTGTAATTCAAATGTAATTAACACCATAGGGTCATCTACACTTAGAATAGAGACGTCCCATGGTTGTATGGGGGATAATACTGGACGAGTCATTCACACCCCATGATCTGATGACACACACGCATCCCCCTCTATGATACTTACGGATTCTTGGATCTCCGGGATCTCACTAATTCCATTGTTAGGATTCGACAGCTCAGTTGTTTCTAAAATAATGATGAAGAAATGAAATGTATTAGAGGATATTATTCCTACATAGATAATACAGCAATATAACGGAGAAATGACAAGATGTCTGTAAATGGGATTAATACTCGTTATATGGGGATTCTAAATATGAGAATATACGGGGAATCCATAGATAAATGTAATGTAAATGATGGAGGAACCCCTTCATAAATAACAAAAGACTGACCATCACTTCCGAAAAGAAAATGGGTGTGAACAGGTGCATACTAAGAGTAGCCATCCAAATACATAACTAACAAAGTTGCACTCTGTAACGCTATAGCATGTAAACATGAAATAAATGAAATTTGAATTGCATTACTGCTGTAGAAAATAGGATAAAAGGAAGATACTTAGCGCATAATTTGGCCAATTCATGCATGGCCAGCAGCCACGGCAAGGCGACCTTCTTTTTCTGGGTGCATGCCAAGTAGCCACGGCAAGGTGAACTTCTTTTTTGCTGGGTGCATGCCCAGCAGTCACGGCAAGACGACCTTCTTTTGCTGGGTGCATGCCCAGCAGTCACGACAAGGCGACCTTCTTTAGCTGGGTGCATGCCCAGCAGTCACGACAAGGCGACCTTCTTTTGCTGGGTGCATGCCTAGCAGTCACGGCAAGGCGACCTTTTTTGCTGGGAACCTATCTCCACCCATCAGCCCGGGGTGGTTTTAATTACAACAGGATCCTACCTACCCACATAAATGTAGGCTTCAGCCTAGGAGAGGATTCACATTAGGAGAGGATTCCAACAAAAAGATAGCCTTGTCATTGGCTGCTGGGCATTCATGAATTGGCCAAATTATGTGCTCAGTATCTTAGTTTTTTCCCATTTTCTAGAGCAGTAATGCAATTTAAATTTAATTTATTTCATGTTACTTGCTATAGCACTGCAGAATGGACCCTCCATCACATGAATGAGGAAGACCCCACCCACGCTGCACATACGAGTGATGGTAAGAGAGCTGAAACATAGGAGAGATTTGCAAATTAGCCTGGAAGTGCACTGGGGGCGTGTCACTGCACTTGGATTTCTTCTTTCACGCCCCCAGCGCACTTCCATTCTGATTTGTATATGGTGTCTACTTTACATTTCTCCTGACTGGCACATTGAATTTCTACAAACAATTATTATTAGGGGACAATGGCCTATACCGTCACACCACTACTTCTATATGTAACAATGTGCTGCCAGGTTCCCATTACACAGAGTAGAGAGTAAATCTAACATTATCCTCCGTCCTCTGTAATATCTGGACATTCCTTGTAGAAGGTCGGGTGATCGCTCACCTGTAATCAGATCGCTGTTCAGCTCCGGCTGACTCCTATTAGGGTCAGGGATTTTCGGGGTCACATTTTGCCCATATTTGGCGTCGCCTCCTGTTGTTTCCTGATAGATATAATATATATAATTAATATGTGGAAGATTTCACTAAATCACCAAATACATAAATCATGAAGGACTAAACCAACATTTACAGATGCACCAATTGTAACGATACAAATCCCGCGCCATCTTCAGACCTTTTCTCAGAAAGTCTCCTCAGATACGGTGGATTAAGATACGTCTATTAATATTGATCCTTACCGGGCGCTCCAATGAGCGTTCTAGTATAGACAGGACTTTTTCGGCCAGTTCTTTAAAGACAGCCAAATCTTCAGTCTGAGATCTTTCTTCAGCCTATAAAGAAGGAAAAATGGAAAGGAGAATTTTGAGATGAGAGCGGTCAGAATGGAGGCGGAAATTGTATGTGACATCGGTTCTCTGTCTGCAGATACAATGACTACATACTGTATTTGGGGACTCGTTGTGTTTTACCGTATTTTTTGGACTATAAGATGCCTTTTTTTCCAAAATGTTTGACCTCCCTTCTAACACTCTTGCACCCCTCCAATCTATCCTAAACTCGGCTGTCTGACTAATCCACCTGTCCCCCCGCTATTCCCTGGCTTCTCCCCTCGCTCCGCCAATCCCTTCACTGGCTCCACATTACCCAGAGACTCCAGTTCAAGACCCTAACCTTGGCATGCAAAGCCACCCACAACCTGTCTCCTCCATATATCTGTGACCTAGTCTCCCGGTACTTACCTGCACGCAACCTCCGATCCTCACAAGATCTTCTTCTCTACTCCCCTCTTATCTCCTCTTCCCACAATCGCATACAAGATTTCTCCCGTGCATCCCCCCTACTCTGGAACTCTCCACCCCAGCATATCAGACAGATTATTAATAATAATAATTGTCTGAATGTAGCTTACCAGGGGGGTGGCTGTGGTGGAGTGAGGTCACAGGAGGTAGGGTCACTGCTGTAGGAAGCTGGCAGTAGAAGTGGGGCGCTGCTGCGGGCCCCGAGCTGGAAGGAGCGGGGTATCCAGGAGGTGCGAGGCTGCGGGCCCTGGGCTTCAAGGAAATGTTAGCGGTGATTTAGGAGGGGAGTCCCCGCTCTGCCCATTGATTTTCTGGCGGTGGGCTTCAGGCAAATGGCCGCTGGAGGCAGTGCATGTGCAGATTTAGATCTCGGCTCAATGACGAGCTGAGATCTCAATCTGCGTATTGGTCATCTCCAGCAGCCTACTTCTTGAAGCCCACTGCAGAGAAATCAATAAGCAGAGCAGGGCCTCCCCTCCTGAATTACCGCTAACATTTCCTTGAAGCCCAGGTCCCCCAGCCTCGCACCTTCTGGACACCCCGCTCCTCCCACTTTGGGGCCCGCAGCAGCGCCCCACTCCTACTGCCGACTTCCTGCAGCAGCGACTCTGCCTCCTGTGACCTCGCTACACTGCCACCACCCCCCTCAGTAAGCAACCGAAAATTCGGACTATAAGACAGACCCCCATTTTATTATAATAAATGTTTTTCCTATTTACCTCCCAAAAATTTTTGGTGCGTCTTATGGTCTGCAAAATACGATATTTTAGAAGAAAAAGCTTCTATCCCTCCATTATTATCTATTAATATTGAGATGTTCTGTGCAGAGTGTCTGCCACTTACCTGGTGTAGTAATGTCCTGATGTTCTGAAGTAAATCCGTCAGATAGTCTGACGTTAGACGACGTTGTCGGTGTTTGGTCAGGCAATCCTTTACTAGCTCCATCACCAGCCGGTGAGTGAAGCTGAGGACGCCATCGGGTGGTAGAAGCACACTGTTAGGACGATTGATCATAAGGATCAACAATAGTGCTTTTACCTGAGGAATGTCCAAAACAATTCCAGCCATAGTGAAAAACTGCAAGTGCTATCAGTCACTATAGAGCCAAGAAAGGCACGGGTGAGCCTGTGTGCATTGTATATATAGCGACTGTGAGCAGTGATGTCACCATCACCTGTGATGTCATCACGGAATCTTGTGATGGAATCTTCACGGAGCAGCTCTGCGCAAATAGAATGCGGCCTGGTATTATATAAAGTGAAAACACCATACAATTAACTACCCATGTTATCATGGCCGTTCTATTTTATATCCAATTAGAACACAACCAGGATAAAGGTGCGTTCACAAGTTGAATTTTGGCAGCATTTTTTTTCTACCTCAAAAATCAAAGGTGGCAGGAAAAACGCTGCTTAAAATTCAGGTGTTTTTACTTGTGTTTTTTTTTCCATTCATTTGAATGGGTGAAAAATGCTGCAAAACCTCTGAAAGACTTGACAAGCTGCAGATTAAAAAAAATGCAAAAAAAAAACGGCATGTGAATGAGATTTCAGAAATGTCATTCACTAAGATGGTACTGTAAAACACAGCATTTTTGCTGCAGAAGAAAAAACAGTGAATACACCCTAAAGATATCCTCAGTCATATTATGGGAAATATTGTATATTTCGCATTTATTATCTCACGTGTTTTTCTTCACCATAGAACTTTTAAGGCTGTGTGCCCACTATGCGTTTTTTAGGCGTTTCTGCAGCGTAACTTCCGCCGCGGAAACACTTAAAAAACGCTTGGTGATAGGTCTGCAATGGTCCCCAATGATAATCCGCATGTGCTGTGCACATGCCGCGGAGATTTCCGCTGCGGATTATCATTGCGGAAAAATCCGCAGCACGTCCTTTAATTTTGCAGAGTCGCTGCGATTTAGCCGCCATTGACTTGCATAACATCCGCATGACTACACATACACATGTGGATATTATGCGACTCAATGCGTGGATGGTACCCGGGTCTGGAGATGAAGAGACTCTCCTCCAGACCCGGGTACCATAGTACCTGTAGTTAAAATAGAATTAAAATAAAAAATAAACATATACTTACCTTCTGATGGCCCCTGTCTGCTCCCGGCGATGCTGCTGGCTCTTCGGCTGCTCGCGGTGGTAAAAGGACCTTCCATGACGCCATTTAGTCATGTGATAGGTCACGCGACCGCTGACATCGGCGGTCGCGTGACCTGTCACATGACTAAATGACGTCATGGAAGGTCCTTTTACAGCACCGTGATCTGCCGAAGACACCGGACGCACCGGAGAAGGAGATCGAGGACCATCGGAAGATGAGTATAATGTTTTTTTTTTATTTTTCACCATTATTATTCTTTTTTTTATTATTGATGCTGCATTTGCAGCATTGTAACTTGGTCACACTATATAAATTCATGCCGGTTGCATGGAATTATATAGTGTGACCAAGTTGTCAAGCACTTTTCCAAGTGATGCTAAAATCACTTGGCAAAGCGCTTGACAACCCAGGGAGATGCAGAAACGCTTAGGAAAAATCCGCAGCATTTTTGCATCGTGGTCATATATCCTAACTCATTGGCGAACTGTTATACAAGGCTATATTCACACTAGACGTTTTTTTAGCGGGCTTATTTATGCAAATTTTCAGCTGCGTTTTACAGTACCAACAAAGTCTATGAGATTTCCGAAATCTCATGCACAAAGCTTGCTTATTTGTCCTCAGTATTTTGTGCTTTCCATGGCTTTTTGCAATAGAGTATGTCACTTGTTTCAGCGTTTTTCACCCATTAAAAAAAAGGGTGGTGGAAAAAAATGCTGAAAAAAAGCCTAGTGTGAACATTTTGCTGCGTTTTTAGTGAAAAAAGCAAGTATGTGACACACATTTATTCTTGTGATTTTCCCAAGTTTAAACCATCTTGTCTTGGTCACCTGAGATAGCAGCTTGGATTATTACAGTTTAATTAAATTAGTGATGCCTACAAAGTAAACATTGGTTGAGCTAGGTGTGAGATTGAACAACACGTGTGGCCCAGGGAGGTGTGAAAATGAACAATGCCTGAGCAACTCAATGGCAAACCATAATGTGAAAGTAAATAGTGTCCTACAAATTCAATGCACTGCCAGGGTCTTAGATAAACCATTCCAGACCAATTCACCCCCCCCTGTTACATTTGTAATGTGTACTTTTTCATGAACATATGTCTTGCAATGGTGACCTGTTTTCATGTGTCTATGGTGGAAGCAAAGCTGAACTTTGGGATCCTGAAAAAAGCACCAAAAATGCACCAAGAACCACTGCAAAAAAACACACCAAAACCTGCGTTTTTGACGCTACTTGTTTCCTGCCAAGAGATTATGTTTTGCTGCAGAAAAAAAACACCTAGTGTGAATATAGCCTAAGACTTACTCTGCCAGCATTAATAGTCAATATTCTGTATACAAATAGGACTCCAATCCAGGTATTCAGTTTATCATAAACATGCCTGAGTTAATCTGCCAAATACACATAGTATGCTTTCTCATAGGTGAAATATAAATCCTGTTAAAGGTCCAAGTTGCAGCAGTTAAGTGGAACAAAACAGACCTCTTCATTCTTTGTAGGTGGAAAAACTTTCGAAATTGTCAGTGTATCAAGTACTTATACTCCTGACTGTATATAGTATAATTGCCGCACTGCTACATACAGGTGCTTCTCAGAAAATTAGAATATCATCAAAAAGTGAATTTATTTCAGTTCTTCAATCCAAAAAGTGAAACTCATATATTATACAGAGTCATTACAAACAGAGTGGTCTGTTTTAAGTGTTTATTTCTGCTAATGTTGATGATTATGGCTTACAGCCAATGAAAACACAAAAGTCATTATCTCAGTAAATTAGAATTAACAAGAAACACCTGCAAAGGCTTCCTAAGCATTTAAAAAGGTCCCTTAGTCAGTTTCAGTAGGCTCCACAATCATGGGCAAGACTGCTGACTTGACAGATGTCTAGAAGGCAGTCATTGACACACTCCTCAAGGAGGGTAAGCCACAAAAGGTCATTGCTAAAGAAGCAGCTGTTCACAGAGTGCTGTATCCAAGCATATTAATGGACGTGGAAGGAAAAAGTGTGGTAGAAAAAGGTGCACAAGCAACTGGGATAACCGCAGCCTTGAAAGGATTGCTAAGAAAAGGCCATTCAAAAATTTGGGGGAGATTCACAAGGAGTGGACTGCTGCTGGAGTCATTGCTTCAAGAGCCACCACACACAGACGTATCCAGGACATGGGCTACAAGTGTCGCATTGCTTGTGTCAAGCCCCTCATGACCAATAGACAACGCCAGAAGCGTCTTACCTGGGCCAAAGAGAAAAAGACCTGGACTGATGCTCAGTGGCCCAAGGTGTTGTTTTCAGATGAAAAGTACATTTTGCATTTCATTTGGAAATCAAGGTCCCAGAGTCTGGAGGAAGAGTGGAGAGGCCACAATCCAAGCTGCTGGAGGTCTAGTGTGAAGTCTCCACAATCAGTGATGGTTTGGGGGGGCCATGTCATCTGCTGGTGGAGGTCCACTGTGTTTTATCAAGACCAAAGTCAGCGCAGCCGTCTACCAGGACATTTTACAGCACTTCATGCTTCACTCTGCCCACAAGCTTTATGGAGATGGAAATGTCATTCTCCAGCAGGACTTGGCCCCTGTCCACACGGCCAAAAGTACCAATACCTGGTTTACACACAACAGTATCACTGTGCTTTATTGGCAGCAAACTTGCCTGACCTTAACCCCATAGAGAATCTATTATAGAGAATCTAAGGGGTATTGTCAAGAGGAAGATGAGACCCCAGACCCCACAATACAGATGAGCTGAAGGCTGCTATCAAAGCCACCTGGGCTTCCATAACACCTCAGCAGTGCCACAGGCTGATCCCTCCATGCCACATTGCCACATTGATGCAGTAATTGATGCACAAGGAGCCCGAACAAGTATTGAGGGCATTTACTAAACATACATTTCAGTAGGCCAACTTTTCGGATTTTAAAAACATTTTTCAAGCTGTTGTTATGAAGTATTCTAATTTACTGAGATAATGACGTTTGTGTTTTCATTGGCTGTAAGCCATAATCATCAACATTAACAGAAATAAACACTTAAAATAGATCCCTCTGTGTGTAATGACTCTATATAATAGATCCCTCTGTGTGTAATGACTCTATATAATAGATCCCTCTGTGTGTAATGACTCTATATAATAGATCCCTCTGTGTGTAATGACTCTATGTAATAGATCCCTCTGTGTGTAATGACTCTATATAATAGATCCCTCTGTGTGTAATGACTCTATATAATAGATCCCTCTGTGTGTAATGACTCTATATAATAGATCCCTCTGTGTAATGACTCTATATAATATATCACTCTGTGTGTAATGACTCTATATAATAGATCCCTCTGTGTAATGACTCTATATAATAGATCACTCTGTTTGTAATGACTCTATATAATAGATCCCTCTGTGTGTAATGACTCTATATAATAGATCCCTCTGTGTAATGACTCTATATAATATATCACTCTGTGTGTAATGACTTTATATAATAGATCCCTCTGTGTAATGACTCTATATAATATATCACTCTGTGTGTAATGACTCTATATAATAGATCCCTCTGTGTGTAATGACTCTATATAATAGATCCCTCTGTGTGTAATGACTCTATATAATAGATCCCTCTGTGTAATGACTCTATATAATATATCACTCTGTGTGTAATGACTCTATATAATAGATCCCTCTGTGTAATGACTCTATATAATAGATCCCTCTGTGTGTAATGACTCTATATAATAGATCACTCTGTGTGCAATGACTCTATATAATATAGGAGTTTCACTTTTTGCATTGAAGAACTGAAATAAACTAACTTTTGATGATATTCTAATTTTGTGAGAAGCACCTGTATATAGTATGAAGCCCCACTGCCCCATATGTGTATGTATAATTTGATGCACATGACTCGCCCCCTGGGCCGTGGCGTACACGGAACCGGGCCTTCTAGTGTACGGTGCTGATGGGGGTAGTAGTGGCAACCCGATCCCGTGGCTCAGGGTGGTCAGACCAAATGGTGGCAGTCTATTTATCAGTGTTTTGAATGTCCGACTACGCCACCCGTGGATTGCGGTCAGGGATAACCGCCGCTGCGCGGCAGACTGCTGAGGCTGGTGTTGGTGTGCAGCCTCAGGGCAGTGTAGGTGGATGTTGGGGGTGATAGTAAGAGTTCAGAGTCCGCTTCAAACAGTTCAGGGTCTTTATTGTAGATATTATTAATGACCCAACAGTACCGGTTAGGAATGAGCCTGGGTGTCTGAGAGCATTCGGGCGAGCCCCACTGGTCAGGGTGAGTGTGTAGGCCTACCGTTCTCTCTATGCTCTTTCTGACTATCCCCCTTTTCGTGGTGTAATAGCCCACATCCCTGAGCTGGCCGTGTACTTCTCGCCTGTATGGCATGCGACTAGGGCCTTGGGTACCTGTTGCTTGCTCCTCGCTGTACTGGTCTCTCTGTGTGGCGGAGCCTCCAGGCTTCTTAGGCCAAGGGACCTGAAATCCCTCGCAGGTTGGTTCTCTGCTGCTGGGCTTGTAACCCTGACAGCCCCGGACCCCAATGCCCGGTAGATTGGTTCTCTTCCAGGATCGGCTCTCGTCACCTCTGTCCCTGGCTTGCAGTTTCTCCTCTGCCTCACGGACTCCTCAGCTACAGCTGAACTGTCCCTCCTTCTCTGGGACTAGTCTCACTCCTGAGCTAGGTCTTCCAGTTCTCTCTAACCCTGCCCCCAGTTCCAGCTTTTATAGGGGCAGCCAGTTCTTCAATACAAAAAGCTGTCTTTCAGCTCATCTGCATTGTTGGGTCTGGTGTCTCTCATCTTCCTCTTGACAATACCCCATAGATTCTCTATAATAGATTCTCTATGGGGTTAAGGTCAGGCGAGTTTGCTGCCAATCAAGCACAGTGATACTGTTGTGTGTAAACCAGGTATTGGTACTTTTGGCCGTGTGGACAGGGGCCAAGTCCTGTTGGAGAATGACATTTCCATCTCCAAAAAGCTTGTCGGCAGAGGGAAGCATGAAGTGCTGTAAAATGTCCTGGTAGCCGGCTGTGCTGACTTTGGTCTTGATAAAACACAGTGGACCTACACCAGCAGATGACATGGCCCCCCAAACCATCACTGATTGTGGAGCCTTCACACTAGACCTCAAGCAGCTTGGATTGTGGACTCTCCACTCTTCCTCCAGACTCTGGGACCTTGATTTCCAAATGAAAATTGGAACTCTAGGACCTTGTGGAGTGTGTCAATGACTGCCTTCTGGACATCTGTCAAGTCAGCAGTCTTCCTCATGATTGTGGAGCATACTGAAACAGTATTGAAGAACTGGAATAAATTAACTTTTTGAAGATATTCTAATTTAGTGAGATGCACCTGTATATACTATGATGGTCCCACTGCCCCACATACATATAGTATAATGGCCCCACTACTCCATATGTAGTATGATGGACCCACTACTCCAGATATATAGTAGGATGGCTCCACTGCCCGATCATTTAAAAAAATAAAGTTTATTCTCACTTAATCCTGATTCCCTACATCACGGCCTCTGTCTCCTCTTTCATGGCGGGACAGCAGAGCAGAGCGATGCAATGATGTCACCGAGCCACCTGCGTGAGTATGCTGACATCTCGTTAACCGCAGGCCTATGGCGATCTGTGGCATATGAAAGAGATAGTGATAGGGCAGGGAGCTTGTGTCTCACTGATTTATCATGCGACGCCTCTGCATAAGAGACATTGGTGCTACATTAGCTACGTCACAGAAGACACTGGAGCTGGAGTATACAGAATAGGAGACACTGGAGCTGGAGTATATAGAATAGGAGACACTGGAGCTGGAGTATATAGAATAGGAGACACTGGGGCTGGCGTATATTCATCACAGGATACATTGGGGCTAGAGCATATACATCACATAAGAAGCTGGAGTATATAGAATAGGAGACACTGGGGCTGGAGTATATAGAATAGGAGACACTGGGGCTGGAGTATATAGAATAGGAGACACTGGGGCTGGCGTATATTCATCACGGGATACATTGGGGCTAGAGCATATACATCACAGAAGAAGCTGGAGTATATAGAATAGGAGACACTGGGGCTGGAGTATATAGTATAGGAGACACTGGGGCTGGCGTATATTCATCACGGGATACATTGGGGCTAGAGCATATACATCACAGAAGAAGCTGGAGTATATAGAATAGGAGACACTGGGGCTGGAGTATATAGAATAGGAGACACTGGGGCTGGCGCATATACAGTTCTGCTCAAAAGTTTACATACCCCGGCAGAATTTTTCCTTTCTTGGCCTTGTTTCAGAGAAAATTAATGATAATAAAAACACTTTTTCTCCACTCATGGTTATTGGTTGGGTGAAGCCATTTACTGTCACATTTCTGTGTTTTCTCTTTTTAAATCTTAATGACAACTAGTGATGAGCGAGCATGCTCGCTACTGGTCGGTGCTTGCCCGAGTATCTCACTGCTCGAGTGCTCTGCGCTCACCGAGTATTTCCGGGTTGATCGGGCGGGAAGTCGGGTCCCCTCCCTGCATGTTTGGCGCTCTTTACAGAGCCAATGAACATGCAGGAATTGCCTGACATGCACTGTAATGCCATAGCCATGTTGGTTGTGGGCATTACAGTGATTGGCTGGCCGCACAGCGTCATCAGGTCTATATCTGACCTGGTGCCGCCATGCTCATCACAGTCACTCCGGATCAGACAGTGTAGGGAGAGCTGCTGCTGCGTTAGGGAGAGATTTGATCGTGCATTAGGTAGTGTAGTGAGAAAAACCGCACATTACACATATCCATCTCAACAAACAGTCCTTCTGAGGACTAATCCATCTGCAGAGATATCAGGCAGGCAGTGTATATAGGCAGGCAGGCAGGGTATATAGCAGACTGCAGTGCATATAGCACAAGAGGCTCCATTCCAATTCTGCCTTCTGCTGCTGTTAGATATTTCTATACAAAGGCCCAGGTCTCAGGGGCCAGGAATACTTTTCTTTGGATCGTAATCCTCATTATTTGCTTATAAAGCAATCCAGAGAACACCTTTTTTCTGCGCCATTTGCTTGTTGGCACTGCAGAATACAGCCAGGTCCTTTCCATATTAGAGCGCTAGAAATCCAGCTATTTAAAACTGTGTTTTCTCCGTCACACGGATCACATATACATTGTCAGAAAATACTGCCATTTCTGGCCTCCATTTTTTCAGTGTGTCAGTGAAGCAATTCACAGCAGTTTGCTGTTCACACTACTTACTTACAGGCCAGGTATTTAAAACTCTGTTTTCTCCATCACACCGATCACATATAACTTTGCTTCAAACTCAGTCATTTGTAGTGAGCGTGGAAGATACTATCCTCCATTTAAAATGGGCAAGGCACGTGGCAAGGGACGGGGAACTGGACGTGAAGGTAATGGTGCATGCAGAGGCCGAGGACAAGGCCGTGGGCAAGCCGAAATTGTGCCACATCAAACACCCACATCTTCTCGCCTGACCTTCCTGTCCCAATTTCTAGGAGACCGCAGCACACCACTATTGAACCCAGATCAGTGTCAAAAGGTTGTTGGTTGGATAGCGGATAATGCTTCCAGTCACTTAGCCACCACCACCACCACCCTGTCTTCCACACGGTCAAGTCTCAGTAGCCATGAGTCTGGACCTCATATTCCTCACCCTGATCCTCCTTTCTCCCACCATGCTGAGTACCCAGAGACAACTGATCCCACACTTGGACAATCTGAAGAGCTGTTCACTTTTCCATTTATAGATTCGGGCCTCTCGCCCGGTCCACTTGAAGCGGGGCAAGAGGAGATCACGTGTAGCGATGCCCAAATATTTGAGCAGCCACGGTCACACGAAGGCGACGGTGGGAAACTGTCACAAGAGGTGGACGATGATGAGACACAATTGGCAGAAAGTCAGGAATAGTACCAGGGTGCAGAAGTGGGAGACGAGGTGGTGGATGATATAGTAACTGACCCAACCTGGCAGGAGGACATGCAGAGCAAGGACAGCAGCACACAGGGGGAGGGAGGCAGAGCACCCCAACAGGCAGGAAGAAGCAGTGTGGTGGCCGCAGACAGAAGGCAGGCTACCGTTTCCCGTAACACCAACACGAAGGAAGTTACCACTACAACTGTTAGGTCTTCCCGAGTCTGGTTGTTTTTTAAAGACTCTGCCGATAACTCCAAAAAGGCCATTAGCATCACGAGCCAGACCAGCATCAGCAGGGGTGGCAAAACGACCAGCCTGACCACCACCAGCATGATCAGGCACATGGCAGCAAAGCACTCGACTTTGTGGGCCGAACACCAGGGTCCAGGAACAGTGTCTACAGGTGGCACCATTGCTTCTTCTGCTGTTGTGCATGCAAGTCAATCCCCTGTCCATAGTGCATGCAAAGATGCCTCCTGCCCTGCACCTGTCATTGCACACTCTCAAGTAGCAGCATCAGGAAGCACGTCCATGTCCTTGTCCCAGCGCAGCGTTCAGTTGTTCATACTCCAGTCCTTGGAATGCAAGCGCAAATATGCAGCCAACGTCCCACAGGCCACACTACTAAATTCTCACAATTCACGACTGCTTGGCTCGAAATGTTGCCTTTTAGGCTTGTGGAGACAGAAGTATTCCGCAACCTGATGGCGGCGGCCGTCCCTCGGTACTCTGTCCCCAGCCGCCACTATTTCTCCCAGTGTGCCGTCCCCACATTACACAAGCACGTGTCCCAAAACATTATCCGTGCCCCCACGGTCTACAGCTCCTGAACCTCATGCTCCTCAGCCTCCTCCTCCTCCTCGGCCTCTATCTCCGAAATGACCACATCAGTCACAAGCTGGAAGCACTGCAGCACTGCCTCGGCCAAGCGGCAACAGGCTGTGCTGAAGCTAATATGCTTAGGTGAAAAAACACACAATGCTGAAGAGTTATGGACAGCTCTGAAAGAGCAGACAGATCTGTGGCTCAAACCGCTGAACCTACAGCCAGGCATGGTCGTGTGTGACAATGGCCGGAACCTGGTGGCGGCTCTGAGGCGAGGCGAGCTCACACACGTACCATGCCTGGCCCATGTGCTTAACCTCGTGGTTCATCGGTTACTCAAATCCTACCCGGAGCTGCCGGATCTGCTTGTTAAAGTATGCCGCCTGTGTGCCCATTTTAGAAAGTCAGCTACAGCTTCCGCCGCCCTTGCAGTGTTTCAGCAGCGTTTGCAGCTTCTGGCTCACAGACTGGTGTGTGATGTCCCCACACGTTGGAACTCTACATTGCAGATGTTGGGAAGGATTTGTGAGCAGAAGAGGGCAGTTGTTGAGCACCAGCATCAAAAAGGCTATCGGTATTCAGTTCAGACTCCACACATAAGACCTCAGTAGTGGACGTGGATGTCAGACATATGTACCATCCTCCAAAACTTTGAGGACTCCACCAAGATGGTGAGCGGCGATGACGCCATAATTAGCGTCACCATCCCGCTTCTCTGTCTTCTGAAACGTTCTCTGCTCACAATCAAAGATGATGCATTGCAGGCGGAGCATGATAAGATGGAGCAATTAACCATACAGGGTGATTACACACAGCCAAGCCTCATCTCATCCCAACGTGGATTGGGTGACAATGAGGAAGAAGAGGAGGAGGAAGAACAGGAACTAGTTTCATGCACTATAGACAGTGCTATCTGAACAGCTGTCATACCGTCTGTTCAGCGTGGATGGCCAGAGGACAGAGAGGAGGAGGAGGAGTGCATGGTCAGTCATCCTCTTGGTGAGGACACGGAAGTCTTGCCTGTTAGTAGTCTGGCACGCATGGCTGAGTTTATGTTATGCTGCCTTTCCCATGACCCTCGCATTCTCAAAATTTTAGGTCATTACTGGTTGGTAACACTTCTAGACCCACTCTACAAGGAGAACTTTATATCTCTTATTCCTGTGGCGGACAGGTGTACAAAAATGAGGCAGTACCAGAAGGCCCTTGTTGCGAAACTATTAAAAAAATTCCCATCTAAAAACGCTGGAGGCAGAGGGCACACTTCGTTCGACAACCAAGGCCCCCACTCTGTCACTTCTTCTCTCTGACTGAACACTGTTCTAAGATGGTGCCCACCTTTTATACCTCCCTCTAGAACATGAGCCCAGGTGACCAGCAAACAATGGGCTCCTATCTACGCTCAGGAACCAACCACTATCTGCTCCTACATCACTGGGTATTCCTATCCCCTCCCCACTCCAGCCAGGTACATGGTCTGTCGTGCCTGCATTTCTGTCTAATGGGAGCACCGTTGAGCTGTCCCTCGGAAATGGGGTGAGTGTGCTGTATGCAGCTAACTGAACCCTGGTCCATACTCCATCCTTACCCGGGAGTGGAATATCACACCTCTGGCAGAGGTGCAATACCCCTGTAGCGGCCGAGCCCTCGGGGCGCTACATTTTTATGATGCCCGTAAAAAAAATTTTTTATACAGTATGTTCATGTATACCCCCCAGGAGTAAATGTTTGTCAGCCCATACACTTAGTGCATGGCATTACAAGTATAGGAGGCCCGCTCCTTTCTAATGGTAAAAAAATTTTATGATGCGCTCCTCCACGTCTCTTCCAAGGGCCATTGAAGTGCCTCCAAATTTTTGGCAGCCCTTGCAGTCACTGCATAGTCCAACACTATAGGAGACTCTCTCCTTTCTAATGGGAATTTGTCATTACTGTGGCCTGGTCTATGTGTCTTTAAATTCTTAGTGGGTTTTTTCCTAAACTTGGTCATCCGTTGGACTCACTGCATACCCTATAACTGTATAGCAGACCCTCTCCTTTCTAAGGGGAACATGTCATATCTTGTTACTGTGGCCCTGCTCTGTGTGTCTTTAAATTCTTAGTGGGGATTTTCCTAAAATCTGTCAGCCGTTGGACTCACTGCATACCCTATAACAGTATAGCCGACCCTATCATTTCTAATGGGAATTTGTCGTTACTGTGGCCCTGCTCTATGTGTCTTTAAATTCTTAGTGGGTTTTTTCCTAAAATTGGTCAGCCGTTGGACTCACTGCATACCCTATAACTGTATAGCAGATCCTGTCCTTTCTAATGGGAGCATGTCGTACCTTGTTACTGTGGCCCTGCTCTGTGTGTCTTTAAATTCTTATTGAGGTTTTTCATTAAAATTTGTCAGCCGTTGGATTCACTGCATACCCTATAACTGTATAGCAGACCCTCTCCTTTCTAATGGGAACATGTCGTACCTTGTTACTGTGGCCATGCTCTTTGTGTCTTTAAATTGTTAGTGTTTTTTTTCAAAAATTTTGGCCACCCTTGCAGTCACAGCATGGGCATTACCACTATAGAAGACCCGCTCCTTTATAATGGGAACATTTTTTTTACTGAGACCCTCCTCTATGTCTCTTCAAAGGGGTATTAGGTTGCGTCCAAATTTTTGACAACCCTTGCAGTCACTGGATGTGCAATAACAGTATAGGAGACCCACTTGTTAATAATGGGAACAACAAAGCATAGCCCTCTGATGGCTCTCTAACAATAGCTAGGGTCGACTGCTCTCCTTTTAAGAATAGTAAGGGCCGTCTGATGTCCCTATAAAAATAGGCTTTATGACTTTCAGAGTACCTCCATCATAAATAAAACAGGATGTGTCTGATGACACCACATTGCCAGATGAGGTTGTAAAATGTTAAAATGACATTTCCCGGTGAATGCATTTTTCATAAAAAATAAGATAAAAAAACATAACAATAGGATCTTTCTTTAGTATAAAAAACAGCATCACCAATTTAACCTCAATGTAATCACATTGTTCAGCTCATGCACCTCCTCCTCCATCTCCGAAATGACCACATCAGTCACAAGCTGACAGCACTGCAGCACTGCCTTGGCCAAACAGCAACAGGCTGTGCTGAAGATAACATGCTTAATGCTTAATTGACAAACCGCCCAGCGCTGCATAGTTGTTGAAAGCTGTAACACAGCAGCTTGATCTGTGGCTCTCACCGCTGAACATACAGCCAGGCATGGTCGTGTGTTACAATGGGCGGAACCTGGTGACGGAGAAATGACAACCAGGGTAGATAAGGTTTCCCTCTATGCCAGTCCTTTCACAGAGCTAAAGAATATGGCTGTGGTGAAATACAACTCCCACTGAGAAGCTGTTTCAGATTGAAAAACATTGTGCCCACCAGAGGATTTGTTTCTGAGGGCTAACCTTTCTCACCCGCTCAAGAGCCCCATAGCAGCTGCAAAGTTAGCGCTATCATGAACTCTCCTGAGGTAGAAGCCAAGGCACACCAGAGAATTCTCTGGTGGGACTGTCCAACCCTGCCGAGAAGCAGTCCTGGCTAAGAAAAGTGTGTGGGAAGATTCCAGGACACTCTATTTTTACTGAGGAGGAAACACATGCAAACATGGGGAGAACATACAAATTTCTTGCAGATGTTGTCCTTGCTGGGATTTGAACCCAGGATCCTAGTGCTGCAAGACTTCAGTGCTAACCACTGATCCAATGTGCTGCCGTTCACCCTCTAAAATCTAACAGGCTGGAGAAACTTGAACCTACTGCCACTCTATCATCAGCTCCTTTGTGAGAAAATGTATTTGGGCAGCCACCCAGTCTACCAAATAAAATTCCAGAGGAGGAAATTGAGGATGGCTTCGCTACTGGTACTGGGGGCAGTGCTAATACCATGGTGTTGTACCATAGTTTGCTGGAAATATTCCAGGCTGGTAGGAGGCAAGAAAATTCCCACAGAAAAGTACCAGCAGTAATGTTCAGGCCACATTTCAAGTGCAAGCAGCTTTAGAGGACTTTCTGGGAGAAATGACACGCAGGGTAGATACGGTTTCCCTCTATGCCAGTCCTTTCACTGAGCTAAATACAACTCTTATCAAAAAAAGTTGTGGACTGGCTCCGTACCGTCCCTGGCCACATTCACCTGTCCACGTGTTTGTGGTTAGGCAGTCCTTCTTAGTAAGTGCACTGGGTAGGGCATGGGTAATGTTGTGGGACCCGTGCTTGTGGAAGGTGAAGGCGATACTGTTTTCTCCACTGTTTTCACAAAAGAAAACAATTTATCGGAGGAAATGCAAAGTGATAAAGTAAACCCTCCGCTAAATATCACCCACCTAACCCAGGAGGAAGTTCAGAAACGCCTAAATAATATCAAAATAGACAAGTCACCAGGCCCAGATGGCATACACCCCCGGGTACTAAAAGAATTAAGTAATGTGATAGACAGACCGCTGTATCTTATATTAAAGCATTCTTTATGGACAGGGACTGCCCCACTAGACTGGCGCCAAGCAAATGTGGTACCAATATTCAAAAAGGGGTCTAAAAGTGACCCTGGGAACTATAGACCAGTCAGCTTAACGTCTGTTGTGGGTAAATTGTTTGAAGGATTTCTTAGAGATGCTATTGTAGAATATCTTAATGATAATAACTGTCTAACTCCATATCAACATGGATTCATGAGGGATCGCTCCTGCCAAACAAACCTGATTGCCTTCTACGAGGAGGTGAGCTCACAGCTGGACCGGGGAGAGTCAGTGGATGTTGTATACCTTGACTTCTCCAAAGCGTTTGTTACCGTGCCACACAAAAAGTTGGTATATAAAATGAGAATGCTTGGTCTGGGGGATAATGTGTGCAAGTGGGTAAATAGCTGGCTGAGTGATAGAAAGCAGAGGGTGGTTATCAATGGAGTAAGCTCAGGGTGTGTCAGGGTTACTAGCGGGGTGCCTCAAGGGTCTGTCTTGGGCCCTATATTATTTAATATATTTATTAATGATCTAGTGGAAGGGTTGCATAGTAAAATAGCAATATTTGCAGATGATACTAAACTTTGTAAAGTAGTTAACACAGATGAGGATAGGGCACAGCTACAGGAGGATTTAGATAAATTGGGGAGTTGGGCCAAAAAATGGCAAATGGGGTTCAATGCCGATAAATGTAAGGTCATGCACATGGGAAAGAAAAACAGCAGTCACCCATACATATTAAATGGGAAAACGTTGGGGAAATCTGACATGGAGAAGGACCTGGGCGTCTTGGTTAATAGCAAATTAAATTGGAGTGCCCAGTGTCAGGCAGCAGCTGCGAAGGCAAATAGAGTCATGGCATGCATCAGAAGAGGAATAGGGGCATATGATGAGAACATTGTTCTTCCTCTGTATAAAGCGCTGGTAAGGCCGCACTTAGAATATTGTGCACAGTTCTGGGCTCCGGTGCTCAGGAAAGACATATTGGAGCTAGAGAGGGTACAAAGGAGGGCGACTAAGGTAATAAAGGGAATGGAGGGACTAAAATACCCAGAGAGGTTGTCAAAATTAGGCCTATTTACATTGGAAAAGAGAAGGCTTAGGGGAGACCTCATAAACATGTATAAATACATCAGGGGGCAGTACAGAGATCTCTCCCATGACCTGTTTATACCAAGGATGGTGACAAAGACGAGGGGGCACACTATGCGTCTGGAGGAAAGGAGGTTCCTGCACCAGCATAGAAGGGGATTCTTTACGGTCAGAGCCGTGAGACTCTGGAACTCTCTGGGAGAGGAAGTGGTGATGTCCAACTCACTTAATGAGTTCAAGAGAGGCCTGGACGCCTTTCTTGAGAACAATAAAATTACATCTTATGCTTAGTGATAGTTAATTAATCCAGATTGGTGTCGGGAAGTGAATTTTTTCCTCAATGATGTCAATTGGCCTATACCGCATGTTTGTTTTTTTTTGTTTTGTTTTTTTTTGCTTTCCCCTGGATCAACGCTGCGGAATAGCTGCAGTGCACAAGAAATAGGCTGAACTGGATGGACGCTTGTCTTTTTTCGGCCTTATAAACTATGTAACTATGTAACTACCGGGAAAAATACTGGCGGCTGGGGACCGAGTATGGACACCCGGCCGCCGCCTGCATGAGGTTGTGAAAAACTTCCACCTCCACAAGCTTAAAAGGCCATATTTCAAGTGCAAAGAGCTGCCCAGAAATCTGTCAGTTTAGTGTTGCGGCCTGTGGGTGGATGGGTGGCTGGCTGCATACTTGCAATTGCATTCCAAGTAACAGAAAACTAAGCAGATGATGGCCTCTATCATCATCATGGCCTCACCTCGGCACTATGAACTCTCCTGAAGGAGAAGCCAGGGCCCGCCGGAGGAGTCTCCGGTTCTCTGGTGGGCCCGTCCAACCCTGCCGAAAAGCAGCCCTGGCTAAGAAAAGTGTGGGGGAAGGTTCCTGGACACTCTATGGCTGCGTTTTTAATGCGGATCGGCCATGCTTATGTGTCACCCTGGCCTGGATGCTACAAGTGTAATTAAAGCTGTGTCTGAGAGCAAGGGGGAGGTTCTCTGGTCAGGGGAACATTAGCATGCAATGCCTCCTGTCTCAGGCCAGTAGGGGGAGCAGGCTGCCCCTATAAAAGCTGGTACTGGGGGCAGGGTTAGAGAGAACTTGATGGCCTGTCTCAGCACTGAGACTTGTCCCAGAGCAGAACAGGGACAGACAGTTGATTGCACCTAAGAGGAAGTGTGGCAGGAGGAGAGCCACCAGCCAGAGACGAGAGGCGAAGAGAGCCTGTCTTGGCAAATCAGAGACTGACCTTACCAGACTTTGGTGTCTGAGGCTGGAAGGATTCCATATCCCCCAGCAGAGAACTGCTTGGCCTAAGAAGCCTGGAGGCCCTGGAGGCCCTGCCACAACCGAAGGGACCAGTAAAGCCGTACAAGGCTGGGAGCAGAAAGGAACCCACGTCGCAGGCCATACAGGCGAGAATACACGGAAAGCTCGGAAACGTGGGCTGTTACCCTATAACGAGGAGATAGCCAGAAGGAGCGCAGAAAGCACGGTAGGCCTACACCCTCACCCTGACCAGGGCCAATTTCCCCGTTGCTCTCAGACATCCAGGTCCCCTCCTAGCTGGGACTGTTTATGGGTCAGTTTACCTGTTTCAGTAAAGACCCTGGACTGCAACCTATTGTCTGTGTGCTCCTTCGCGCCTCCAGCACTACCGGTACTGGGACTCTCACCACCATCACTCCCACCATCCACTACACTGCCCTGGGGCCGCACTCTTCCCGTGGGGAGTCACACCATCCCAGCTGCACATATCATCAGCCCCAGCGGTCTGCCCTGCAGCGGCGGTTCCTAATGACCGCAAATCCACGGGTGGCGTAGTCGGACATAATCAACAACACGTAATGGACTACCACTGGCCTGACCACCCTGAGCCACGGAACCGGGTTGCCACTACTACTCCCATCGTTCCCCCTATTGCCCGGATCCGAGTGCCCCACGGCCCAGGGGGCGAGTCAGCTTTGGCGTAGTCGGCAGGATTTCGTGCCCGCAACCACCGGGTACTGCGTGCCTGAAAAAGACTTTTGTAACTTACCTGTGGCGAAGTTTCCCGCCATCCGGAGTCGTTTCCCACCATCAGACGCCATCTTGGACCGTTTCCCGCAGTCTTCTGCCGTCTTCCCGCCATCCGCAGCTGCTTCCCGCCATCGGACGCCATCTTCAGGGCGCCGCGCGGGAAGAAGAGGGGCGTGGACGTCAAAACCGTGCGAGATTCGAAGCTTCGCCCCACGCACCGACGCTGCGCAAGGTCCTGGAAGGGAGAGAGAGCGACGCTGACGTCATCAGGACGCGACGCCAGGTCCTCGTCCATAGCAGCAGCAGCGGAGCCGCGGCCTACAGAAGAGGATCGTCGGAAGGTAGGCCACGCTTGACTAGGGGGGAGGAAGATGTCGGACACAGAGGCGCCCACTACCACCAACGCAGCTGCAGCAGCGGTGATGCCCTTTTCCCTGCCCTACATCCCTGGAGCAGCCTGGCTGCCCAAGTACTCAGGGGAGCCCCATGCCCTAACTGACTTTAAGGAAAGGCTGTACAGTTTGTTCCAGGTTTACCCCCTGACAGAGGAACAGAAGGTCAGCATATTAACAGGGCAGTTAACTGGCGCAGCCCAGAGGGAGGTAAAATCATGGCCCACTGAGGAGAAAAGGACTGTGAAGGGTATTCTGGCCCGGCTGCGGGGTACCTTTGACACGCGTACCTCCGCTGAGATTAAAATGAGGTTCTATGGATGTAAGCAGCGGGCACAGGACAGCATCAGAGACTATGCCCTAAATCTGCAGGAAGCCTTGAGGGTTATTCAACAAACTGACCCTGGCAGTGTGCAGGAAACGGATAAGCTGCTAACAGAACAATTCATAGAAGGTCTGCTGTCTAGCGCTCACAGGGCCCAACTGCGCCTCATGTTCTTTCAGAACCCTGATCTGACCTTTGCCCAATTTAAGGACAGGGCCATAAGGGTGCTCCGTGAAACCGCAACCAGTGGCGCTATAAACCCCCGGCGCCCTGCTCTCACCTACCACCAGGAGGCGGCACCCTCCTCCATGGACCCCGTGGGGGCTGATGCACAGGCCCTGAACCAAGCCCCGTCGAAAGACCTGCACCACCAAGTCCAGGAGCTGACCAGGAGCGTCGCGGCATTGACCAGGACCGTCCAGGCGTTACAAGTGGACCCGTCAAGACCCATCGAACTGGCTTCAAGTCCGGAGGATGTCCCGTGGCGTCGACAGAGGAGGATCCCGTCGTTCCGAGGGAGGCCCACAGACCGCTACGCAGAGGATGGACAGCCCATTTGTCGTCGATGCAACCAGCCCGGACACATTTCCAGGTACTGTAATTTAAACGGGTCCAACCTGGGGCAGAGGGCCAACCCCCAGGCATAAGATCACCAGGCCCTTATAATTGGCGTGATAAGTATGTTGGGGGGCGCCCGGTTTTACCCGTGGTGCTGGACGGTATCCCCATGAGCGCCTTGCTGGATACTGGGTCGCAAGTAATCACTGTCCCTTATGTACTTTTTAAGCAGTATTGGACTGATGCTGATATCACACGGTATCCAGACAGTAACTTGCGCATCATCGCCAGTAATGGCTTACCCGTGCCGCAGATGGGGTTCAAGGAGATGACCATTAAAATTGGTAAAGTTGAACTGCCGGCACAGGGAGTGATTATTGTGGACATTGACCGTCGTGAAAGTCACCCTAAAATAACTGTGGGTACTAACATAATTGAAAATTGTCTTTCAGAGGTAGTTGTAATTCTACAACAGGTGGCGGTGAATGCTAGCTCCAGCCAACAGAGAGTCCTCAACAAGGAGATAAAAGCCCTGATGAGACGGCAGCAGGTAGAACTGTCTGGTGGTGAGATCGGTAGCGTAAGAATGAGTGACCCATTCCCCATTTCCATGCCTCCCAAAAGTGAAATGATGATCTGGTGTCGGACTGCAATCGGGTTGAGAGGTAGAGACTACCAAGCCATGGTAGAACCCGTGTACTCAGACAGCAGGCCCACCATTTTGACAACCCGGGGGGTGGTTGATGTCCGTCATGGGAGGGTGCCCGTCCGCATCCTCAACATTGGGGAGAGGGAAGTACACTTACCCAGGTACGCTACACTCGCCAAGCTGTTTGTGGTCGAACACAAAGCTATCAGGGCCGTGGAACCCTTGCCTCCATCTCCTCAGGCGGAGGGTAATGGCTCCCAGAAACAAAAGGAGGACTGGTGCCAGAAACTCCATGTGGGTGCTGACTCCACTCCCCTGCACCAAAAACAAGGAGTCTACCGGGTGGTACAGGAGTACGAGAGAGTCTTTAGTGAGCACCCGCTAGACTTTGGCAGAGTAAAGGGGATAGAACACCACATCCCCACAGGGAGCCACCCACCGATAAAAGAAAGACACAGACCTGTACCCCCTGCACGCTACCAGAACGCAAAGGGCATGCTAAGAGAGATGAAAGAAGCTGGGGTCATTAGAGACAGCTGTAGCCCCTGGGCAGCCCCCTTGGTTCTGGTCAAAAAGAAAGACGGCACCATGAGAATGTGCGTGGACTATAGACAAATCAACCGTATCACCTACAAAGACGCATATCCGCTGCCTAGAATAGAGGAGTCTTTAGCCGCACTAAAATCAGCTAACTTCTTTTCTACCTTGGACCTTACTAGTGGGTACTGGCAGGTTCCTGTGGCAGAGGCTGACAAGGAGAAGACCGCCTTCACCACCCCGATGGGACTGAGTGAGTTCAACTGTATGCCTTTCGGGCTCTGAAACGCACCAGGGACCTTCCAGCGGCTGATGGAATGCTGTCTAGGGCACCGAAACGGTCCTCCTTTACCTGGACGACGTGATCGTCTATTCGAAAACCTACGAGGACCATCTAAAGCACCTGGCCGAGGTGTTCGAAGCCCTGGCAGGCTACGGCCTGAAGGTGAAACCATCGAAGTGTCACCTGTTGAAACCAAAGGTCCAGTACCTAGGGCACGTGGTAAGCGCGGAAGGAGTGGCCCCCGACCCTGACAAGGTCACGGCAATCAAGAGCTGGCCAAGCCCCTCGAACATCAAAGAGGTGAGACAGTTTCTCGGGTTGGTAGGCTACTACCGAAGGTTCATCCCTGGGTTCACTAAGATCGCAACTCCTATGCAGGACCTCCTGATCGGACAGTCTAAGTCCAGAAGTCAAAAGCCACCCTTCAAGTGGGATAAACCGGAAGAGGAGTCCTTCCGCCAGCTAAAGATGGCCCTCACAGGGGACGAGATCCTGGCCTACACTGATTATAGCCAGCCTTTCATTCTCCACACAGACGCCAGTAATGTGGGACTGGGAGCCGTACTGTCCCAAAACCAACAGGGCAGAGAAAGGGTGATCGCGTACGCCAGCCGGAAGCTGAGGCCCACCGAGAGGAACCCAGAGAATTACAGCTCCTTCAAGCTAGAATTCTTGGCGGTGGTGTGGGCCGTGACGGAACGCTTCAAGCATTACCTGGCCTCCGCAAAGTTCACCGTGTACATGGACAACAACCCGTTGACACGCCTGGACAATGCAAGACTGGGTGCCCTAGAACAGCGGTGGATGGCCCGTCTCTCCAACTATGACTTCGTGATCAAGTACCGGGCAGGCAAAACCAATGCCAACGCTGACGCCCTATCAAGAATGCCACACTTACCTGAGGGTGACGAAGACCCAGAAGAGCTGGAGGAGGTAGAACTCCCCGCGTTTCACCGGTATGGAGCCGCTCAACACTCTCACCGCGTGAAGGAGGAGGATCTAACAACTGTGATGATCAATCCCCTACCTCACCACAGCTGGGCCGAGACCCAAGATAGTGACCCTGCTGTCCGCCTGGTGAAAGATCTGCTGACCCGGGAAGACGCCCGCCTAGATCCAGATGCCCCAGAGGAAGCCAAGCAGCTGTGGAAGGAGAAGAGCAAGCTGTTCCTCTACGAAGGCAAGTTGTGCAGAAGGATTGTCAACCACCGGACGCACGAGCTAACCTGGCAAGTCGTGGTTCCAAGGCGGGATGCAGCTATGGTCCTGGGGGCTTACCATGACAGAGCGGGACACCTCGGTTGGAAGAAACTGGAGTTCCTACTAAGAGGAAGGTTCTTTTGGGTCGGCATGAGAGGAGCTGTAGAAAAATGGTGCAGAGACTGTGGCCCTTGTCACCTAAGGAGGAAGGACCGTGCCAGCCAGAAGACACCCTTGAGGCCCATCGTCACCACGCAGCCTCTTGAGCTGGTAGCTCTGGACCACGTCAAATTGGCTCCAAGCCGGTCTGGATACATCTATGCCCTGACAATCGTGGACCACTATACCCGTTTTCTAGTGGTGGTCCCGGTAAAGGACTTGACAGCCCAAACAGCGGCCAGAGCCTTCCAGCAATATTTCTGCCGTCCACATGGGTATCCAGCGTTCGAGGCTGAAATCTTCCAGGAGTTCTGCAACCTCTATGGCTGTAAGAAGATTCGTACAACGCCTTACCACCCCCAAACCAACGGGATGTGTGAGAAGATGAACAATATAGTCATTGATCTCCTGAAGACGTTGCCCCTGGAGGAACGCAGCCTGTGGCCAGAAAAACTGCCGGACCTGATAGACCTATACAACAATATCCCGGTGAATGCTACAAACTGCACCCCGGCTTACCTGATGCGAGCTAGACCAGGTAAGCTGCCCGTAGACCTGGAGATGGGAGTCCTAATACCTGAAGACACCTCCCCAGATGCGGACTGGGATACGGAAAGGCAACTGCAGTACAAGAAGGTACAGGAGAGTGTGGAGAAGAGCCTGGCCCAGGTGAGAGAGAGGCAAGAAAAACTCTTCAATCAACACGCCCCTGCTGGTCCCCTAGAACCTGGTGAGCAAGTCCTGAAGCGGAAGAGAAGGCTACATAAGTTGGACGACCAGTGGGAAAGGGAACCCTACACCGTACTGCAGTCTGACCACGACAACCCAAAGGTGTGAGTAATCACCAAGGACGGAGGAGAAACCACTAGCACCGTCTCCAGAGACCACTGTTATGTTCTGCTACCAGAGCTAAGGAAAGAGAGGAGATCTGTCCCTACGATAGAACTCAGCTTTATCCCTACGATGTAACAGGAGACCTGATCCTGCGATCAGACCTGCTAAAGTCCTAAGCTAGTCTGTACGGAGACCTATAGATGTGGGGAAGGAATCCCTACAAGTACTAAGGACTGGGAGGAGAATGGACACCTCCTAACAGAAATAGCAGCAGACAGACGAACAAACAAAATATATAGAACACAGAGGTCCGTAGACCAAGCAAACTAACAGAGTTAGATACAGAGCACAGGCTAGCTAGAAAGTAGTTATACAATGAAGTCCAGCAAAGCCAGAAGGGCGGAGCAGGATTAAATAGGCCGACAAGGTCATGTGACCAGAAAAGGAAAAAACCTAAGAGCAAGGTTCTAACAGTACCCCCCCTTCTAAGAGGATCCTCCGGATCCCCTAGGACCAGGCTTATCAGGAAATCTCCTGTGAAACGCTCTGATAAGTCTGGACGCGGAAACATCATCCGACCTCACCCAAGAGTTATCCTCGGGTCCGAAACCTTTCCAGGCCACAAGATACTGCAAACTACCTCTATACCGTCTAGAGTTAAGGATGCGAGAAATATCATATTCCCCGTCCTCCACCACCGGAGGAACAGAGGCAGAGGCGTCACAATCCGATACAACAGCTTTTTTCAACAGAGAGACATGAAATACCGGATTAATTCTCCAGGAGGTAGGAACCTCCAACCTAACAGCAGATTGGTTGACAACCTGAAGCACCTTGAAGGGCCCTACAAACTTGGGACCCAATTTCTTAGAAGGAATCCTCAACCGCAGATTCCTAGAGGACAACCAAACCATGTCACCAACAGCGAACAAAACCTCCTGTCGTTTCCTATCAAAGTAGTCTTTAGATTTTCTGTTGGCCTCCTGAAGATTATCACGCACATCCGTCCAAACTCTCTCCAAATCACCGGAAAAATTCTCCTCCTCAGGCACGGCAGATCCCAACTTGGAGAACGACCCAAACGACGGATGTCTCCCAGAACAACAAAAAAAAGGCGAACAACCAGCAGAAGAAGATGTATGATTGTTCAGAGCAAATTCAGCAAGTGGCAGAAACTCAGACCACCCCTCTTGATTGTCTGCCACAAAACAACGCAAGAACTGCTCAACATCCTGGTTTTTCCTTTCTGTCTGGCCATTAGATTCAGGATGATATCCGGACGAGAACGACAAATGAACTCCCAACCTGTCACAAAAGGCACGCCAAAAACGAGCCACGAACTGAGGAGCCCTATCAGAAACAATGTCAGTAGGAACGCCATGAAGTCTGACAATTTCCTTGACAAAGGCCTTAGCGAGAGTTTTAGCGCAGGGCAGTTTGATGAAGGGAACCAAGTGACACATCTTGCTAAAACGGTCCACGACCACCCAGATGACAGTAAAACCCTCAGAGGGGGGAAGGTCAGTTGTAAAGTCCATAGCCAAATGTGTCCAAGGAGCACTGGGAACCTCCAAAGGACAAAGCAACCCCGCAGCAGGAGTATGTGAGGACTTAGATCTAGCACATATAGTACATTGACGCACCCACTTAATGACTTCCTTCTGCCATCCAGGCCACCAAAAACTGCGACCCACCAGTCTCTTGGTCTCAGAGATTCCGGGATGACCTGCCAACCGAGATTCGTGACACTCAACAAACAAATCTCTCCTAAAGGTCCCAGGCACAAACAACCTCCCATGGGGAGTGTTAGATGGGGCATTCTCCTGTGCTTTAAGAATCTCATCTTCCAAAACGGAGTCCAAAGCAGCTATCACAACACCTTCTTGTAAAATGTTCTCCTCTTTCTCAGCACCGACTATGGGAGAAAAACTGCCAGACAAGGCATCCGCCTTAACATTCTTAGTACCAGGGATGTAAGTAACGGAGAAATTAAACCGCGAGAAAAACAGTGCCCACCTAGCCTGACGGGCATTCAGGCGCTTGGCAGCATCAAGATATATCAGATTTTTATGATCCGTAAGAACCTGAACGGGAAATTCCGCACCTTCCAAGAAGTGGCACCAGTGTTCAAATGCGAGTTTAATAGCCAATAATTCCCGATTACCAATATCGTAATTCAGTTCAGTCTCCGAAAAATTTTTTGAAAAAAAGGCACAGGGATGTAATCCATCCCCGTTATCCTGAGACAATACTGCGCCAACCCCCACAGAGGAAGCATCCACCTCAACCAAAAACGGCTTAGTCACATCAGGCTGCATAAGGATGGGAGCAGAGGTGAACCTCTCCTTGAGATACACAAAAGCTTCAATGGCCTCAGAAGACCACTGAACCGCATCAGCACCTTTCCTGGTGAGATCGGTCAGAGGTTTGACAATACTAGAAAAATTTTTTATGAATTTTCTGTAATAATTGGCGAAACCTAAAATCCTCTGTATCGATTTCAAACCAATAGGCCTAGGCCATTCCTGTACAGCTTGAACTTTAACCGGGTCCATCTCAAAACCTTCGCTGGAGATAATGTAACCCAAAAAACTAATTCTCTGTACAGCGAACTCACATTTCTCCAGCTTAGCAAAAAGCGAATTGTCCATTAATAACTGTAATACCTCACGTACGCTCCGCCAATGAGACTCCAGATCCGGCGAATAAATCAAAATGTCATCCAAATACACAACCACATTTTTGCCGATCAAAGGTCTAAGGATGTCATTAATAAGATTCTGAAAAATGCAGGAGCATTAGTAAGACCAAAAGGCATAACCAGATTCTCAAAATGACCCACAGGAGTGTTAAAAGCAGTCTTCCATTCGTCACCCTCCTTCATGCGCAACAGATTGTATGCCCCCTTAAGGTCAATTTTAGAGAACCACTTGGCCCCCATTAACTGGTTAAACAGATCAGGAATCAATGGCAGTGGGTAAGGATTGCGTACAGTTATTTTGTTAATCTCACGAAAATCCAGACAAGGACGTAAACCGCCGTCCTTTTTTTTTACAAAAAAAAATCCAACCGCCACAGGAGACTTAGAGGGCCTAATGTGACCGGCGGCCAAGCTTGTCTGTATGTATTCCTCCAAAGCCTTCCTCTCAGGAATAGTAAGGTTAAATAAACAACTTTTAGGAAGAGTCGCTCCAGGGACAAATTCAATAGAACAATCATAGTCTCTATGGGGAGGCAAAACCTGCGATTCCTTCTCAGAAAAAACTCTCCAAAAATCCTGAATAGGAACAGGCAATTCTCCCCTATCCAAAGCTTCAATACGCCCGTTACAACACTTGTCATAACATTTATGGCTCCAGGATTTAATTTCACTGGTAGACCAATCCAGTACAGGATTGTGAAATTTTAACCAGGGCAATCCCAATATTACTGGAGAAGGCAAGTTATTCAAAACTACCAAATCCAATTTCTCATGGTGAACACCATTAATAGTGAGAGGAAATTCACAGACCTTGAGAGTAATATTCTTCAAAGGGGAACCATCCACAGAAACCACAGCAATGGGGGATGATAAAGGTTCGGGTTTTAAATTGAGTCTTTCCAAGAATCCCCCATCAATTACATTCAGAGTAGACCCACAATCAACAAACACCCGAAATTCCATTAATTTTTCCTGAGCAATCGTGGAAGCAGCTAAAAATACACCCTTGGAATTTAAACAGGCAATACGGGCATGACTGACCATTTTTTTTTCTTTCTTCATACGAAGCTCACAGCCTTTAATCAAATGACCAGATTTTCCGCAATAGAAACACAAGCCTTCAGAAAATCTACGGTCTTTTTCTTGAGAGCGAGGTGCCACCGATCCAATCTCCATCGGTTCACCACTGTTAGTACACACATTCTCATAACCAGAAACTGACATAGCAGAGGATTTGCTCTCATTAACCCTTGCACGCAGTCTCCTATCCACCCGTATAGCTAATTGCATAGCCTGTTGCAAATCTTCAGGTGTAGGATAAGCAATTAGCAGGTCTTTAACCCTTTCATTGAGCCCAGCAAGAAACAGACTTTTCAGAGCAGAATCGTTCCACCCTGTTTGAGTAGACCATCGACGGAAATGAGTACAATATTTTTCCACATTACCTGATCCCTGTCTCAAACGTCTTAACTCAGTCTCAGCTGATGAGACACGGTCAGGATCATCATATAATAGCCCCAAAGCAGAAAAAAAACTATCCACTGATCTGAAGCATGAATCACTAGGTTGCAAAGAAAAGGCCCACTCCTGAGGTTCTTTGCGCAAAAGTGACATTATGAACCCTATGCGCTGGGATTCATCCCCAGAGGACTTGGGTCTCAAACGAAAATACAATAAGCAAGCATTTTTAAATGAAAAAAATTCTCGGTGTTCACCAAAAAATAAATCCGGCAAACGTACCTTAGGCTCCAAGAAATGTGCTCCAGGACAGTTACTCACGTGCTGACGGAGCTCGGTCACCTCCAGAGAGAGTCCCTGCAGGCGTTTAGCCAAATCCAGAACCGACACCATGATGGAACAGAAAAATCTTTCCTTAGAGAATTTGCAGGCTGGACTTACTGTTATGTTCTGCTACCAGAGCTAAGGAAAGAGAGGAGATCTGTCCCTACGATAGAACTCAGCTTTATCCCTACGATGTAACAGGAGACCTGATCCTGCGATCAGACCTGCTAAAGTCCTAAGCTAGTCTGTACGGAGACCTATAGATGTGGGGAAGGAATCCCTACAAGTACTAAGGACTGGGAGGAGAATGGACACCTCCTAACAGAAATAGCAGCAGACAGACGAACAAACTAAATATATAGAACACAGAGGTCCGTAGACCAAGCAAACTAACAGAGTTAGATACAGAGCACAGGCTAGCTAGAAAGTAGCTATACAATGAAGTCCAGCAAAGCCAGAAGGGCGGAGCAGGATTAAATAGGCCAACAAGGTCATGTGACCAGCAAAGGAAAAAACCTAAGAGCAAGGTTCTAACAACCACCTCAAAAGATGCCCCGAGCAACTCCGTAGTGCAGAAGAGGATCAGAGTGACCTTGAACCCGCAGAGGACAAGGAAGAAATGATCAGCACCATTCTCAGAGAGTTCCCTCAGTCCTGGACTCGCATAAATGATGAGATAGTGGTACCTGTCCTACATTTCCTGCAACCGGCACAGCAACAACCAACACCAGAGCCGGAAGGTGAAGAGGAGCAAGCGGTTCCAGAGGCAGAAGAGCGTGTACCAGCAGCCCAGGAGTAGTGTTGAGCCACCCCCGTAGTGTTCGAGTTCGGTTCGGTTCGTCGAACACCCGTGTGTTCGCCGAACTGTTCGTCGAACTGTTCGTCGAACACCTTCGAACACCGTTAAAACCAATGGCAGGCAAACAAAAACACATAGAAACACATAGAAAACACCTTCAAAGGTGTCCAAAAGCTGACAAACTGCTCAGAAGACATAACTAACACATGGAAAAGTGACAAGTACATATAGTCATGCGAAAATAAAAGAGGTGGAGGAGTAAAAGGAGGGGGAGACACAGATATAGGCATGTCATGCCCTTCTAAAATCCAAAAAGTGAGAAGCCGACACGGCCAGTCCGCTCCTGCCCGTGCCACCTCCGTGTCGCCGGGTTTGTGTCAGAGCCGCGGTGAACCCTGACGGCCAGCCCCCCTCTCCCAATACTGGTGCCTGTCCGCTGGTGGGTCGAGCGAGCCCCCCTGTGGTGGAGGCAGCTCTAAGCTTTTTAATTTAAATTGTCTCTCTAATTTGAATGAATACACTTTAAATCCATTTACAAGGATCTATTGGAGGGCAAGTCTCATGCCAGCAGCCGCGGTAATTCCAGCTCCAGTAGCGTCCACTAAAGCTGCTGCAGTTAAAAAGCTTTTATAAGGATCGAGCTCGGCTGTCCACCGCAAGGCATCCTACTGCCAGTCCCAGCCCCTATGCCTTGGGGTGCCTCCTGATGCTCTTCACTAAGTATCCCATGGTCCCGAAGCATTTCCTTTGAAAAAATTAAGTGTCTAAACTACAGGTGGTGCAGCTTGCTTAACAGCCGGGATAATCCGCTGACTAGCAGACACTGCTACTAGGCACAAAGTATTTCCTGGGCTAGATGCAGTTAAAAATTTGTAATTAGATACTCTCGTTGGATGCTGAGAAAGCATTCCATAGAGTCTCCTGGCACGCCATATATGATTCTCTTAAAAAGCTTGGGGTAGGGGTCTAGGGGACCCTTTTATAGCCAAAATCACGGCCCTGTATCGCAATACGTCACCTAGGCTGAAGATAAATGGAACTGTAGCACCCTGAGGGCTCGGTTGCTACAGACGTATTGCACCTCACCCAGAGGTGTGATATCTCACTCTCAGGTAAGGATGGAGTGTGGATCAGGACCCGACACCTGCATGCATTACACCACATTGCCGTGGGGCAGGGCGACCAATATGCCCCTGAGATGGGCACGACAGTCCCTGTCCCTGGCTGGAGTGGGGGGAGGGAACACTGAGGAAGGGGAACCCTGTAGTGCAGGAGCAGGGAGGAAGCAGTTCCTGGGTGCATTGAGAAGGGAGTATAAAAGGTGGGCACCATCTTAGTTCAGTGCAGAGAAGTCTGAGCAGAAGTGGCAGGGAGCAGGGGCTCTGCATGAGCTCTGCTCCGGAAGCGGGCCTAGTAACAGAGGCCCAGGCCTGGAAGAGGGAGAAAGAAGGAAGAGGAGCGGAGAAGGCTCCAGGAACGAGGAATGAAGGGATCCCAGGGGTGCGGACGGGCGAGTCGCCACCGCACGCCCGAATCCACCTGCGTGGAGGGGTCAGGCCAAAGGGGGAGACCGGTCCCCGAACTAGTGGAGGCAGGAAACGACCCTCAGCTAGAAACCGGAGGCTCTGACATTTTATGTGGCGCAGCCCCTCGCTACACCCGCTAGGAAGGCACCACATAGGGTCAGGGAAACTGGCGCCAAGTTTACCTAGAGGAGGCCCGAGGCAGCCGGACAGAAGTGTTGGTAAGAAAGGCCAGACAAAGGACACACAAAGGGGGTCCTGTGAAGTGCTCCAAAGTTATCTGGGAGTTGTCTGAGCCCCTCACCTGGTGAGCACAGTACGACGTGGGCAGCCGTTACCTGCAGACGTGGTCTGGATAATAAGAACTGTGAGTAAAGGCCCTGAACTGCATCACTGACTCCGTGTCGTTACTGCTGCTGCCCTGCACCATCACCCCCATCCTCCGCATACACTGCCCTGAGGCTATACTCCTCCCGTGGGGAGTTATGCTACGCTCTGCTGCACCCACAACACCAGCCTCAGCGGTCTGCCCTGTAGCGGCGGTTCACTCTGACCGCAATCCACGGGTGGCGTAGTCGGACATTTAAACATCAAAACCACATAAATAGTTCCGCCACTGGTTTGACCGCCCTGAGCCACGGAACCGGGTCGCCGCCACGAAGACTACAACCACCAGCATCCACCAAAAAGGGTCCGGCTCCGGGTGTCCCAAGGCCCAGGGGGTGCGTCAGAACATTTTCATCACCTTTCACAATCACCAATGGGACAAGGCAGTGATGTCCTCTGTCCCCTCTCTTATACATCCTAGTGACGGAGCACCTGCTCTCATCAATTCGCCATAACCCCAATATTAGGTGGATTGAGGTGGGAGGCACCGAGTACAAGTGCTCTCTATTTGCTGATGATGTCCTAGTATATATCACTCAATCACATATATCCATCCATGCTGTTATGGCTGAAATAGATCACTTTGTTACATGGTAAAATTTTAAAATCAATGCAGCGAAGTCTGAGGCCCTCGATGTCTCCCTCCCCAAATCCATATAGGATTCCATCCAGTCCAACTTTCCCTTTGCCTGGCCCTCACAGGGTATCAAATACTTAGGAATTCCTATTCATAGAGACCTCTCCCATCTTTGTTATCTTAATTTTGGGCCCTTTATTGAACAACTCCATACAGACCACGGTTGGCAAGTTAGAACTGTAAGATTCACTACGTGAACCACTGGTGTTTTGTGGAAAAGCACATGTACACTGCGTTCCAAATTATTATGCAAAAAGTGTTTAGGAGTGATAAGGGAAGAATTTGTTTGTTTGTCAGTTAAACTCATTGATGGTGATGTGTGTCAGGGCTCTTTATATCACTGTAAGCAATTGCAGACACCTGTGCTAATTAGTTTGGCAGGTGTGTCCAATGAAAGGCAAAACTACTTAAGAAGGCTCTCTCACATTATTAAGCAGCCTACATTTTCTGCCAAAATGGGAAAGAAAAAGGATGTGTCGGCTGCTGAGAAGCAACAAATTGTGGAGTGTTTAGGTCAAGGCATGACTACAATCAACATTGTGCGATGATCAGGATGAAGTGTCTTGGCAATCAAGAAGTATGTAGCTGATTCACAGTACACACGTGTGCGTGCTGATAAGGGCAAATTGAGGACTCTTTCCTACAGGCAATTACGTCAGGTTGAAAGAGCAGCGGCAAAAAAGCCTTGTCATAGCAGCAGACAAGTTTTTGAAGCTGCTTGTGCCTCCAACGTCCCCCGAACAACAAGATGCAGGGTCCTTCAGAGGTTTGCAGCTGTGTATGCGCCATCCTGTCGACCTCCTCTATCCACTTCACACAAGCAGAAACGGCTCCAGTGGGCCAAACATTACATGAAGACTGATTTCAAAACTGTTTTGTTCACGGATGAGTGCCGTGCAGCGCTCGATGGTCCAGATGGATGGAGTGGAGGATGGCTGGTTGATGGACACCCCACGCAAACACGGCTACAGCGCCAACAAGGAGGAGGTGGAGTAATGTTTTGGGCTGGAATCATGGGGAGAGAGATTGTCGGCCCCTTTAGGATCCCTGAAGGCGCTAAAGATGAACTCCATAATGTATGTGGATTTTCTCAAACAGCACTTCCTGCCATGGTTCAAGAAGAAGAACCGTGTATTTCACAGCAAGATCATTTTTCTGCATGATAATGCACCATCTCATGCTGCACATAAAACATCTGCATCTCTGGCTGATATGGGCATAAAAGGGGACAAACTTATGGTGTGACCCCCATGCTCCCCTGACCTCTACCCCATTCAGAACCTTTGGAGCATCATTAAAAGGAGTGTCTATGATGGCGGGAGGCAGTTCACATCTAAGCAACAGCTCTGGGAGGGTATTCTGTCCTCATGCAAAACAATTGAAGCAGAAACCATCCAAAACCTGACAAATTCAATGGACGAGAGAGTTCAGAAGCTCCTTTCGAACAAGGGGTCCTATGTGAAAATGTAACATCACCTAGAATAAAGTTTTGAGTTGAAAACTGTTTGATTTCAGTTTCTAACAACCTGCTAATGCTTATAATTTCAAAAATGACCATTTTTTTGGTCTTTATTAAAATGAAAAGGTTGATCGAAAAGTTTGGGGGATCTAAGAGTGTGGCAACCCAGTAGTCATGATTACTTCGAATTCTGACAATATGAGGGTCATGCTGCAGGTAGTGCAGCAAGAAGGCACTTATGTGCCTTGCGCATCTCGGAGCCCCAAAATTATTTTCCGGGCTAGATGCAGCTAAAAATTATTTTTAATTTTAAATCTGGTGAAGCTTTAGTATAGATGGCCTAATAGGATCAGTGCTGCACACTGCTACAAAGCCCAAATTATTTTCCAGTCAAGATACAGATAAACATGATTAGTAATTTGAAAGCTTAAAACGGTTGGTAGGGTGATTTTAACCAATCATCAAGCTTTTACTCTCCCCAGGATGACACAGGGGTAGAAAAGTCGTTTCGGATCCATGATTTGTTCATCTTTATGAACGTGAGTCTGTCTACATTATCAGTGGAGAGCCGCGTGCGCTTATCTGTCAGCACACCACCAGCAGCGCTGAACACACGTTCAGACAGAACGCTGGCTGCGGGGCATGACAAGATCTCCAAGGCGTAAGTGGCTAGCTCCGGCCATTTATCCAGATTGGAAGCCCAAAAAGAGCAAGGGTCCAGTGACACAGTCGTGGCTTCAATGTTTACTTGGAGATACTCCTGTACCATCGTCTCTAGGCGTTGACTATGTGTCAGACTTCTTGTCTCCTGTGGCCTTGCAAAGGATGGGCTAAAAAAGTGGTGAAATGATTCCGCAAAATTGATGTTACCAGCAGATACTGTGGTTCTGTTACGGTTTGAGTGCTGAACACTTGACGGTCCCACGGTTGGCAAGTTGGAACTGTGAGATTCACTACGTGCACCACTGGTATTTTGTGGAAAAGCACATGTAAGATTCTGCAACAGTCTCTGCTGATACTCCTGCATGCGTGCATCCCTTTCTATGGCAGGAATAATTTCTGCAAATTTACTTTTGTACCGGGGATCTAACAGTGTGGCAACCCAGTAGTCGGGATTACTTCGAATTCTGACAATCCGGGGGTCATGTTGCAGGTAGTGCAGCAAGAAGGCACTCATGTGTGTTGCGCATCCAGGAGCACCAAGTCCCTGTTGTGTTGGTGGCGAGGTAACAATCATGCTTCCTTCCTCTGTCCTCTCCCCCCAACCTCGCACAACAGAAATGTGATCAAGGTCTCCCTCATCTGATGAGTCTTCCATCAGTTCGTCCTCCACTTCTTCCTGGGCTCCTGCACCTTCCTCACTAGTTTGGCTGCTACCATGCACCCTGGTAAAACCATCTCCCCCACCCTCACATGCCTGCCGCCTTGGTGCTGCCGACCGTCTGGACCTTGCAGATGTTAGCCCTTCCGCATACAACTCCTCCTCCTCTACTTCCTCCACCTCCTCTTGTGCCACCACCTGACTCCGAATTCTGTTTAACATGTGCTCCAGCATGTAAATCACCGGAATAGTCATGCTGATAATGGCATCGTCAGCACTAAACATCTTCGTCGCCATTTCAAAACTGTGCAGAAGGGTGCATAGGTCCCTGATCTGAGACCACTCCTCCAGCGTGATTTGCCCCACCTCTGAATCTCGTTGGCCCAGGCTATACGTCAGAACGTATTGCACCAGGGCTTGTCGGTGCTGCCACAGTCGCTGCAACATGTGCAGAGTTGAATTCCACCGGGTAGGCACATCGCATTTTAGCCGGTGAAGGCCCAACGATTTCTGTAGAGATGTAAGTCGCTGAGCTGCGGGATGCGAACGGCGGAAGTGAGCACACAGCGACCGTGCCCTCTGCAGAAGGCCATCTAGTCTGGGATAGTGGGCTAAAAATTGCTGGACAACCAGGTTCAACACGTGAGCCATACAAGGCACGTGTGTGACATTGCCCCGGCGAAGGGCCGCACCCAGGTTTGCAGCATTGTCGCACACGGCCTTCCCTGGTTTCAGGTCCAGTGGAGACAACCATTCATGAAATTGGTTCTCCAGAGCTGACCACAACTCCTCAGCTGTGTGACTCACATTTCCCAGACATTTCAATGTAAAAACCGCCTGATGACGTTGAGCCCTACTGCCAGCATAGTAAGGAGGTGTGCAGAATCCCTTCTGCGCAGTTAGAAAGCTTGTGGCATGACCAGACAGGCTTTGGGTGCAGGTGGAAGACCGAGAGGAGGTTGAGGAGGCAGAAGCAGTGGAGGAACTTTGACATAAAGAGGATTGACGCACAACTCGTGGGGACGGCAAGACTTGGACAGCAGCCCCTTGTCCTGCTGTCACCATAGTTACCCAGTGCCCAGTCAGCGACATGTAACGCCCCTGTCCATGCCTACTCGTCCAAGTGTCTGTGGTGAAATGCACCCTGTCACACACAGAGTTTCTCAAAGAAGCGGTGATGTTATGTGCGACATGCTGGTGGAGCGCAGGCACACCTTTCTTTGAGAAGTAGTGCCGACTGGGCATCTGGTACTGGGGCACTGCGACGGACATAAGGTCTCGAAAATCCTCTGTGTCCACCAGGCGGAAAGGCAGCATTTCTGTAGCCAAGAGCTTGCAGATGGTGAAATTCAACCTCTTAGCTTTCTCATGGCTAGGAGGAAATGGTCTTTTACTTGTCCACATCTGAGGGACCGAGGACTGGCTATTGTGCTTAGACGGTGTTGATAAGGGTGTCCCCGGCAAACTGCCAGTCTGTGAGGAAGATGCAGGCGGACATGTTAGGTTGCCTTGATCCAAAGGTGGTGCTATCGATGTCGGACAGCGCTCAACACCAGCTGGTGTTACCACCTCCAAAGAAAATGATGACCTGCCAATCACGCTGGCTGTTGCGGGTAAAGAGGTGGCAGGTCTGCGCCCCAAAACAGGTGTGACTGCTGTCCCCCCAGTCACAGAGGATGAAGAGGCCGCGGATGCACAAGATATGGCAGACGGTGGTTGGCCCGGCCGGCTAGGCCGCATTGTAGCACACTGAGCTTCCCACTGCAACTTATGCTTCATGTCCATGTGCCGGTTCATGCATGAAGTACTCAAACTATGTATTTTTTGGCCTCTACTTAGCTTTTGCTGACAAATGTTACAGATAACACGAGTTGGGTCATCTTTATCGATCTGAAAAAATGCCCAGGCTATGCAAGGCTTAGCACCCATGCGACCTGAAGAGCCACCACGACTTGTGGTGAGAGGCAGAGTTGTGTTTGAGGATGCAGTTGTTGACGTGCTTCCAGTACTACGTCTCTGTCCAGGAAGGCGCAACCTGACCTCGTCGTCACTAGCATCTTCCTCCACCTCCTCTGCTGACCTCATCTCTTGGCTGACTGTGGGTTGACAGTAAGTGGGATCTCCGACCTCATCATCATCACCCTGTGCGTTATCACACCCGTCGTCCTCAGAGCCAACCTGTTCCTGCCCTGACAAAAAACTAAAGTTGTCGCTCCAATCAGGTATTTGAGTCTTATCATCGTCTTCCTCATTGTCTCCACCAACAGGAGTTACAGTTTGGGAATGAGGGTCTACATTATGGTCAGAACCTTCTGCGTCTGGTCCTGGATCCGACTCATAAAGATTCTGGGCATCAGTGCAGATCATTTCCTCGTCTGGATTCACAGAAGCGCTGGAGTCGACCTCTGATTCCCAGGCTATAGTATGAGTAAACAGCTCTGCAGACTCAACCATCTGTTCTACCTCATACTCAGACGGGCAGCTGGAGATTTGGGAGCTGTGAGGAAGCAAGTGCGATTTGGGTGACACCTTTGATGACTGGAGTATTTGTGATGTTGAAGTTGATGTGGAGGAGAGCCCACTTAAAGGAGCACTTGATATCCGTTGAAGCACCTGCTGTTTTTGTGCCTCATCTGGAATTTGTAGCGATTGGCGTGGCCGTAAGAAAGGGATCTTATCACATTGTCCGCTAAAAGAAGTAGACATTTTAGTTTGGCTGGAAGATGGTCTTTCTTCTGCAGATGTTACTGTTGCTTTAACACCTACCCCACGGACACAACCTTTTTTCCCCTTCCCAACACGCCTATTCCCCTTTCCACCAGCAGCAGGCCTTTTTCCACTCATTTTGGTGGTTAACTAATTCACAACTCTGGAGTTGTTTGCACAAAAAAACAATGGATGGTAACCGAGCAGAGCTGAGTGGCCAAACTGTGGTATTAGGCCAAAACTATTGGCTGGGTTAGATGCAGAAAAAAATTATTTTGAATTTGCAACCTGATGGAGGTCAGTATAGATGGACTAATACAACAAGTCCCACACACAACTAGAAGCCCAAATATTTTTTCAGAGGTACTGTAGATGCAGATAAAAATTAGTTTTAATTTGCAACCTGATGGAGGTCAGTATAGATGGACTAATAGAGAAAGTCCGACACACTACTAGAAGGCCAAATATTTTTTCAGAGGTAGATGCAGAAAAAAATATATTCAGTTTGCAACCTGATGGAGGTCAGTATAGATGGACTAATAGAGAAAGTCCGACACACTACTAGAAGACCAAATATTTTTTCAGAGCTAGATGCAGAAAAAAATTATATTCAGTTTGCAACCTGATGGAGGTCAGTATAGATTGATTAATAGAACAAGACCCACACACAGCTAGAAGCCCAATATTTTTTCAGAGGTAGATGCAGAAAAAAATATATTCAGTTTGCAACCTGATGGAGGTCAGTATAGATGGACTAATACAACAAGTCCCACACACAGCTAGAAGCCCAATATTTTTTCAGAGCTAGATGCAGAAAAAAATATATTCAGTTTGCAACCTGATGGAGGTCAGTATAGATGGACTAATACAACAAGTCCCACACACAGCTAGAAGCCCAAATATTTTTTCAGAGGTACTGTAGATGCAGATAAAAATTAGTTTTAATTTGCAACCTGATGGAGGTCAGTATAGATGGACTAATAGAGAAAGTCCGACACACTACTAGAAGGCCAAATATTTTTTCAGAGCTAGATGCAGAAAAAAATTATATTCAGTTTGCAACCTGATGGAGGTCAGTATAGATGGACTAATAGAGAAAGTCCGACACACTACTAGAAGGCCAAATATTTTTTCAGAGCTAGATGCAGAAAAAAATTATATTCAGTTTGCAACCTGATGGAGGTCAGTATAGATGGATTAATAGAACAAGACCCACACACAGCTAGAAGCCCAATATTTTTTCAGAGGTAGATGCAGGAAAAAAATATATTCAGTTTGCAACCTGATGGAGGTCAGTATAGATGGACTAATACAACAAGTCCCACACACAGGTAGAAGCCCAAATATTTTTTCAGAGGTACTGTAGATGCAGATAAAAATTAGTTTTAATTTGCAACCTGATGGAGGTCAGTATAGATGGACTAATAGAATGATGCTATGCCCAAAAGATTTTACTTCACTAGGTGCAGTAAAAAAATTGGTATTCTATACACAGGTGGTATATCTTGCAACACAGATAGGCTACTCCACTGACTAACACACTCTGCAATAGGCCAAAAAGGATTAGCTTTGCTAGATTCAGCCAAATGCTGTGAAAAAAACTTGCACAGCACTGGCACAGACCTGCCTGGCAAAAACTGATAGGAACTGATGTAACCTAGTCCTGAAATGGACTCCAATTACAATTAGTCTTTACTCCCACAACCTATCTATTTAAGAGCACAGACCTCCCTGATAAAAGTCGTAGGAAATGCTGTAACCTAGTCCTTAAAAGGACTGCAATCACAACTATTCCCTACTCCCAAGCTATCTGTATATTTGTGCGAAAATTGGCTTGAAATTAACAAGGTATAGCGCACACAGCAACAGCGGTGCCGTCTAACACGCAGCTGCAGCAGTGAGAAAATGGTGGCGACGGGGGAAAATGGCTTGGTCTTATAGGGCAAGGACATGTGACATACACTGCCAATCACACATGCCCTTGCTTGTGTGAAAAAAAGCACTTCGCTCCGTGTGTGCGCTGCTGATAGGCTGACAGATTGCACCTCCCCACTGCAAATGCGGGAAAGAGAAAAAAAAATGGAGATCTTCATTGTTCCTGCAGAGATCCATCCCCTGCCCCTCCCCCCACCCCGCTGTACACTCAAACTGCGTATTAACATTAATTTTCATCATTACTGAGAAAAAATCCAGTTATGATTTTGGTGCACGAACAGTTATCGAACATAACCTCGAACAGCCGAATTTTTCTCAAATTGTTCGTGTTCGCCGAACGGCTCGAACACCGCCCAAAACAGCTCGAATTTGAGATTGGCGAACAGTTCGAGTAGAACAACGCTCATCTCTACCCAGGAGAGTCAACCCTCTGCTGACAGTGAGCCTGCCATGCCTGCGGTAAGCCAAAGAACCCGCAGACAGCTGCCTGCCCTACCTGTACACCCAGCTGGTAGCTGTACCCCTAACGCTAGTGGGGAAAGCCAGGTTGGTCCACCACCAGACAGTGGGCTACGTAGATCAACCAGGAGTACAAAGGGACAGATACCCGCTCGCTGGAGAATATAGGATGTACTAAAAGTGTAAATAACCCTGTTGCCAAAAGTTACATGCATGTTTGGTAATTCTGTGTTTCAGTTTCTTGCAGTTACCGTAAGGACTCACAGGTTATGGACTTTTTGTAACCGGAACCTTGTATGGACTGCGTTCGGAGCCTAATCCAGGAATGAACTAAGACTGTGAAGGACTTGGGGTAGGACAGACCCCCACCTGGTTAAGGCTCCCCGTTGTGCTGGTGATATGGACACCCGGTCACAGACCACACTGTGACCTTAAGAACTCAATTTGTGCGTCGTCTGTCTATTAATGTTTTATTGTTATGCATATTGTCTTTGTTTACTGTTTAGTCCCGGAGTACTAAATTTCACTAGGGGGGAATGTGTCACCCTGGCCTGGATGCCACAAGTGTAATTAAAGCTGTGTCTGAGAGCAAGGGGGAGGTTGTCTGGTCAGGGGAACATTAGCATGCAATGCCTCCTGTCTCAGGCCAGTAGGGGGAGCAGGCTGCCCCTATAAAAGCTGGTACTGGGGGCAGGGTTAGAGAGAACTTGAAGGCCTGTCTCAGCACTGAGACTTGTCCCAGAGCAGAACAGGGACAGACAGTTGATTGCACCTAAGAGGAAGTGTGGCAGGAGGAGAGCCACCAGCCAGAGACGAGAGGCGAAGAGAGCCTGTCTTGGCAAATCAGAGACTGACCTTACCAGACTTTGGTGTCTGAGGCTGGAAGGATTCCACATCCCCCAACAGAGAACCAGTCCGCAAGGGACTGTATATTCCTTGGCCTAAGAAGCCTGGAGGCCCTGCCACAACCGAAGGGACCAGTAAAGCCATACAAGGCTGGGAGCAGAAAGGAACCCACGTCGCAGGCCATACAGTCAAGAATACACGGAAAGCTCGGAAACGTGGGCTGTTACTCTATAACGAGGAGATAGCCAGAAGGAGCGCAGAAAGCACGGTAGGCCTACACCCTCACCCTGACCAGGGCCAATTTCCCCGTTGCTCTCAGACATCCAGGTCCCCTCCTAGCTGGGACTGTTTATGGGTCAGTTTACCTGTTTCAGTAAAGACCCTGGACTGCAACCTATTGTCTGTGTGCTCCTTCGCGCCTCCAGTACTACTGGTACTGGGACTCTCACCACCATCACTCCCACCATCCACTACACTGCCCTGGGGCCGCACTCTTCCCGTGGGGAGTCACACCATCCCAGCTGCACATATCATCAGCCCCAGCGGTCTGCCCTGCAGCGGCGGTTCCTAATGACCGCAAATCCACGGGTGGCGTAGTCGGACATAATCAACAACACGTAACGGACTACCACTGGCCTGACCACCCTGAGCCACGGAACCGGGTTGCCACTACTACTCCCATCGTTCCCCCTATTGCCCGGATCCGAGTGCCCCACGGCCCAGGGGGCGAGTCACTTATGCATGTTATTTCTCAAAACGCATTACGGATCAGGCCATTTTCCAACTCTGTATTCAAGAAATTAAATGCGCAAAGAAAGATGTGTGTGTGTCAAAGCACCATTGACAAGTGCGAGTTGATGTTGGATGGGCTGCCATTGCTTCTGCAACAAGCTCATTTACAGGATTTTCTAGGAGAAAAGACACGCAGGGTAGATACGGTTTCCCTCTATGCCAGTCCTTTCACCGAGCTAAATACAACTCTTAGCAAAAAAAGTTGTGGACTGGCTCCGTACCGTCCCTGGCCACATTCACCTGTCCACGTGTTTGTGGTTAGGCAGTCCTTCTTAGTAAGTGCACTGGGTAGGGCATGGGTAATGTTGTGGGACCCGTGCTTGTGGAAGGTGAAGGCGATACTGTTTTCTCCACTGTTTTCACAAAAGAAAACAATTTATCGGAGGAAATGCAAAGTGATAAAGTAAACCCTCCGCTAAATATCACCCACCTAACCCAGGAGGAAGTTCAGAAACGCCTAAATAATATCAAAATAGACAAGTCACCAGGCCCAGATGGCATACACCCCCGGGTACTAAAAGAATTAAGTAATGTGATAGACAGACCGCTGTATCTTATATTAAAGCATTCTTTATGGACAGGGACTGCCCCACTAGACTGGCGCCAAGCAAATGTGGTACCAATATTCAAAAAGGGGTCTAAAAGTGACCCTGGGAACTATAGACCAGTCAGCTTAACGTCTGTTGTGGGTAAATTGTTTGAAGGATTTCTTAGAGATGCTATTGTAGAATATCTTAATGATAATAACTGTCTAACTCCATATCAACATGGATTCATGAGGGATCGCTCCTGCCAAACAAACCTGATTGCCTTCTACGAGGAGGTGAGCTCACAGCTGGACCGGGGAGAGTCAGTGGATGTTGTATACCTTGACTTCTCCAAAGCGTTTGTTACCGTGCCACACAAAAAGTTGGTATATAAAATGAGAATGCTTGGTCTGGGGGATAATGTGTGCAAGTGGGTAAATAGCTGGCTGAGTGATAGAAAGCAGAGGGTGGTTATCAATGGAGTAAGCTCAGGGTGTGTCAGGGTTACTAGCGGGGTGCCTCAAGGGTCTGTCTTGGGCCCTATATTATTTAATATATTTATTAATGATCTAGTGGAAGGGTTGCATAGTAAAATAGCAATATTTGCAGATGATACTAAACTTTGTAAAGTAGTTAACACAGATGAGGATAGGGCACAGCTACAGGAGGATTTAGATAAATTGGGGAGTTGGGCCAAAAAATGGCAAATGGGGTTCAATGCCGATAAATGTAAGGTCATGCACATGGGAAAGAAAAACAGCAGTCACCCATACATATTAAATGGGAAAACGTTGGGGAAATCTGACATGGAGAAGGACCTGGGCGTCTTGGTTAATAGCAAATTAAATTGGAGTGCCCAGTGTCAGGCAGCAGCTGCGAAGGCAAATAGAGTCATGGCATGCATCAGAAGAGGAATAGGGGCATATGATGAGAACATTGTTCTTCCTCTGTATAAAGCGCTGGTAAGGCCGCACTTAGAATATTGTGCACAGTTCTGGGCTCCGGTGCTCAGGAAAGACATATTGGAGCTAGAGAGGGTACAAAGGAGGGCGACTAAGGTAATAAAGGGAATGGAGGGACTAAAATACCCAGAGAGGTTGTCAAAATTAGGCCTATTTACATTGGAAAAGAGAAGGCTTAGGGGAGACCTCATAAACATGTATAAATACATCAGGGGGCAGTACAGAGATCTCTCCCATGACCTGTTTATACCAAGGATGGTGACAAAGACGAGGGGGCACACTATGCGTCTGGAGGAAAGGAGGTTCCTGCACCAGCATAGAAGGGGATTCTTTACGGTCAGAGCCGTGAGACTCTGGAACTCTCTGGGAGAGGAAGTGGTGATGTCCAACTCACTTAATGAGTTCAAGAGAGGCCTGGACGCCTTTCTTGAGAACAATAAAATTACATCTTATGCTTAGTGATAGTTAATTAATCCAGATTGGTGTCGGGAAGTGAATTTTTTCCTCAATGATGTCAATTGGCCTATACCGCATGTTTGTTTTTTTTTGTTTTGTTTTTTTTTGCTTTCCCCTGGATCAACGCTGCGGAATAGCTGCAGTGCACAAGAAATAGGCTGAACTGGATGGACGCTTGTCTTTTTTCGGCCTTATAAACTATGTAACTATGTAACTACCGGGAAAAATACTGGCGGCTGGGGACCGAGTATGGACACCCGGCCGCCGCCTGCATGAGGTTGTGAAAAACTTCCACCTCCACAAGCTTAAAAGGCCATATTTCAAGTGCAAAGAGCTGCCCAGAAATCTGTCAGTTTAGTGTTGCGGCCTGTGGGTGGATGGGTGGCTGGCTGCATACTTGCAATTGCATTCCAAGTAACAGAAAACTAAGCAGATGATGGCCTCTATCATCATCATGGCCTCAACTCGGCACTATGAACTCTCCTGAAGGAGAAGCCAGGGCCCGCCGGAGGACACTCATGAATGCCATTCATTTGCAGTGTACACCGTGTCGTGTCATGGAAAACACTCACCCTAGTTTGGCTTTCTACTTCTTCAGCTAATAGCAATGAATTTGCCTGTCGATTTTCTTCTCATCAGAAGATGCTTTTGTTTAGATGTTATCTTCCATCTGACTGATAAGAAAAGCTTTGCTGATCTTCTTGTAGACTTCACATTTTTTGTAAAGAAATTATTTTCTTTCTCAGAAATGTCTTGTGACATTTCTCTTCTATGTGGTGCCACTTACCCTTCTCATCAGAGGACGCTTTTGTTTAGGTGTTAACTTCCATAGTCGGCCTGGACGTCTCTGTAAGATGGTTGCAGTTCCATCTTTGTTATAGTTTTGCATCACTTTTGCTACAGTATTCTGACTGATAAGTAAAGTTTTGCTGATCTTCTTGTAGACTTCACATTTATTGCAAAGAAATTATTTTCTTTCTCAGGTTTTGTGACATTTCCCTTCTATGTGGTGCCATTGCTGATAGCATGAAATGGGAAGGAGTTTTCTTTATTAAGTAACTTCCTTTTACAGACACCTGTCTGCTGGACATCTGTTTAATGAATAATTACACTTACCTGTGGTTCAGTTCTTGTTAATTAGAATTTTGTTGTCTAAACTTAGCTTTTCTCTTAAGACTGTTACTGGGATGTTCTCATTTTTGAAACATGATCTTGAATGAGTTTGTTAAGAAAATTACTTTTTTTGGGTCTTCAAAATACCAAATCTTGTTTGCATTCAATGGCTCAAATTTGCGAGAGTATTTTGTAGTATGGTATCCCATATAAAATGATGATTCTGAAAGGAAACTACAGGTTTGCTGACAAATCTATTTGGATGTACTGATTTATGCTAAACACTGTATATACATATACACATATATATATATATATATAAACCTTATAAGTTTGGTATCACAGTAATCGTACAACTGACTCTGAATCATTTTGTCAGTTTGTTTTTACAACACAATACACACTGTAAAATGAAGGAACCCAAACCTGGCATTTTTTCTTATTTTTCAACACATTATATGATAAAATGAATGGTGTTGTTCAAAACTACAACACTAAGCGTCAGCACACTGTGATTTGCTGATCTCTAAGATGCGTTCTTTGTGCTGTGAAAATACACAGCTGTGATATCTCACCAAATATTCTTAGTGGGAACTTAAAATTATGTTTTTCTGCCATGATTAAGGATGGTTTGGATGTATGAAACATGTTGACCTTTTATTTCTATCTTTGTGGAATTAAGGCTGCATGAACCAGTCACCAACCATTATCTGTATATGTACAAATATTAAGTGCTACTGAGTGCTGTAGGAAAAACTTAGAATAGTGAGGTGATTTGATAGTCCTGCCACAAATAATCTGTTTCTACTGCACACTTAAAATCTCTGATAGTGGGAATGAACCTGATTGCCTGCAGTAGTGCACTCCTGAGATCTGGTGCAGCAGAGAAAATGTCTTGGACATGAGAGTGGGAGGTCCTGATTATGGAGGATGTTAATCTTAGCTCATTGGAGTGTAGATATGGTAGAGATGCAGGACTGTGCAGCAGTGTGGAGAGGTTTGTGGATGAGTGTAATGACTGGTACAGGGTGGAGGCACCAGTGTAACTGCTGGACAGAAATATGAGACTGCTGCATTAAGGATAATGAGAAATACATTTAGTGAGAAGAAGAGCAATTAGTGAGTTACAAGTATTTGTGAATTCAAGACAAAAAGGAATCAGAGCAACAGTAACAGATTTTACTTTTTTTTAATTAATAATGGGATGAATAAACTCGTGAACATTATCAAAAGACTAAATCAAAGTCAGGAAGATAGCCGAGGTCAGATACCAGGTGATCAGTAAATGACAAGTCAGACGAGCAGTATGAATACCGCGGAGCCCGATGACAGAGGCGTTACTGAAACTTGTCCAGGTTGACCAGTCAGAAGGCCACAGGTAGATGGTGAAGGTCCTTCTATACAGCTCCAGCAGTGATGGTGGATCTGCTGGACTTCAGGGCGCTAGATGCTTAGGTGTCCCGTCTTTTAGATGGTTTTAGGGCAACAGTGACAGCATGCAAATGCGCGAGCAGCCCTGGATAATCCACGCCGGCAGGATGATAAGATCCGGCGGAAGATGGAACCTATGACAAGAGAAATAAATATAATGTAAGTGATGGGACTCCATATTACATGATAATGCTGTGCAGTCACTGTGGCCGGACGGCAGAGGAATATTATCATACAGAGGTCAGGGGTCATTGTCAGCAATCATACATGTGACAATCCCATCACTGACAGATGACATCTACTCCACATGAATTATTCTCACTGACATCACACAACATGGAGTTGATTCTCACACTTACCTCGTCTCTTTTTCCCATTTTTTCCATTTTCTGATGGAAATTCTGATGAAAAATTAAAAAAAAAAATCAGTAACAATATATTCTTATAGGATCTGCTTTGTCATAATATGGATAACATAAGAGACCTATAGTATTGTATAAAACCATGTGGGAATATTTGAGCCTTGAAGTCAACATTCACATTGCTGGTGCTGTAGACATGTACATACCTGGCAATGGGGACGAGGGTGGCAAGATGGTAACAGCATCGTCTGTATTACATACAGGAACAGATACTTTCTGCCTGTTTGAAGAAGAAAAACATGTCAATCTCAAGTAAACTCCATATAAAAGGGGTTGTCTCACTAGAAGAACACCGACTATAAGGCCTAGTAGGACATATGACTGTCATAGTGGGGAAGGTCTTCTGCTCAAGACTACCTTTTATATAGAGCTGAGAGGAAAACAACTACCAAGAATGGCCGGCATTTCATACTACATCTCTCCTACAGTGAGGGCAGCACTAAAAGTGCATGACCGGCCACAATTATGGGCTGTTATCTCCAACAATTCCGAAAGCTGAAAGCACAATGACCCATAACCATGGGGCGGTGGATGCTGCATTTGATATTATGGTATTTATGTCCTATATTTGATGTTGTGCACATATATCAGCCTGGAGCTCCCAGTAATGACCCCATAATCTACTCACATTTCTGAGATGTTTGTGTTGGATTCTGGTGTACACTCTGGAGGGGCCTTGGGATCCTCGTTGTTCACCATCCCGTTAGTGGTGGTAGAGTGCTAAATGTGGATAACAATAAGTTATTAAATATACATACTTTTTAATTTTATAGATCCTTTTTTTGTACATATTTTGGATTTATCGATCACATACTTACTTTAGAAAGCCTCTCAGAAGATGATGATGCAAATATTCGGAAGATAAAGTTCTCATCGTCCTCACTTGTGCCCTCCTTATCCTCTGAGATCAGATGGTTGTTTTCATCAGAGTGATCTACAAGACATAGGTAAGGAAGGATTGTTAGAGGGTGTCAGTATAACACAGTCGCTTTATCTCACTAGGTTACTAGATGATACAACGTAATATACAGAATACATGAAAAAAAACTCCTGTACAAAATTAGGGAAATAGGGATACAGTACGAACCCATGGTCAACATAGCTGAGATCCATGAAACATGGATAACATAGTAGACCAGAAAAACCATGTGGAAATATTTGAGCCTTGAAGTCAACATTCACATTGTTGGTGCTGTAGACATGTACATACCTGGCAATGGGGACGAGGGTGGCAAGATGGTAACAGCATCGTCTGTATTACATACAGGAACAGATTCTTTCTGCCTGTTTGAAGAAGAAAAACATGTAAATCGTAAGTAAACACAGTATAAAATGGGTTGTCTCACTATAAGAACACTGACTATAAGGCCTAATAGGACATATGACTGTCATAGTGGGGAAGGTTTTCTGCTCCAAACTACCTTCCATGAATCAGAACACAACTACCAAGAATGTCTGGCAAGTAATACTACAGCTCTCCTACAGAGTAGGCAGTGCTAAAAATGCATGACCTGCCACAATTATGGGCTGTTATCTTCTGCATTTTCTGAAGCCAAAAGTACAATGACCGTTAACCATGAAGCGGTGAATGCTGCATTTGATATTCTGTTATTTATGTCCTATATTTGGTGTTGTGTACATAGATCAGCCTGGAACTCCCAGTAATGACCCTTTCTAATCTACTCACATTTCTGAGATGTTTGTGTTGGTTTCTTGTGTATACTCTGGAGGGGCATTGGGATCCTCATTGTTCACCATCCTGGTAGCGATGGTACAGAGCTAAATACGGATAAAAATAAGATATAAAATATTTTTTTATGTACTTTTAGAGTTTTTTTTATTTTTTTTTACATATTTTGGATTTATTAATCACATACTTACTTTCCAAAGCTTTTCAGAAGATGACGTAAAATTTTGGAAGTCAAGGCTCTCATTGTTCTCACTTGTGCCTTCCTCATCCTTTGAGACCAGATGTTTGTTTATATCAGAATGATCTACAAGAAATAGGTAATGAAGCATTATTAGAGGTTGTCAGTATAACACAGTCACTATTTATCACTAATATTAATGGGAACAGATGATCACATATTAGGGAAGATGAGACAAACAGTCGCTTAGTCTAGATGACGTCTCCTTCTACTTACTGATAAATAAGCTGGTATCTGCGTCTGAAACAAGCTGAGGAACATACTCCAGCTCCTGGCTCAGAATGTTGTCAAAGTCCAAGTCACTCAGGAATGGATGAACCTTGATCTCAAATGCTCCTCCTAGAAAAAGAAAAACAAAAGTGATGCGGACATAATCAGGGATGGCTCCATATCTGAACAGTTTATCGTAATCTGAACTAATGACAAAACTGAGCCGACATGAAGGAAATAAACTGAAAGTCTTAGTGTGGAGAACTAGAAATACAGTAGATGAGCTGATAGAGAAATGCTGATCTTCATGGACATGAGCGATATGTCCTTGGTCTAATAAGGGAATATTAATACTAGTATATCTGTTACCTGTCCCAAGTCTACGCACAGGATTTCTTCTGAGCAGCTCAGTGATGAGATTCTGAGCATCCAGGGGTGGAGCGCGATCACAATTCCAAATTAGTTCTCCTGTTACATAGAAAATTACAGAAAATAAAACCTCTTTACTGGACTGTAACATAAAGCAAAGGAAATAACTAAACAAATGTAACCAATCAACGCAATGATCGGATTATTCTACTCACCAATGACAACCCTTTTATAAAGCTCAGTGAGGGAATCAGCATCAAATGGTACACATCCCAGCAGGAATTTATACAGGATGATCCCCAATGACCACCAGTCAACAGGTCTTCCATAGCCTTCTTTCAGGATGATCTCTGGGGCTATGTAACATGGGGTGCCACAGAACTGGAAACAAACAGAACATAGAGATGAGAATCGATGAAACAATTATTATGACAAGATATCATCGTTAAAACACAATGCAGAAGATAAAATATTAGTGGAAAAGTTCTCTAGAAAGGAAGAACGTAGAGAAGAGACAATAGTGTGATGAGATTTGCAAATAACAAGCTAAGTTCTTGTAGGTGATGCTGACCTCACGGTCCTGGAACTCTCTGGAGATGTCCACTGCTAATTCCTTGTAGGTGTTGGTTTTCGGTATCATTAGACCAAGTTTTGAAATCCCAAAATCGGTAACTTTAATATGTCCAGTAGATGTAATCAGGAGGCTGCAAAAGAGAAGATGGTTTTAGCCTCACAGACTGAATGATAATAAATGACAACTTTCCCCACTTTATTATACTACGGGGGCACTTACTTTTCCGGCTTCAGGTCTCTGTGCACCACACCGTAACTATGCAGGTATTCCACGGCAAGTACCGCCTCTGCAAAGTACAAGCGGGCCATGGGGACAGAGAAAGGACCCCTGGTGCTTAGAAGGGTCCCACAGTCTCCACCTATAGAAGAAAGGAAATATGACCGGTGAGGGGTTTATACAGAAGATAACCATGATATACCACGAGCAGATAACCATGATGTATAATGAGCAGTGAGCGGAAACATCCTGGGGAGATCACACAGATAGTGGCGTACATAGAAATCACAAGACCCCATATCAAAAGTTGTAATTGCCCCTCACCCTAAAAAATAAAAAAGAAATATATTTATATCCCTGTTGAAGCAGCTTGGTGTTCTCACCAGCAATACAACTTTTATGGCCATTTTAGAGTATGATGCTCCCAAAAATGCCCACACCCACACTCAATGAGTATGGTATCCCCACAGTGAATCCTCCTAAGGAGGTCACCACTTAGAAGGAGGCCAGCCACAACCCCCTACTCGGTGTGATGGCACCCACAGCAACCCTCCCACTCAGGATAATGGTTCCCACAGTCCCTCACACAATATAATGGTCCGCATAACTCCCCACTCAGTATGATGTCCCCACACAGAATGGGGGCCTCCATATAGAGTGAGGACCCCCACAGCACCCCACTTAATATGATGACCTCCACTCAGCATTCACAGACCCCCCATATCTAGTCATACGGCCCCCTTTCAGTATTTTGGCCCCTACTAGCCACCTACTCAGTATTTTTGCCCCCACCAGCCCCACCTCCTTGAAGAAGCAAATACCGCTGAAATTGTGATGACAGGTGGAGGGATGCTGCCCACTGCCGAGCGTCGACAGACCCCCTCCGACTGATGAGCCCCATAGCGCCCCTGCACCAAGATCAATGAATTTACGAGCATCTTGGTAATAGATAACCTATAGTAAATGCTCTGTGGGGATGTAACCAACAATGTCCTAATGATATGAGCAGTGATAAGATGAAAGCAGACATGGGCTGAATATAATACAATAGATGTGTCTTACCTCCTACATACTCCATGACCATACACAGGTGAGATCTAGTTGGAAAGGAGCAGAGCATGAAGACCACAAAGGGACAATCAGCAAATGTTAAGATGTCCCTCTCCAGAAAGGCCCATTCCAATCTCTGTGCAGTATTTAGGTTCCGCTTAGCCATTTTCTTCATAGCAAAGGTCTGGTGTGAGTCTTTATGATGCACTAAGTAGACGGCCCTGGAGAGAAGGAGAATCCATCGGTTATAATAAATCCTTATTAATAATCCATCTATAGAAATCATTATATGTTTAATACTGGTATCCAAGGGGTAACATTTCTCCTTGCGGAGAGTGACATGTTAAGCTTGTCAAGGTGAGGAGACTTTTAAGCCTCAATGATCCTCTGGGAAATATGCAAATTGTCTCTTCAGAGAGGAAGAGAACTAGAACTCTAGTGCCACCTATAGGAAGTAGTAATCCTAAAAGTCAATATCGACCCTTTAACGAGCCTTATCACATGACATGGAATAATAGCCATAACCAAAATCTCAATTTTCGGACACTATGTTTTGGGGTACAAGCACTCATCAGTGCAAAGTGTGAGATATGGTTTGGCTGGGTGAGAGGCATCTGACCGGGATCCAAGCGGTAACGTTTCTCCTTGCGGAAAAAGCCATGTTAAGCATGTCAAGGTGAGGAGACTTTTAAGCTGCAATGCTCTTCTGGGAAATATGCAAATTGTCTCTTTTCAGAGAGGAAGAGAACTAGCACCCTAGTGCCACCTATAGGAAGTAGCAATCCTATTTCCCAGAGGAGCATTGCGGCTTAAAAGTCTCCTCATGTCCGCAAGGAGAAACGTCAACCCCTTGGATACCGGTCAGACACCTCTCACCCAGTCAAACCATTCACACTTTGCACTGAAGAGGGGCAGTACCCCAGAACACAGTTCCTGCAAATTGAGATTTTGGTTTTGGCTATTATCCTAAGTCATGTGACAAGGCTTGTTAAAGGGTCGATATTGACTTTTAGGATTGCTACTTCCTATAGGTGGAGTTCTAGTTTGCTTCCTCTCTGAAGAGACAATTTGCATATGTTTAATACTAGAAGTCTGGCCACCACTATAAATCCACATCTAGAAATACATAAAATAGCACTACATAGATCACCTATTGGAGGTCTCCACAATGCCACTTCTGCCGGAGCCATCACCCAGGTCACATAATAGATACGAGAATCTATCGAAATTCTCTTTGGGCAGATTCGCTATAACTGACCAAATACAATTTAGTGCAAATAAAATTGGTCCAAAATGAATGTGCTCCAGGGCTCTCTTCTGCTGCTGAGGCCAGTGATTGGGCCCACATGGTCATGGTGGAGGGTGTAGATGTCATTGACGTCAATATAGTGTCACCCTTCATGTGACCATGTGTAGCCAACTTCTCTGATCAGCTTCATAATGGAGCCCCCCCATCAAAACAAAGATCAGAGTGGAGAGCAGAAAAGCTCAGGTGGAGGAGGCAGCATAAGAACAGATGAGGGTCTAGCACAGGCGAATGTAATAATATTATATTATTATATATTATATTATATGTAATTATATTATTTAAATCGCTTTCCTTACAGTTTGATTTGCTACAGATCATATAATTTCCCTATGATAACACTGAATGGCAGAGTGCAGGGGCAGAAGCATTGTCATAGGGAACCCTGAGAAATGTGGATTATGGCAACAGAAATCTCACCCAAAATTTCCACTGCTGATGAGCTTGGAAGTTTCATAGTCGCTCATATGCGGCTTTCTCGCCGGAACCAATGAATCCATCACGCTCTATAAAAGAATAAGAAATAATACTGATTTATCGAAGATGCAGGAAAAAAGTTACAGATGCAAAAACTTCTCCCCCCATATTATGTCCCAGATGATTTACACTGATATGATGTTGGGAGGATACAAACCGGACGCTGGGCAGACCTGGCGCTAGCACCCTGCACACCCAGGCAAGTGCCGGGGCCCTGAGTAGGCGAGGGGCCCACTTGCTGTCGGGCACCATGGCGTGCTATGGGACCGGTGAGCAGAGGAGAGTGGTGCCAGCGCCAGCTAGTGGGCCTTGCTCCCCCCCCCCCAATGCTTGCCCTGGACCACGGCCGGCACAATACTTACCTCTCCACAGCTGGTGAGCAGTGAGGTGAGCATTTGATTTTTTTTTTTATGTATGGAGGTATGGGGCATTATATGGGGGGAGAAGTGACATCCTGCATGGGGCATTATGTGGGGGGGGGGCACAGCCTGCATGTGGCATTATGTGGGGGGTCAAAGCCTGCATGGGGCATTATGTGGGGGTCACAGCCTGCATGGAGCATTATGTGGGGGGTCAAAGCCTGCATGGGGCATTATGTGGGGGGCACAGCCTGCATGGGGCATTATGTGTGGGGTCACAGCCTGCATGGGGCATTATATGGGGGCGCAGCCTGCGTGGAGCATTTTATTGGGTCCATTATTCTATATGGAGCAATATATGGAGCTCATAATACGGTATAGAGAACTATGTGGTGCCATTATACTGTGTGGAGGACATTACTGTCCGGTCTGCACTGTGAGCTGTGAGGATTCGCCGCTTTCTGAGTTATTGTGGAATTTACAATAGATATCGCTCATGTAATGTAAGAAGTGAAATCTTCGGGCTTGTACTATATATATATATATATATATATATATATATATATATATATATAATATTTATTTATATATTTATCTGCGGTATCTGTGCATCATGAATCGTGGTATGTGTTAAAGGGGTCACTGAGACTCTTTCGCCCAGGGCCCACGAAATCCTGGAGCCGCCCTGCAACGGTCATCATACGTTACTATAACATTCTGGATAATGTGGGAGATCACACAGAGGAGGACTTACAGGTAATCTGTCACCAGGTGTTTGCTATGTATTCTGAAAGCACCATGATGTAGGGGCAGAGACCCTGATTCCAGTGATGTGTTACTTACTAGGCTGTGTGTGGCTGTTTCAATAAAATCAGTAGATTATCACTAGAAGACTATCTGTCTAGCCAGGTAGTCCTATTGCTCTGTACCCCTGCCTCCACCACTGATTAGCAGCTTTCTGCCTATGCACAGTGTACACAGAAAGCTGCCAATCAATGGTGTGGGCGGGGTTATACAAGACTCAGCATTCAGAGCTCTGCAGCAGAAAAAAATAGTGATTTTATCACAACTGCTCCACCGAGTAAAGTAATCAACACATGGAATCAGGGTCTCTGTCCCTGCATCATGCTTCTCTCAGACCAAATAGCATAAACCTGGTGACAGATTCCCTGTAATTCAAATGTAATTAACACCATAGGGTCATCTACACTTAGAATAGAGACGTCCCATGGTTGTATGGGGGATAATACTGGACGAGTCATTCACACCCCATGATCTGATGACACACACGCATCCCCCTCTATGATACTTACGGATTCTTGGATCTCCGGGATCTCACTAATTCCATTGTTAGGATTCGACAGCTCAGTTGTTTCTAAAATAATGATGAAGAAATGAAATGTATTAGAGGATATTATTCCTACATAGATAATACAGCAATATAACGGAGAAATGACAAGATGTCTGTAAATGGGATTAATACTCGTTATATGGGGATTCTAAATATGAGAATATACGGGGAATCCATAGATAAATGTAATGTAAATGATGGAGGAACCCCTTCATAAATAACAAAAGACTGACCATCACTTCCGAAAAGAAAATGGGTGTGAACAGGTGCATACTAAGAGTAGCCATCCAAATACATAACTAACAAAGTTGCACTCTGTAAAGCTATAGCATGTAAACATGAAATAAATGAAATTTGAATTGCATTACTGCTGTAGAAAATAGGATAAAAGGAAGATACTTAGCGCATAATTTGGCCAATTCATGCATGGCCAGCAGCCACGGCAAGGCGACCTTCTTTTTCTGGGTGCATGCCAAGTAGCCACGGCAAGGTGACCTTTTTTTTTGCTGGGTGCATGCCCAGCAGTCACGGCAAGACGACCTTCTTTTGCTGGGTGCATGCCCAGCAGTCACGACAAGGCGACCTTCTTTTGCTGGGTGCATTCCTAGCAGCCACGGCAAGGCGACCTTCTTTTGCTCGGTGCATGCCCAGCAGTCACGGCAAGGCGACCTTTTTTGCTGGGAACCTGTCTCCACCCATCAGCCCGAGGTGGTTTTAATTACAACAGGAACCTATCTACCCATATAAATGTAGGCTTCAGCCTAGGAGAGGATTCACATTAGGAGAGGATTCCAACAAAAAGATCGCCTTGTCATTGGCTGCTAGGCATTCATGAATTGGCCAAATTATGTGCTCAGTATCTTAGTTTTTTCCCATTTTCTAGAGCAGTAATGCAATTTAAATTTAATTTATTTCATGTTACTTGCTATAGCACTGCAGAATGGACCCTCCATCACATGAATGAGGAACCCCCCACCCACGCTGCACATACGAGTGATGGTAAGAGAGCTGAAACATAGGAGAGATTTGCAAATTAGCCTGGAAGTGCACTGGGGGCGTGTCACTGCACTTGGATTTCTTCTTTCACGCCCCCAGTGCACTTCCATTCTGATTTGTATATGGTGTCTACTTTACATTTCTCCTGACTGGCACATTGGATTTCTACAAACAATTATTATTAGGGGACAATGGCCTATACCGTCACACCACTACTTCTATATGTAACAATGTGCTGCCAGGTTCCCATTACACAGAGTAGAGAGTAAATCTAACATTATCCTCCGTCCTCTGTAATATCTGGACATTCCTTGTAGAAGGTCGGGTGATCGCTCACCTGTAATCAGATCGCTGTTCAGCTCCGGCTGACTCCTATTAGGGTCAGGGATTTTCGGGGTCACATTTTGCCCATATTTGGCGTCGCCTCCTGTTGTTTCCTGATAGATATAATATATATAATTAATATGTGGAAGATTTCACTAAATCACCAAATACATGAATCATGAAGGACTAAACCAACATTTACAGATGCACCAATTGTAACGATACAAATCCCGCGCCATCTTCAGACCTTTTCTCAGAAAGTCTCCTCAGATACGGTGGATTAAGATACGTCTATTAATATTGATCCTTACCGGGCGTTCCAATGAGCGTTCTAGTATAGACAGGACTTTTTCGGCCAGTTCTTTAAAGACAGCCAAATCTTCAGTCTGAGATCTTTCTTCAGCCTATAAAGAAGGAAAAATGGAAAGGAGAATTTTGAGATGAGAGCGGTCAGAATGGAGGCGGAAATTGTATGTGACATCGGTTCTCTGTCTGTAGATACAATGACTACATACTGTATTTGGGGACTCGTTGTGTTTTACCGTATTTTTTGGACTATAAGATGCCTTTTTTTCCAAAATGTTTGACCTCCCTTCTAACACTCTCGCACCCCTCCAATCTATCCTAAACTCTGCTGTCTGACTAATCCACCTGTCCCCCCGCTATTCCCTGGCTTTTCCCCTCGCTCCGCCAGTCCCTTCACTGGCTCCACATTACCCAGAGATTCCAGTTCAAGACCCTAACCTTGGCATGCAAAGCCACCCACAACCTGTCTCCTCCATATATCTGTGACCTAGTCTCCCGGTACTTACCTGCACGCAACCTCCGATCCTCACAAGATCTTCTTCTCTACTCCCCTCTTATCTCCTCTTCCCACAATCGCATACAAGATTTCTCCCGTGCATCCCCCCTACTCTGGAACTCTCCACCCCAGCATATCAGACAGATTATTAATAATAATAATTGTCTGAATGTAGCTTACCAGGGGGGTGGCTGTGGTGGAGTGAGGTCACAGGAGGTAGGGTCACTGCTGTAGGAAGCCGGCAGTAGAAGTGGGGCGCTGCTGCGGGCCCCGAGCTGGGAGGAGCGGGGTATCCAGGAGGTGCGAGGCTGCGGGCCCTGGGCTTCAAGGAAATGTTAGCGGTGATTTAGGAGGGGAGTCCCCGCTCTGCCCACTGAATTTCTGGCGGTGGGCTTCAGGCAAATGGCCGCTGGAGGCAGTGCATGTGCAGATTTAGATCTCGGCTCAATGACGAGCTGAGATCTCAATCTGCGTATTGGCCATCTCCAGCAGCCTACTTCTTGAAGCCCACTGCAGAGAAATCAATAAGCAGAGCAGGGCCTCCCCTCCTGAATTACCGCTAACATTTCCTTGAAGCCCAGGGCCCGCAGCCTCGCACCTTCTGGACACCCCGCTCCTCCCAGCTTGGGGCCCGCAGCAGTGCCCCACTCCTACTGCCAACTTCCTGCAGCAGCGACTCTGCCTCCTGTGACCTCGCTCCACTGCCACCACCCCCCTCAGTAAGCAACCGAAAATTCGGACTATAAGACAGGACTATAAGACAGATCCCCATTTTATTATAATAAATGTTTTTCCTATTTACCTCCCAAAAATTTTTGGTGCGTCTTATGGTCTGCAAAATACGATATATTAGAAGAAAAAGCTTCTATCCCTCCATTATTATCTGTTAATATTGAGATGTTCTGTGCAGAGTGTCCGCCACTTACCTGGTGTAGTAATGTCCTGATGTTTTGAAGTAAATCCTTCAGATAGTCTGACGTTAGACGACGTTGTCGGTGTTTGGTCAGGCAATCCTTTACTAGCTCCATCACCAGCCGGTGAGTGAAGCTGAGGACGCCATCGGGTGGTAGAAGCACACTGTTAGGACGATTGATCATAAGGATCAACAATAGTGCTTTTACCTGAGGAATGTCCAAAACAATTCCAGCCATAGTGAAAAACTGCAAGTGCTATCAGTCACTATAGAGCCAAGAAAGGCACGGGTGAGCCTATGTGCATTGTATATATAGCGACTGTGAGCAGTGATGTCACCATCACCTGTGATGTCATCACGGAATCTTGTGATAGAATCTTCACGGAGCAGCTCTGCGCAAATAGAATGCGGCCTGGTATTATATAAAGTGAAAACACCATACAATTAACTACCCATGTTATCATGGCCGTTCTATTTTATATCCAATTAGAACACAACCAGGATAAAGGTGTGTTCACAAGTTGGATTTTGTCAGTATTTTTTTTCTACCTCAAAAATCAAAGGAGGCAGGAAAAACGCTGCTTAAAATTCAGGTGTTTTTACTTGTGTTTTTTTTCCATTCATTTGAATGGGTGAAAAATGCTGCAAAACCTCTGAAAGACTTGATAAGCTGCAGATTTAAAAAAAATGCAAAAAACCAGCATGTGAATGAGATTTCAGAAATGTCATTCACTAAGATGGTACTGTAAAACACAGCATTTTTGCTGCAGAAGAAAAAACAGTGAATACACCCTAAAGATATCCTCAGTCATATTATGGGAAATATTGTATATTTCGCATTTATTATCTCACGTGTTTTTCTTCACCATAGAACTTTTAAGGCTGTGTGCCCACTATGCGTTTTTTAGGCGTTTCTGCAGCGTAACTTCCGCCGCGGAAACACTTAAAAAACGCTTGGTGATAGGTCTGCAATGGTCCCCAATGATAATCCGCATGTGCTGTGCACATGCCGCGGAGATTTCCGCTGCGGATTATCATTGCGGAAAAATCCGCAGCACGTCCTTTAATTTTGCAGAGTCGCTGCGATTTAGCCGCCATTGACTTGCATTGGAACGCATAACATCCGCATGACTACACATACACATGTGGATATTATGCGACTCAATGCGTGGATGGTACCCGGGTCTGGAGATGAAGAGACTCTCCTCCAGACCCGGGTACCATAGTACCTGTAGTTAAAATAGAATTAAAATAAAAAATAAACATATACTTACCTTCTGATGGCCCCTGTCTGCTCCCGGCGGTGCTGCTGGCTCTTCGGCTGCTCGCGGTGGTAAAAGGAACTTCCATGATGCCATTTAGTCATGTGATAGGTCACGTGACCGCTGACATCGGCGGTCGCGTGACCTGTCACATGACTAAATGACGTCATGGAAGGTCCTTTTACAGCACCGTGATCCGCCGAAGACACCGGACGCACCGGAGAAGGAGATCGAGGACCATCGGAAGATGAGTATAATGTTTTTTTTTATTTTTCACCATTATTATTCTTTTTTTTCATTATTGATGCTGCATTTGCAGCATTGTAACTTGGTCACACTATGTAAATCCATGCCGGTTGCATGGAATTATATAGTGTGACCAAGTTGTCAAGCACTTTTCCAAGTGATGCTAAAATCACTTGGCAAAGCGCTTGACAACCCAGGGAGATGCAGAAACGCTTAGGAAAAATCCGCAGCATTTCTGCATCGTGGTCATATATCCTAACTCATTGGCGAACTGTTATACAAGGCTATATTCACACTAGACGTTTTTTTAGCGGGCTTTTTTATGCAAATTTTCAGCTGCGTTTTACAGTACCAACAAAGTCTATGAGATTTCCGAAATCTCATGCACACAGCTTGCTTATTTGTCCTCAGTATTTTGTGCTTTCCATGGCTTTTTGCAATAGAGTATGTCACTTGTTTCAGCGTTTTTCACCCATTAAAAAAAAGGGTGGTGGAAAAAAATGCTGAAAAAAAGCCTAGTGTGAACATTTTGCTGCGTTTTTAGTGAAAAAAGCAAGTATGTGACACACATTTATTCTTGTGATTTTCCCAAGTTTAAACCATCTTGTCTTGGTCACCTGAGATAGCAGCTTGGATTATTACAGTTTAATTAAATTAGTGATGCCTACAAAGTAAACATTGGTTGAGCTAGGTGTGAGATTGAACAACACGTGTGGCCCAGGGAGGTGTGAAAATGAACAATGCCTGAGCAACTCAATGGCAAACTATAATGTGAAAGTAAATAGTGTCCTACAAATTCAATGCACTGCCAGGGTCTTAGATAAACCATTCCAGACCAATTCACCCCCACCACCCCCTGTTACATTTGTAATGTGTACTTTTTCATGAACATATGTCCTGTTTTCATGTGTCTATGGTGGAAGCAAAGCTGAACTTTGGGATCCTGAAAAACGCACCAAAAATGCACCAAGAACCACTGCAAAAAAAACACACCAAAACCTGCGTTTTTGACGCTACTTCTTTCCTGCCAAGAGATTATGTTTTGCTGCAGAAAAAAACACCTAGTGTGAATATAGCCTAAGACTTACTCTGCCAGCATTAATAGTCAATATTCTGTATACAAATAGGACTCCAATCCAGGTATTCAGTTTATCATAAACATGCCTGAGTTAATCTGCCAAATACACATAGTATGCTTTCTCATAGGTGAAATATAAATCCTGTTAAAGGTCCAAGTTGCAGCAATTAAGTAGAACAAAACAGACCTCTTCATTCTTTGTAGGTGGAAAAACTTTCGAAATTGTCAGTGTATCAAGTACTTATACTCCTGACTGTATATAGTATAATTGCCGCACTGCTACACACAGGTGTCTCAGAAAATTAGAATATCATCAAAAAGTGAATTTATTTCAGTTCTTAAATCCAAAAAGTGAAACTCATATATTATACAGAGTCATTACAAACAGAGTGATCTGTCTTAAGTGTTTATTTCTGCTAATGTTAATGATTATGGCTTACAGCCAATGAAAACACAAAAGTCATTATCTCAATAAATTAGAATTAACAAGAAACACCTGCAAAGGATTCCTAAGCATTTAAAAAGGTCCCTTAGTCAGTTTCAGTAGGCTCCACAATCATGGGCAAGACTGCTGACTTGACAGATGTCCAGAAGGCAGTTATTGACACACTCCTCAAGGAGGGTAAGCCACAAAAGGTCATTGCTAAAGAAGCAGCTGTTCACAGAGTGCTGTATCCGAGCATATTAATGGACGTGGAAGGAAAAAGTGTGGTAGAAAAAGGTGCACAAGCAACTGGGATAACCGCAGCCTTGAAAGGATTGCTAAGAAAAGGCCATTCAAAAATTTGGGGGAGATTCACAAGGAGTGGACTGCTGCTGGAGTCATTGCTTCAAGAGCCACCACACACAGACGTATCCAGGACATGGGCTACAAGTGTCGCATTGCTTGTGTCAAGCCCCTCATGACCAATAAACAATGCCAGAAGCGTCTTACCTGGGCCAAAGAGAAAAAGACCTGGACTGATGCTCAGTGGTCATGGTGTTGTTTTCAGATGAAAAGTAAATTTTGCATTTCATTTGGAAATCAAGGTCCCAGAGTCTGGAGGGAGAGTGGAGAGGCCACAATCCAAGCTGCTGGAGGTCTAGTGTGAAGTCTCCACAATCAGTGATGGTTTGGGGAGCCATGTCATCTGCTGGTGGAGGTCCACTGTGTTTTATCAAGACCAAAGTCAGCGCAGCCGTCTACCAGGACATTTTACAGCACTTCATGCTTCCCTCTGCCCACAAGCTTTATGGAGATGGAAATGTCATTCTCCAGCAGAACTTGGCCCCTGTCCACACTGCCAAAAGTACCAATACCTGGTTTACACACAACAGTATCACTGTGCTTGATTGGCAGCAAACTCGCCTGACCTTAACCCCATAGAGAATCTATTATAGAGAATCTATGGGGTATTGTCAAGAGGAAGATGAGACCCCAGACCCCACAATACAAATGAGCTGAAGGCTGTTATCAAAGCCACCTGGGCTTCCATAACACCTCAGCAGTGCCACAGGCTGATCGCCTCCATGCCACATTGCCGCATTGATGCAGTAATTGATGCACGAGGAGCCCGAACAAGTATTGAGGGCATTTACTAAACATACATTTCAGTAGGCCAACTTTTCGGATTTTAAAAACATTTTTCAAGCTGTTGTTATGAAGTATTCTAATTTACTGAGATAATGACGTTTGTGTTTTCATTGGCTGTAAGCCATAATCATCAACATTAACAGAAATAAACACTTAAAATAGATCCCTCTGTGTGTAATGACTCTATATAATATAGGAGTTTCACTTTTTGCATTGAAGAACTGAAATAAACTAACTTTTGATGATATTGTAATTTTGTGAGAAGCACCTGTATATAGTATGAAGCCCCACTGCCCCATATGTGTATGTATAATTTGATGCACATGACTCGCCCCCTGGGCCGTGGGGTACACGGAACCGGGCCTTCTAGTGTACGGTGCTGATGGGGGTAGTAGTGGCAACCCGATCCCGTGGCTCAGGGTGGTCAGACCAAATGGTGGCAGTCTATTTATCAGTGTTTTGAATGTCCGACTACGCCACCCGTGGATTGCGGTCAGGGATAACCGCCGCTGCGAGGCAGACTGCTGAGGCTGGTGTTGGTGTGCAGCACAGGTGTAGGATAACTCCCCACGGGACGAGTGTAGCCTCAGGGCAGTGTAGGTGGATGTTGGGGGTGATAGTGCAGGCCGCAATAGTAAGAGTTCAGAGTCCGCTTCAAACAGTTCAGGGTCTTTATTGTAGATATTATTAATGACCCAACAGTACCGGTTAGGAATGGGCCTGGGTGTCTGAGAGCATTCGGGCGAGCCCCACTGGTCAGGGTGAGTGTGTAGGCCTACCGTTCTCTCTATGCTCTTTCTGACTATCCCCCTTTTCGTGGTGTAATAGCCCACGTCCCTGAGCTGGCCGTGTACTTCTCGCCTGTATGGCATGCGACTAGGGCCTTGGGTACCTGTTGCTTGCTCCTCGCTGTACTGGTCCCTCTGTGTGGCGGAGCCTCCAGGCTTCTTAGGCCAAGGGACCTGAAATCCCTCGCAGGTTGGTTCTCTGCTGCTGGGCTTGTAACCCTGACAGCCCCGGACCCCAATGCCCGGTAGATTGGTTCTCTTCCAGGACCGGCTCTCGTCACCTCTGTCCCTGGCTTGCAGTTTCTCCTCTGCCTCACGGACTCCTCAGCTACAGCTGAACTGTCCCTCCTTCTCTGGGACTAGTCTCACTCCTGAGCTAGGTCTTCCAGTTCTCTCTAACCCTGCCCCCAGTTCCAGCTTTTATAGGGGCAGCCAGCTCCCCCTGCTGGCCTGGGACAGGAGGTGCTGTATGCTAATTGTCCCTAACCAGGGGACCTCCCTCCTGCTCTCAGACACAGATTATTGTTTGTGGCATCCAGGCCTGGGGTGACACATTCTCCCCTAGTAAAATTTAGTACTCCGGACTAAACAGGAAACACAAATACAGGGTATAAATGACAACATAACATATATACAAGTATATTTTGTCCTTGAGGTCACGGCGCTTCCGTGACCGGGTGTCCATGTCACCCAACAAGGTTTGAAGTTTTCCACGGTGTGGGGACCTGTTTCCATAAACCCCAAGTTCCTCGCCTTGGGCGTGGCGACAAGGCTGAGCTCTCTACTTTGGGCCACAAGGAGGCCACACCGGACAGATTTTTCTTCCGTGGCCATCTTCGAAAGAGGGCACCAAGTGCAACTATCTACAAGACAGTTCCGGTTATTCAGCGTCCATAACCTGTTAGTCCATGAACTAGAAAGACTGGAAAAACATAATTAGCAACCAGGCAACAAACATAAAACATTTACAATATACAGCATTTAGATCTTCCAGCGAGCTGGTATTTGCCCCCTAGAGCTCCGGGTTGACCTGCGTAACCCACTGTCTGGTGGTGGTCTAACCTGACTTTCCCCACTAGCATTCAGGGTACAGCTACTAGCTGGGTTTACAGGCTGAGCAGGCAGCTATCTGCGGGTCCTTTGGCTTACCGCAGGTATGGCAGGCTCACTGTCAGCAGAGGGTTGACTCTCCTGGGTTGCTGGCATGGGTTCTTCTGCCTCTAGGGCTGCTTGGTCTTCTGATTCCTCCTTCTCTCCTGTAGGTTCCTGCTGGGTTGGTTGAAGGAAGTGTAGGACGGGTACAACTATTGCATCATTTATCCGAGTCCAGGACCGGGGGAACTCTCCAAGAACTGTGCTGATCATTTCTTTCTTGTCTTCTGCGGGTTCAAGGTCATCTTGATCTTCTCCTGCACTCTGTAGTTGCTTGGGGCACCTTTTTAGGTGGTCTCTGGAGACGGTGCTAGTGGTTTCTCCTCCATCCTTGGTAATTACACATACCTTCGGGTTGTTGTGGTTGGACTGCAGTACTGTGTACGGGTCGCTCTCCCACTGGTCATCTAGCTTGTGAAGCCTTCTCTTCCGCTTCAGGACCTGCTCACCAGGTTCCAGGGGACCAGCAGGGGCGTGTTGGTTGAAGAGCCTCTCTTGCTTTTCTCTCGCTTGAGCCAGACTCCTCTCCACACTCTCCTGTACCTTCTTGTACTGTAGCCGCCGTTCCGTATCCAAGTCCGCGTCTGGGGAGGTGGGGAGGACTCCCATCTCCAGGTCTATCGGCAGCTTACCTGGTCTTGCCCTCATCAGGTAAGCCGGGGTGCAATTTGTAGCATTCACCGGGATATGGTTGTATAAGTCTATCAGGTCTGGCAGCTTCTCCGGCCACAGGCTGCGTTCTTCCAGGGGCAACGTTTTGAGGAGATCAATGACGATATTATTCATTTTCTCACATTGCCCGTTGGTTTGTGGGTGGTAAGACGTTATCCGAATCTTCTTACAGCCGCAGAGGTTGCAGAACTCCTGGAAGATTTCAGCCTCAAACCCTGGACCTTGATCTGTCAAGACCTGTTCCGGATACCCGTGTGGACGGCAGAAGTGTTGTTGGAAGGCTCTGGCCGCTGTTTGGGCTGTCAAGTCTTTAACAGGAACCACCACCAGGAACCGGGAATAGTGGTCCACTATTGTCAGGGCATAGACGTAGCCCGACCGGCTTGGAGCCAGTTTCACATGGTCCAGAGCTACCAGCTCAAGAGGCTGCCTGGTGATGATGGGCATCAAGGGCGTCTTCTGGCTGGTACCGTCCTTCCTTCTGAGGTTACATGGGCCGCAGTCCCTGCACCATTTCTCTATGGCCCCTCTCATTCCGACCCAGTAGAACCGCTCTCTCAGTAGGAACTCCAGTTTCTTCCACCCGAAGTGTCCCGCTCTGTCATGGTAGGCCTCCAGGACCATTGCTGCATCTCGTCTCGGGACCACTACCTGCCAGGTCAGCTCGTGCGTCCGGTGGTTGACAAGCCTTCTGCACAGATTACCTTCGTAGAGGAATAGCCTGCTTTTCTGCTTCCATAACTGCTTGGCTTCCTCTGGAGCGTCCGAGCCAGGGCTAGCGTCTGCCTGGGTCAACAGGTCTTTCACCAGGCGAATTGCAGGGTCACTATCTTGCGTTTCAGCCCAGCCGTGGTGAGGTAAGGGATTGAACATGACAGTGGTCAAGTCTTTGTCTCTTACACAGAACTCGTCTGGATCTTCTCCCTCATCGGGCAAGTGGGGCATTCTCGATAGGGCATCTGCATTGGCATTGGCTCAGCCTGCCCGGTACTTGATGGTGAAGTCATAGTTTGCTAGCCGGGCCATCCACCGCTGCTCTAGGGCACCAAGTCTCGCATTGTCCAGATGTGTCTACGGATTGTTGTCCGTGTACACAGTGAACTTCACAGAGGCCAGGTAATGCTTGAAACGTTCTGTTACGGCCCACACCACTGCCAAGGACTCCAGCTTAAAGGAGCTGTAATTCTCCGGGTTTCTCTCGGTGGGCCTCAGCTTCCGGCTGGCGTACGCGATCACCCTTTCTCTGCCCTGTTGGTTCTGTGACAGTACGGCTCCCAGCCCCACATTACTGGCGTCTGTGTGGAGGATAAAAGGCTGGCCATAATCAGGGTAGGCCAGGATCTCATCCCCCGTGAGGGCCATCTTCAGCTGGCGGAAGGACTCCTCTTCCGGCTTGTCCCACTTGAAGGGTGGCTTTTGGCTTCTGGTCTTAGATTGTCCTATAAGGAGGTCCTGCATAGGGGCTGCCATCTTGGTGAACCTGGGGATGAACCTTCGGTAGTAGCCTACCAACCCGACGAACTGCCTCACTTCTTTTATGTTAGAGAGGCTTGGCCAGTTCTTTATTGCCATGATTTTGTCAGGGTCGGGGGCTACTCCTTCTGCACTCACCACGTGTCCCAGGTACTGTACCTTCGGCTTTAACAGATGGCACTTGGAGGGTTTCATTTTCATGCCAAAGCCTGCCAGGGCCTCTAACACCTCGGCCAGGTGCTTTAGATGGTCCTCGTAAGTCTTCGAATAGACAATCACGTCGTCCAGGTAAAGTAGGACCGTCTCAAAGTTTCGGTGCCCTAGACAGCATTCCATCAGCCTCTGGAAGGTCCCGGGTGCGTTGCAGAGCCCGAACGGCATATAGTTGAATTCACTTAATACCATCGGGGTGGTGAAGGTGGTCTTCTCCTTATCAGCCTCTGCCACAGGAACCTGCCAGTACCCACTAGTAAGGTCCAAAGTAGAGAAGAAATTAGCTGATTTTAGTGCGACCAAAGACTCCTCTATTCTAGGCAACGGGTATGCGTCTTTATGGGTGATACGATTGACTTCTTTATAGTCCACACACATTCTCATAGTACAGTCTTTCTTTTTTACCAGAACCAAGGGGGCTGCCCAGGGGCTACAACTGTCTCTAATGACCCCGGCTTCCTTCATTTCTCTCAGCATGCCCTTTGCATTCTGATAGTGTGTGGGGTGGTACAGGTCTGTATCTTTCTTTTATTGGTGGGTGGCTCCCCGTGGGGATGTGGTGTTCTACCCCTTTCACTCTGCCGAAGTCTAGCGGGTGCTTACTAAAGATTCTCTCGTACTCTTGAACCACCCGGTAGACTCCTTGTTTTTGGTGCAAGGGAGTGGAGTCAGCACCCACGTGGAGTTTCTGGCACCAGTCCTCCTTGGGTTTCTGGGAACCATTACCCTCCGCCTGGGGAGATGGAGGCAAGGGTTCCATGGCCCTGACAGCATTGTGTTCAACAGTATACAATTTGGCTAGTGTAGCGTACCGGGGCAAGTGTACTTCCCTTTCCCCAATGTTTAAGATCCGGACGGGCACCCTTCCATGGCGGACATCGACCACCCCCCGGGCTGTCAAAATGGTGGGCCTGCTGTCTGAGTACACGGGTTCTACCATGGCTTGGTAGTCTCTCCCTCTTAACCCGATTGCAATCCGACACCAGATCATTTCACTTTTGGGGGGCATGGCAATGGGGAACGGGTCGCTCATCCTCACGCTACCGATCTCACCACCAGACAGTTCTACCTGTTGCCATCTCATCAGGGCTCTTATCTCCTTCTGGAGGACCCTCTGTTGGCTGGAGCTCGCGTTCATCGCCACCTGCTGCAAAATTACAATTGCTTCTGAAAGACAATTTTCAATCACATTAGTACCCAAGGTTATTTTAGGGTGACTTTCTCGACGGTCAATGTCCACAATGATCACTCCCTGTGCCGGCAATTCAACTTTAGCAATCTTAATGGTCATCTCTCTGAACCCCACCTGCGGCACGGGTTGACCATTGCTGGCGATGATGCTCAAGTCATCGTCAGGATAACGAGTTATATCAGTGTCACTCCAGTACTGCTTGAAAAGTACATAGGGGATGGTAGTCACTTGGGACCCGGTGTCCAGCAGTGCACTCATGGGGATATCGTCCAGCACTACGGGTAAAACCGGGCGTCCCCCTACGTACTTATCACGCCAATTAGATGGGCCTGATGACCTTATGCCTGGGGGTTGGCCCTTTGCCCCTGGTCGGACCCATTTAAAGTACAGTACCTGGCTACGCGTCCCGGCTGGCTGCAACGGCGGCAAATCGGCTGTCCATCCTCAGTGTAATGATCGGCGGGCCTCCCTCTGAACGACGGGATCCTCCTCCGTCGACGCCACGGGACATCCTCCGGACTGGAAGCCAGCTTGATTGGTCCTGACGGGTCCATCTGTAACGACTGTACGGTCCTGGTCAATGCAGCAACACTCTTTGTTAGTTCTTGGACCTGATGGTGCAGGTTTGCAGGCGGGGATGGATTTAGGGCCTGCGCATCGGCCCCCACAAGGTCTGCAGGATAGGGTGCCGACCCCTGGTGGTAAGGGATGGCAGGGCGCCGGGAAGCTACAGCACCACCCGGTGCAGGTTCTCGGAGCACCTGGATGGCCCTATCTTTGAACTGTGCAAAAGTCAAATCGGGGTTCTGTAGGGCCATGAGGCGCAGCTGGGTTCTGTGGGCGCTGGACAGCAGACCTTCTATGAACTGGTCAGTCAATAGTTTATCTGTATCCTGCACGCTGCCAGGGTCAGCTTGCTTAATTGCCCCCAAGGCTTCCTGTAAATTTAGGGCATAATCTCGGATGCTATCTTGAGCTCGCTGCTTACATCCATAGAACCGCATTTTGATTTCTGCTGAGGTACGGGTATCAAAGGTGTCCCGTAGACGGGTCAGAACCCCCCTTACAGTCCTTTTCTCCTCAGCTGTCCAAGACTTTACCTCCCGCTGGGCCGCACCAGTTAACTGCCCTATCAGTATGCTTACTTTCTGTTCTTCTGTCAGGGGATAAACTTTGAACAGTCTATACAGCCTTTCTTTAAAGTCGCCCAAGGTATGCGACTCGCCGGCATACTGGGGCAACCAGGCCGCTCCGGGGATATAGGCAGGGGTGGATTAAGAGTAGCAAGGGCCCCGGGCAGTTTAGAAGGCGCGGGCCCCCTCCACACACCTGATTTATCACGTGACATGTCACATGATCCCCTGTGATAGATCATGTGATAGTTCATGGGAAATTAATTTGGCATAATATTAATTGTGCTGCCTCATCTGAGAGCAGCACAATATTGGGGCAGATACCCTGATTCCAGCGATGTGTCACTTTTTCAGCTGCTTGTTGTCATTTTGAGAAAATCACCGTTTTATCTGCTGCAGATCTAGCAGCTCTCTGAATGCTGCGCTCTGTATAGCCCCACCCACACCACTGATTGGCAGCTTTCTGCCCATGCTCAGTGTACACAGAAATCTACTGATCAGTGATGGGGGTGGGGTCCTACAGAACTTACTAGTCATCTAGTAATAATTACCTTCTGACAAATCAATGATTTTATCAAAACAACACTAAGCAGCCCAGTAAGTGACACATTACTGGAATCAGTGCCTCTAACCCTACATTATGCTGCTCTCAGATTAGGTGGCAAAAACCTGATGACAGATTCCCTTTAAAGGAGCTGTAAAGACAAAAAAAGTTTGTATTAAAAAAAATACAAGCCATTTGTTAAATTAACTTTTTTTCATTGTTAATTCACATTAGACTGTATCTTCAACACTTTTGTCAGCAGGTCTTATTACAGACTCTGAATAGGGCAGCTCTCTCCCTCTCCCTCAGCAGAAAGTCACAGCATGGTTAAAAAACGGGATCTTTTATGATTTTCTCATAATAAATAAAAAAGGACATGCAAGTCCTCCAAACTATTTTCCATTTCTCTATAGGCGAGGTCCTAAATCTTTCTTGTTCTTTAGTTGATCACATGTCAAAATTGCAAAGCATTTACTATGAACTCGCCTAAAAAAATATACACTTGGAGAGTAATATCATCATTTGCATGTAAATATTCCTTGACTCTAAGGGCTCGCTCACACTGTCGTATAACACGGCCGAATGCTATGTGATGTTTTATTGGATAGGACTCGGCCCTATGTTATACTATGGGACAGTGCGATTATTGGCATGAGAAAATAATCTCATTCGATATTCGGACCATGTGCACCCATACAAGTCTATGGGTGCACGTAAAACATTGGACTGCACTCGGATGTCATCCAAGTGCAGTCCGATGAACACTCACAGAGACTATGGAGAAGATGGAGAAATTAAGTTCTCCATCTTCTCCATATCTGTGCTGCGAGAGAATCGGATCACACTCAGTTGAAGCTCTGACAGAGTTTGAGCCCAGTGTCATTAGCATAATTGGCCCTATTCTCTTGCATGAGAGAATATATGGCTTAGTGAGTGGACCCTAAAACTGAATAGTAGTGACGGACAGGCACCTCACAAGCGGGATTCATGTAGCTCTCAGATGTCATGTAGGTAGGGCTTCATTCCATGGGGTAGGGCTTAATTTCAAGGTATATAAAAAAAATGGACTTCAAATAAAAATTAAATGAACACAAAAAGCACTAATTGAATTATTTTTTTCGTATTTATGTTTGCAGCCCCTTTTAAAACCCTTTGAGGACCAAGGCACATATATGTCCCATAGTTTTAAACTGGAAAAAAATTTGATTGAATAAAATTTAAGGTCCTCAAAGGTTTAAGTAGGTCATAAATTCATATGAATACTTGCTCATACAATTGCACATGCCAAAAGATGAAGAAGAACAGAATCAAAAATATGACATTAAGTGGGGCACTTATAGGTATTCAAGGTGAAAGAGACCAGCAAAGGCATCGTCTCGAATGACAGTAAATGAGTTAGAATTCAGCAAGCTGAAAATGAAGACAGCAGGTTAGAAGCGAACCAGACTTTATGGTGCTCAGAATTAGTCAAGCAGAATTTATTGACTGCTCTTGCAAAGCACTGAGACTCCCGCTGTGTATAGATGGCGCCGTGCGGCCTCCCGCTGTGCATAGATGGCGCCGTGCGGCCTCCCGCTGTGTATAGATGGCACAGTATAGATGGCTACTTGCGGCCTCCTGCTGAGTATACGTGTATAGATGGCTACGTGCGGCCTCCTGCTGAGTATAGATGCCGCACGGCGCTCCCCCCAGAGACAGCAGGAGGCCGCACAGCGCCATCTATACTCAGCGGGAGACCGCACGTAGCCATCTATACACAGCAGGAGGCCGCACGGCGACATCTATACTCAGCGGGGGGCCGCACGTAGCCATCTATACACAGCGGGGGGCGCACGTAGCCATCTACACACAGCGGGGGGCCGCACGGCGCTGTCTATAAACAGCGGGGGGCCGCACGTAGCCATCTATACACAGCGTGAGGCTGCACGGAGCACCCCCCGAGACATCAGGAGGCCGCAAGGCGCCAATTATACTCAGCAGGAGGCCGCATGCAGTCATACACACAAACATATACAGACACGCATAAACACATTTGAAACACAAAAATACATACAAACAGACATCACACAATGACATCTGCCCACACACACACACACACACACACACACAAACAGACAGACATCACACACACACACAGCTGCCCACACACACACACACCTGCCCACACACACACACCTGCCCACATACACATCTGTGTGTGTGTATGTATAGTGTGTGTGTATAATGTGTGTGTATGTATAGTGTGTGTGTATGTATAATGTGTGTGTGTGTGTGTGTGTATAATTTGTGTGTGTGTATTTTTTTTTTAAGTTAAAAACAAGTAAAATGCTTGTGGCATCAATATCAAGACTCCAGATATAAGGGCCTATTCACACTGAATTTTGCAATGCATTCATCTCCTCTTTCCAGGCTTCTATCTAAATCCCTGAAAAATGGCATTCAGATGTGCCTTGACATAGCCATTGATTTGAACAAAGGCAAACCGAGGCTAAAGTCTGAATCTTTAGGCTCCATTTTCTCTGCTTTCAGATGTCTCATTTCAGACAGCACAATCCTGAATTTCAGGGATTCAGTTGTAAGCCTTGTGTAAAGACCTGAATGCAGCGCTGAATGTAGTGTGAATAGGTCCTTACATCCTACACCACCTCAGGGGATTGTTGTTATGGAGTATTGCCCCTGGGTGGCCGCAGTTATGACCACCACCAGGGCTCGCGGTCACCCACCCTAACTTTGGTATTCTGGGGAGCTGGTATAATGAATATCTGAGAAGAGCCCTAGAGAAGCAAGAACATTGGACAACCAAGAGGTGGTGGCCTCAAGTCAGGTGTAGTGTTCAACAGGGCAAGACTTTCTAACCTGCCCACACACACACACACACATATACACACACACACACCTGCCCACACAGACACACACACACACCTGCCCACACAGACACACACACACCTGCCCGCACACACACACACACACCTGCCCAAACACATACACACCTGCCCACACACACACACACACCTCCCCACATACACGCACACCTGCCCACACACAAACACACCTGCCCACACACACACCTGCCCACACACATACACACCTGCCCACACACACACACAAACACCTGCCCACACACACACACACCTGCCCACACACACACACACCTGCCCACACACACACACACACCTGCCCACACACACACACACACACACCTGCCCACACACACATCTGCCCACACAGACACCTGCCCACAAACACACACACACACCCATATACACACACCTGCCCACACACACACCTGCCCACACACACACACACACCTGCCCACACACACACCCACACCTGCCCACACAGACACCTGCCCACACACACACACACACACACACATATACACACACACACATATACACACACACACACACCTGCCCACACAGACACACACACATATACACACACACACATATACACACACACACCTGCCCACACAGACACCTGCCCCCACAGACACCTGCCCACAAACACACACACACGTACCCACACACACACACACTCACCATCCCCCGGCTCAATTCCTCCTGCCTGCTCTCTCTCTTTTCCGGTGCAGCACTGCAGGCCGGGGCGCACTGCGTGACGTCACAGCTAGGAGACACAGCCGCGCACAGGGCCATGTCTCCTAGCAGTGACGCGGCCGGGCCAGCACAGGGAAGTTAACTGCTGCAGTGCTGGCCCGGCCGATGAAGAAGTAGCAGCGGCCGCTGCTGGTGGAGCGGTCCGGGCCCCCCCCTCCCGCCACTGCTACCGCTATGTGCCACGGCGGCCCGCACATATAATGAGGGCAATCTGGCATTAGACACCCCGCCTGGAGCCGCGGGCCCCCTGCAGGCTCGGGGCCCTGGGCGGTCGCCCGGATTGCCCTCATTATAATACGCCTATGGATATAGGGCATGGAAAACGGCATCACAGCTGCAGCGGCTACGCTGGTGGTAGAGGGTTCCTCCGCGTCCGACATCTTCCTCCCCCCTAGTTAACCGTGGCCTACCTTCTGGCGATCCTCTTCTGTAGGCCGCGGCTCCGCTCGCGATGCTCTGGGCGAGGACCTTGCGTTGCTCGGTGATGACGTCGGCATCAGCTGGATCTCCTTCCAGGACCTTGAGCAGCGTCTCAGCGTAGGGCGGGGCTTCAGGTCTCGCGCGTTTTTGGACGTCCACGCCCCTCTTCTTCCCGCGCCGCGTCCCGAAGATGGCGCCCGATGGCTGGAAACGGCTCCGATTGGTGGGAAATGGCCCCGAATGGCGGGAAACTTCACTCAGATATGTATAGAGTCTTTTCCAGGCACGCAATACCCGTTTGTGGTGGGTTGATCATAATTCTGCCAACTACGCCAAAGCTGACTCGCCCCCTGGGCCGTGGGGTACCCGGTACCGGGCCTTCTAGTGTACGGTGCTGATGGGGGTAGTAGTGGCAACCCGATCCCGTGGCTCAGGGTGGTCAGACCAAATGGTGGCAGTCTATTTATCAGTGTTTTGAATGTCCGACTACACCACCCGTGGATTGCGGTTGGAGATAACCGCCGCTGCAAGGCAGACCGCTGAGGCTGGTGTTCGTGTGCAGCACAGGGGTAGGATAACTCCCCACGGGAAGAGTGTAGCCTCAGGGCAGTGTAGGTGGATGTTGGGGGTGATAGTGCAGGCCGCAATAGTAAGAGTTCAGAGTCCGCTTCAAACAGTTCAGGGTCTTTATTGTAGATATTATTAATGACCCAACAGTACCGGTTAGGAATGGGCCTGGGTGTCTGAGAGCATTCGGGCGAGCCCCACTGGTCAGGGTGAGTGTGTAGGCCTACCGTTCTCTCTATGCTCTTTCTGACTATCCCCCTTTTCGTGGTGTAATAGCCCACGTCCCTGAGCTGGCCTGTATGGCTTGCGACTCAGGCCTTGGGTACCTGTTGCTTGCTCTTCGATGTACTGGTCCCTCTGTGTGGCGGAGCCTCCAGGCTTCTTAGGCCAAGGGACCTGAAATACCTCGCAGGTTGGTTCTCTGCTGCTGGGCTTGTAACCCTGACAGCCTCTGACCCCAATGTCCGGTAGATTGGTTCTCTGCCAGGACCGGCTCTCGTCGCCTCTGTCCCTGGCTTGCAGTTTCTCCTCTGCCTCACGCACTCCTCAGCTACAGCTGAACTGTCCCTCCTTCTCTGGGACTAGTCTCACTCCTGAGCTAGGTCGTCCATTTTTCTCTAACCCTGCCCCCAGTTCCAGCTTTTATAGGGACAGCCAGCTCCCCCTGCTGGCCTGGGACAGGAGGTGCTGTATGCTAATTGTCCCTAACCAGGGGACCTCCCTCCTGCTTTCAGAAACAGATTATTGTTTGTGGCATCCAGGCCTGGGGTGACACACACACTGCTCTATATTTAGTATGATGCCCCCACTCCTCCATATATATAGCATGATGGTCCCACTGCTCCATATACAGGTGCATCTCACTAAATTAGAATATCATCAAAAAGTTAATTTATTTCAGTTCTTCAATACAAAAAGCTGTCTTTCAGCTCATCTGCATTGTTGGGTCTGGTGTCTCTCATCTTCCTCTTGACAATACCCCATAGATTCTCTATAATAGATTCTCTATGGTGTTAAGGTCAGGCGAGTTTGCTGCCAATCAAGCACAGTGATACTGTTGTGTGTAAACCAGGTATTGGTACTTTTGGCCGTGTGGACAGGGGCCAAGTCCTGCTGGAGAATGACATTTCCATCTCCAAAAAGCTTGTCGGCAGAGGGAAGCATGAAGTGCTGTAATATGTCCTGGTAGACGGCTGTGCTGACTTTGGTCTTGATAAAACACAGTGGACCTACACCAGCAGATGACATGGCCCCCCAAACCATCACTGATTGTGGAGCCTTCACACTAGACCTCAAGCAGCTTGGATTGTGGACTCTCCACTCTTCCTCCAGACTCTGGGACCTTGATTTCCAAATGAAAATTGGAACTCTAGGACCTTGTGGAGTGTGTCAATGACTGCCTTCTGGACATCTGTCAAGTCAGCAGTCTTCCTCATGATTGTGGAGCATACTGAAACAGTATTGAAGAACTGGAATAAATTAACTTTTTGAAGATATTCTAATTTAGTGAGATGCACCTGTATATACTATGATGGTCCCACTGCCCCACATACATATAGTATAATGGCCCCACTACTCCATATGTAGTATGATGGACCCACTACTCCAGATATATAGTAGGATGGCTCCACTGCCCGATCATTTAAAAAAATAAAGTTTATTCTCACTTAATCCTGATTCCCTACATCACGGCCTCTGTCTCCTCTTCCATGGCGGGACTGCAGAGCAGAGCGATGCAATGATGTCACCGAGCCACCTGCGTGAGTATGCTGACATCTCGTTAACCGCAGGCCTATGGCGATCTGTGGCATATGAAAGAGATAGTGATAGGGCAGGGAGCTTGTGTCTCACTGCTTTATCATGCGACGCCTCAGCATAAGAGACATTAGGGCTATATTAGCTACGTCACAGAAGACACTGGAGCTGGAGTATATAGAATAGGAGACACTGGGGCTGGCGTATATTCATCACAGGATACATTGGGGCTAGAGCATATACATCACAGAAGAAGCTGGAGTATATAGAATAGGAGACACTGGGGCTGGAGTATATAGAATAGGAGACACTGGGGCTGGAGTATATAGAATAGGAGACACTGGGGCTGGAGTATATAGAATAGGAGACACTGGGGCTGGAGTATATAGAATAGGAGACACTGGGGCTGGCGCATATACAGTTCTGCTCAAAAGTTTACATACCCCGGCAGAATTTTTGCTTTCTTGGCCTTGTTTCAGAGAAAATGAATGATAACAAAAACACTTTTTCTCCACTCATGGTTATTGGTTGGGTGAAGCCATTTACTGTCACATTTCTGTGTTTTCTCTTTTTAAATCTTAATGACAACTAGTGATGAGCGAGCATGCTCGCTACTGCTCGGTGCTCGCCCGAGTATCTCACTGCTCGAGATGCTCTGCGCTCACCGAGTATTTCCGGGTTGGTCGGGCGGGAAGTCGGGTCCCCTCCCTGTATGTTTGGCGCTCTTTACAGAGCCAATGAACATGCAAGGATTGCCTGCCATGCACTGTAATGCCATAGCCATGTTGGTTGTGGGCATTACAGTGATTGGTTGGCCGCACAGCGTCATCAGGTCTATATCTGATCTGGCGCCGCCATGCTCATCACAGTCACTCCGGATCAGACAGTGTAGGGAGAGCTGATGCTGCGTTAGGGAGAGATTTGATTGTGTATTAGGTAGTGTAGGGAGAAAAACCGCACATTACACATATCCATCTCAACAAACAGTCCTTCTGAGGACTAATCCATCTGCAGAGATATCAGGCAGGCAGTGTATATAGGCAGGCAGGCAGTGTATATAGCAGACTGCAGTGCATATAGCACAAGAGGCTCCATTCCAATTCTGCCTTCTGCAGCTGTTAGATATTTCTATACAAAGGCCCAGGTCTCAGGGGCCAGGAATACTTTTCTTTGGATCTTAATCCTCATTATTTGCTTATAAAGCAATCCAGAGAACACCTTTTTTCTGCGCCATTTGCTTGTTGGCACTGCAGAATACAGCCAGGTCCTTTCCATATTAGAGCGCTAGAAATCCAGCTATTTAAAACTGTGTTTTCTCCGTCACACGGATCACATATACGTTGTCAGAAAATACTGCCATTTCTGGCCTCAATTTTTTCAGTGTGTCAGTGAAGCAATTCACAGAAGTTTGCTGTTCACACTACTTACAGTCATATGAAAAAGTTTGGGCACCCCTATTAATCTTAAGCTTAATGTTTTATAAAAATTGGTGTTTTTGCAACAGCTATTTCAGTTTGATATATGTAATAACTGTTGGATACAGTAATGTTTCTGCCTTGAAATGAGGTTTATTGTACTAACAGAAAATGTGCAATCTGCATTCAAACAAAATTTGACAGGTGCATAAGTATGGGCACCTCACCAGAAAAGTGACATTAATATTTAGTAGATCCTCCTTTTGCAAAAATAACAGCCTCTAGTCGCTTCCTGTAGCTTTTAATGAGTTCCTGGATCCTGGATGAAGGTATTTTTGACCATTCCTCTTTACAAAACAATTCCAGTTCAGTTAAGTTTGATGGTCGCCGAGCATGGACAGCCTCTTCAAATGATCCCACAGATGTTCAATGATATTCAGGTCTGGGGACTGGGATGGCCATTCCAGAACATTGTAATTGTTCCTCTGCATGAATGCCTGAGTAGATTTGGAGCGGTGTTTTGGATCATTGTCTTGCTGAAAGATCCATCCACTGCGTAACTTCAACTTTATCACTGATTCTTGAACACTATTGCCAAGAATCTGCTGATACTGAGTGGAATCCATGCGTCTCTCAACTTTAACAAGATTCCCAGTGCCGGCATTGACCACACAGCCCCAAAGCATGATGGAACCTCCACCAAATTTTACTGTGGGTAGCAAGTGTTTTTCTTGGAATGCTGTGTTTTTTTGCCACCATGCATAACGCCTTTTTGTATGACCAAACAACTCAATCTTGGTTTCATCAGTCCACAGGACCTTCTTCCAAAAAGAAATAGGCTTCTCCTTGTGCAAAGTGCGTTGTATAGTTGACCGATGCACAGTGACACCATCTGCAGCAAGTTGATGCTGCAGCCCTCTGGAGGTGGTCTGAGGATTGTCCTTGACTGATCTCACCATTCTTCTTCTCTGCCTTTCTGATGTTTTTCTTGTCCTGACACTTCTGGCCTTAACAAGAACTGTCCCTATGTTCTTCCATTTCCTTACTATGTTCCTCACAGTGGAAACTGACAGGTTAAATCTCTGAGACAGCTTTTTGTATCCTTACCCTGAACAACTATGTTGAATAATCTTTGTTTTCAGATCATTTGACAGTTGTTTTGAGGAGCCCATGATGCCACTCTTCAGAGGAGATTCAAACAGGAGAACAACTTGCAAGTGGCCACTTTAAGTAGCTTTTCTCATGATTGCATACACCTGGCTATAAAGTTCAAAGCTCAATGAGGTTACAAAACCAAAAAAAGTGCTTTAGTAAGTCAGTAAAAAGTAGGCAGGAGTATTTAAAACAAGAAAATGATAAGGGTGCCCATACTTATGCACCGGTCAAATTTTGTTTGAATGCAGATTGCACATTTTCTGTTAGCACAATAAACCTCATTTCAAGGCAGAAACATTACTGTGTCCAACAGTTATTACATATATCAAACTGAAATAGCTGTTGCAAAAACACCAATTTTTATAAAACATTAAGCTTAAGATTAATAGGGGTGCCCAAACTTTTTCATATGACTGTACCTACAGGCCAGGTATTTAAAACTCTGTTTTCTCCATCACACTGATCACATATAACTTCGCTTCAAACTCAGTCATTTGTAGTGAGCGTGGAAGATACTATCCTCCATTTAAAATGGGCAAGGCACGTGGCAAGGGACGGGGGACTGGACGTGATGGTAATGGTACATGCAGAGGCCGAGGACAAGGCCGTGGGCAAGCCGAAATTGTGCCACAACAAACACCCACATCTTCTCGCCTGACCTTCCTGTCCCAATTTCTAGGGGACCGCAGCACACCACTATTGAACCCAGATCAGTGTCAAAAGGTTGTTGGTTGGATAGCGGATAATGCTTCCAGTCACTTAGCCACCACCACCACCACCCTGTCTTCCACACGGTCAAGTCTCAGTAGCCGTGAGTCTGGACCGCATATTCCTCACCCTGATCCTCCTTCCTCCCACCATGCCGAGTACCCAGAGACAACTGATCCCACACTTGGACAATCTGAAGAGCTGTTCACTTTTCCATTTATAGATTCGGGCCTCTCGCCCGGTCCACTTGAAGCGGGGCAAGAGGAGATCACGTGTAGCGATGCCCAAATATTTGAGCAGCCACGGTCACACGAAGGCGACGGTGGGAAACTGTCACAAGAGGTGGACGATGATGAGACACAATTGGCAGAAAGTCAGGAATAGTACCAGGGTGCAGAAGTGGGAGACGAGGTGGTGGATGATATAGTAACTGACCCAACCTGGCAGGAGGACATGCAGAGCAAGGACAGCAGCACACAGGGGGAGGGAGGCAGAGCACCCCAACAGGCAGGAAGAATCAGTGTGGTGGCCGCAGACAGAAGGCAGGCTACCGTTTCCCGTAACACCAACACGAAGGAAGTTGCCACTACAACTGTTAGGTCTTCCCGAGTCTGGTTGTTTTTTAAAGACTCTGCCGATAGCTACAAAAAGGCCATTTGCATCACGAGCCAGACCAGCATCAGCAGGGGTGTCAAAACGACCAGCCTGACCACCACCAGCATGATCAGGTACATGGCAGCAAAGCACTCGACTTTGTGGGCCGAACACCAGGGTCCAAGAACAGTGTCTACAGGTGGCACCATTGCTTCTTCTGCTGTTGAGCATGCAAGCCAATCCCCTGTCCATAGTGCATGCAAAGATGCCTCTTGCCCTGCACCTGTCATTGCAGTGTTCAGTTGTTCATACTCCAGTCCTTGGAATGCAAGCGCAAATATGCAGCCAACGTCCCACAGGCCACACTACTAAATTCTCACAATTCACGACTGCTTGGCTCGAAATGTTGCCTTTTAGGCTTGTGGAGACAGAAGCATTCCGCAACCTGATGGTGGCGGCCGTTCCTCAGTACTCTGTCCCCAGCCGCCACTATTTCTCCCAGTGTGACGTCCCCACATTACACAAGCACGTGTCCCAAAACATTAGCCGTGACCTCAACAACGCAGTTACCGGTATAGTCCACCTATCCACAGACACGTGGACAAGTGCTTGTGGGCAGGGACGGTACATCTCGCTGATAGCACACTGGGTTAACATAGTGTAAGCCGGGACCCAGTCGGACCTTGGGACGGAACACGTCCTCCCGACGCCAAGGATTGCAGGCCCTAGGTCAATCAGGGTTGCCCCCACGGTCTACAGCTCCTGCACCTCATGCTCCTCAGCCTCCTCCTCCTCCTCAGCCTCCATCTCCGCATCAGTCACAAGCTGGAAGCACTGCAGCACTGCCTCGGCCAAGAGGCAACAGGCTGTGCTGAAGCTAATATGCTTAGGTGAAAAAACACACAGTGCTGAAGAGTTATGGACAGCTCTGAAAGAGCAGGCAGATCTGTGGCTCAAACCGCTGAACCTACAGCCAGGCATGGTCGTGTGTGACAATCCCCAGAACCTGGTGGCGGCTCTGAGGCGAGGCGAGCTCACACACGTACCATGCCTGGCCCATGTGCTTAACCTCGTGGTTCAGCGGTTACTCAAATCCTACCCAGAGCTGCCGGATCTGCTTGTTAAAGTATGCCGCCTGTGTGCCCATTTTAGAAAGTCAGCTATAGCTTCCGCCGCCCTTGCAGTGTTTCAGCAGCGTTTGCAGCTTCTGGCTCACAGACTGGTGATGTCCCCACACGTTGGAACTCTACATTGCAGATGTTGGTGTAATGCAGGTGCCGGAATGCAACGCACAGAGACACAAGGCGAGAACAGTCAGAAATGTTTGTAAACAGTTTTATACAACAGGTATACTGAAACAAGGGATTAGCAACAAGGGTAATGAACAGTGGTTTGAAATATCAGAAAAATACGAAATTTCTCAAAATAAGGCGCAGTCTCTTAAAATAAGGCGCAGTCTCTTAAAGTAAGGCGCAGTCTCTTAAAGTAAGGCGCAGTCTCTTAAAATAAGGTGATGCCCTCAAGCATGAGAAGCACCACACAAGTTCTTTAACCGTGAATTTGGCCCTAGCGGGGGTCACCGGTTATTCCCGCTAGGCTGTGAGTGTCTTTCCGGATGAATTCAATTAAATCACGTTGTGCTACTTTAGCCCCAACCGTCCCCCTCCCAACCTGAGTACTTAAACCCAATTGTCCCCGGTACCGTGGGTGAGCAGTGGAAGTGGCGGCCCTGCTCACGTATGCAGCTCCTCTCTGCTTGGCTGTTGGGGGCAGTCTCTCGAGCCTTGGATAGGGGGGTCCAGGCCTCGTCTGTCGGCGGCCGACGTCGGGTTCCGCGAACTCACTCAGCACAGCGATCAGGTTCCTAGTATCCTCAGCAGGCACAGCACTCGAGTCACAACTGTGAGGGATCCGGAGCTCTTTTACCGGTGCCCGGCTGGAGCACCTCTCAGGCCTCTGGATTTGGCCTGTCACACGGGGTTTCTCAGGACGCAGGGAGCACGTCTGCTCCTCTCTGCTGCTTGGCGCCAAAGACCCCTCAGGTTTGGCGCGCTGGCCTCTTATCTCTCTGAACTCCTTCCTGGAAGTCACCTGATCGGGTCCAGCCTCTGAATCTCCCCTGCCTGCAACTTCCTTTGTGTATTTTGGTTCCGCTTGACTGTCTCTGGCCAGTAGATGGCAGTCTCGCTCCATCCTTGAAACGTCATGTTGAAGTTCTGTTACAAGCTTTTTAGCTCGTTCTACATTCCTCCCTCCTTTTTGCTCGCCAGTCCTCGGGCGAGTGGACTCCTCGCAGAATTGATGTCTCCTTCCAGGCAGTGCAAGCTCAGACAGGAGTTGGGCACACTCCTGCGTTTTCTGTTGGATTCGAGACCAGATAAACTCTTCCTGAGCATACCGGTTAGGAGGAATTCCGGCATTAGCCCGCTCAGTTCTGCGGGGCTCTTCTTGCGGAGGAGACTCCGGGAGATCCGAGGAATCAACTACTGGGGATTGCAAATCATTTCCTGACTCATTCTGACTTCCACTCGGGAGTGGCACCAACGGTTCTGACGGGCCCAACTGCATTGTGGCCCACCCTTCTTCATCCCCCAAGGTTCCTGTATGTGGCACTTCAGCCAACACGTCTGAGGGCCCAGCCCTGTTACAGACTTCTGCTTCAGAGGAGCAAGGTCGCAACATATTACGGTGCAACACCCTGGATGTCGCGGTGTCATCCCCTTCGGGCCTAACCTCGTAGACGGGGTTGTCTGGGTGAACCTTCTTCACCACCCGATATGGTATTGCCTCCCAACGATGGTCCAGCTTACTCCCAAATCGTTTAGCCCTCACCAGCACTCGGTCTCCTGGCTGAAGCGATCCACCTTCGGGGGCCGAACTGCATGCTCTACTTCCTGAAACTTCTGAGCAACCAGTCTTCTCACGGTATGGAGTCGACGCTGGTGTTCTCGAATCCAGGTACTTGGGCTACTGCCCGGACCGGGGTCTTCTGAGTCTAGCTCCAGTTCGGTGATTTCTCGGCCACTTCTTCCAAACAGCAACATGTAGGGGGTGTAGCCGGTGGTTGCATGAACTCGATTATTATACACCCACACCAGCTCGGACACGAATTCGGGCCACTTCATCTTTTTGTCCGCTTCCAGTGTTCGCAACATTTGCAACAGGGTTCGGTTAAAGCGCTCGCAAGCCCCGTTCCCTTGCGGGTGGTAGGGCGTTGTCCGGGAACGTTCGATCCCATAGATGCGGTATAGCTCATCCATCACTCGTCCTTGGAAGCAGGCCCCCTGGTCAGAATGTATTCGCTTCGGGCACCCATAAATCCGGATGAAATCTTGACAGATGGCCTTGGCTGCGGCTTCTGCCGTCTGATCTTTAGTGGGCGTCACTACTGCAAACTTGGTGAAGTGATCAGTCATGACTAAACAGTGTCCATAACCGTTGTATGAAGTTCCTACCATCAAGTAGTCAATCATCAAGACTTCCAAGGGGGCAGAAGTTCGGATGGTCTGAATGGGAGCTCTTTGGTCCGGGGGCTTGTTCAACTCACACTGGCGACATGTTCGGCAGACCCCCTCGACTTCTTGTCGCAGTTGAGGCCAATACACCAGCCGTTGCAACCACCGGAAGGTCTTTTCTACTCAGAAGTGAGCACCTCTTCTATGAGCTTCTTGGGCTAGCTGTGTTACTAGTGCTCCTGGAACTACCACTTGCCAGGTAACATCAAACTCTCGAGGCAGTTGGATACTTCGGCATAGCAAGCCATCCTTCAGGAGGAGCCTCTCCCACTGGCCTAGGATTTGTAGGGTAGTTGGAAGTGAAGCGGCTCTGGTTTCCTGGTCGGGTCTCTGATTAAGGGCGACCCATTCTCTCAACTTTGCTAGCTCCGGGTCGGATTGCTGCAGATGTATCCATTCGTCTCTTGAACGTCCCAGAATCTGAGTGGGCCTCGGCTCCCCTCTGGTCTCTTGGGCGTCGACCACAGCAGCGGCGAACTGGCTGAAATCCGGGATCTCGTCGCCTTCGAGCTCCTCATCTCTGTCCTTCTTCGGCCCCGCCTGAGTGACCCGGGACAGGGCATCTGCATGTGTGTTCAGGGCCTTGGACCGATAGGCGATTTTATACTGGAATTTGGACATCCTTGCGACCCACCGCTGTTCTAACGCGCCCAGTTTGGCGTTCTCCAAGTGGGCCAAAGGGTTGTTATCTGTCCGCACTTGCACTTCTGACCCTGACAGGTACTCAGCAAACTTCTCGGTCATGGCCCACACCAGTGCTAGTAGCTCCAGCTTAAACGAACTGTAGTTGTCCGGATTCTTCTCCGTATCTCGGAGTGACCTGCTGGCATACGCGATCACTCGCTCTTTCCCTCCTTGTACTTGAGCCAGCACTGCTCCCAGCCCATGCAAGCTTCCATCAGTGTACAACATGAACGGCTGCGAAAAGTCAGCGTAGGCCAGAATCGGGGCATCTGTTAGCGCCATTTTCAATGCTCGGAATGCCTCTTCTTGTCGTGGGCCCCACTGAATGGGCTGCCGCTTGGCTCCCCCGGCTGTTCCTCTCAGCAATTCATTGAGCGGGTTCGCAATCTTAGCGAAGTCTTTAATGAATCTGCGGTAGTATCCAGCGAGCCCCAGGAATGCCCTTAGTTCCCTTAGATTGGCGGTCGTGGGCCACTTCTGCACGGCAGCTACTTTCTCCGCAGTGGGGTGCACCCCTGCACTGGACACAGTGTGCCCCAGATATTCAATTTCTCGTTTGAAGAGACGACACTTACGAGGCTTAATTTTCAGGCCGTGCCTTTGTAGCCGTTCTAACACTTGTTCCAATCGGCGGAGATGATCCTCAAATGTTGCGGAATAGATAATTATATCGTCCAGATATATTAAAGTGGCTTCAAAGTTGAGGTCCCCCAAGCATCTCTCCATCAGCCGTTGGAAGGTTCCTGGCGCATTTGTTAGTCCGAACGGCATTCGATTGAACTCAAACAGGCCCATAGGGAGAACAAAAGCTGTCTTCGGACGATCCTTCTCAGCTACTGGGACCTGCCAATAGCCACTGGCCAGGTCGAGGGAGGAGAAGAATTTGGTGCTCCCTAGTGCAGATAGAGACTCTTCGATTCGGGGGAGTGGATAGGAGTCCCGTACTGTACAGGCATTCAGCTTCCGATAGTCTACGCAGAATCTCAGGGTACCGTCCTTCTTTCGGACCAGCACGATCGGAGCCGCCCAGGGGCTCTGGCTTTCACGGATCACACCGTTCCGCAACATGTGGGCCAAGAGCTCTTTCACCTCCTGGTACATTTGAGGCGGGATCTGCCGATATCTCTCTCGGATGGGAGCAGTATTTCCGGTGGGTATTTCGTGCTGAATGTCCCGAGTGCACCCGAAATCATCTTCATGCTGTGCAAACACTCCCTGATATCGCTGTAGAAGTTGTTCGATCTGCCTCACTTGTCCAGCAGAAAACTCAGTCAGGTTAGCTTCCATTTCTTCCAGGAGGTGGCGTCCAGCCAACGGTTCTCTTCCATGTTCCTGGCTATTGAGGGACACCTCTAGGGTCCATGGTTTTCCTTCCACAGGTGCCAGCCCTATAGCGTCAGCTCTAGTAAGGGCCTCCAGCATTACGCACACTCGCGCCACCTCTTGTCGGGGCAACAACTGTAAACTGGTGCCACTTAAATTGATGCAGCGCACGGGTACTCGACCGTGCCGCACGGTGGCCAGAGTTCGAGCAATCAGGAGTCCAGAGGGCGCTTCTTCTCCCTCCATTGGTTCAACTTGAATGTCCACGCCCTCTAAGGACACATGTGCCAGCACCGGCAAAGTGAGTACAGTCTGTCCCACCGGCAGTGTTATTGTGGCTTCGGGCGGTATCGATACCTTACCAAGGTACTGGGAGGTAGTGGGCAACTTTTGAATCTGACTGACCCGCACGAGGTGCTGGAACACTCTCTTGTTAGCTGGGTCTCGAGTGGCGCGGGTCCAGTTGTTTTTTGCTACAGCCCTCAGCCAGGAACTGTCCGACTTCTTTCAGCACATTCATGCCCAGGGTTACAATGGGCCCATCGCCTCCGGGCCCGGTGGTCAGTACAATCCCTTTCCACATGCCCGCACAGACATCCATACTACTCCCGCTACTGGGATAGGTAGTTGATTAGCCGCCACCAGTTTGACAGTGGGTTCCCGGCAGGAACGAGCGACTTCAGGAAAGTGACTTTGGAAGTACGTCTCAGGCATAGTGGTCACTTGAGACCCGGTGTCCATCAAACAACGGATCCGCTGCCCATTGAATTCAGCCCAGATAATGGGCCTCTCGGAGACAATGTCTTCAGAGCTCCCTCTTCTACTCTCTGAAGCTCGAGACCCCACGGTATGCTCCACAACCGTGGGGCATTTTAGTTTAACGGCTGTCCCCTCCTCCTCCTTTCTCGGTTGGGACAGTCTTTGGAGATATGCCCCCTACCTCCGCAGGTCCAGCACTCCGGTCCTCGTTCTGCCGATAGGTCGGGTACATGTCATGCTGGGGCCGGATAGGAACGTCTTTCTCGTTCTGGTCTCCGTCCGCGTTGAGCAGTACGGTCCGTCGGCAAGGGGGCAGTAGGAGTCTTCCTAATAGAATTCAGCTCACCCCGAATGTCTCGAATTTCCTGACGTATTTCCCGTACCCAATCAGGCTCTTGGTTGGTGAATCCAGGAGCAATTGCCTCATGACTTCTAACTGTGGCTTTGAGAACAGGAACTTCTCTCTCCAGGACTCTAGCTTCAGCCCCTACCTCCAGGAAGCCCATATCAGGGCTCAGTCGCAGCCGCTCCTTCAGGATCTGCCTCAGGGAAGGGTCTTTCAAGCCAGCAATCAGTTGGTCACGCAACACCTCATGCAATGGTCCCAGTCCTCGGTTCCCATCTCGAGTTTTCTTAGTGATATGGGCCGTCACTTCCTGTAATGCATTAACATACTGATTTACTGTCTCATTTTCCCCTTGGACCCGCTGAAACAACCGTAAGCGCAAGTGTCCCAAATCTGTAGTGTCACCGTGCATGTCCTCTAGAATTTTTATCACTTTATCCACGGTGTCACGGTCCCCAGGTGGGCGGTACATCACAGTCTGTCGGGCCTCTCCATCAAGGGTTAGGAGGGCCAACTCCGCCTGGGCTAGAGGGTCAAGGGGATACATACGTAGCATACTTCTCAGTCTTTCTGCCCAGTCCCAAAGTGACATGCCATCCCCTGTAAACTTGGGAAGATGGCTGAGCATAGCCCCCAGGGGTATATGGCTCCGGCCGGACCCAGCCATAGACTGATCCGTCATCTCTGCGTCTGAATGTTGCATCCTGCCGACTACGCCAAATGTAATGCAGGTGCCGGAATGCAACGCACAGAGACACAAGGCGAGAACAGTCAGAAATGTTTGTAAACAGTTTTATACAACAGGTATACTGAAACAAGGGATTAGCAACAAGGGTAATGAACAGTGGTTTGAAATATCAGAAAAATACGAAATTTCTCAAAATAAGGCGCAGTCTCTTAAAATAAGGCGCAGTCTCTTAATGTAAGGCGCAGTCTCTTAAAGTAAGGCGCAGTCTCTTAAAATAAGGTGATGCCCTCAAGCATGAGAAGCACCACACAAGTTCTTTAACCGTGAATTTGGCCCTAGCGGGGGTCACCGGTTATTCCCGCTAGGCCGTGAGTGTCTTTCCGGATGAATTCAATTAAATCACGTTGTGCTACTTTAGCCCCAACCGTCCCCCTCCCAACCTGAGTACTTAAACCCAATTGTCCCCGGTACCGTGGGTGAGCAGTGGAAGTGACGGCCCTGCTCACGTATGCAGCTCCTCTCTGCTTGGCTGTTGGGGGCAGTCTCTCGAGCCTTGGATAGGGGGGTCCAGGCCTCGTCTGTCGGCGGCCGACGTCGGGTTCCGCGAACTCACTCAGCACAGCGATCAGGTTCCTAGTATCCTCAGCAGGCACAGCACTCGAGTCACAACTGTGAGGGATCCGGAGCTCTTTTACCGGTGCCCGGCTGGAGCACCTCTCAGGCCTCTGGATTTGGCCTGTCACACGGGGTTTCTCAGGACGCAGGGAGCACGTCTGCTCCTCTCTGCTGCTTGGCACCAAAGACCCCTCAGGTTTGGCGCGCTGGCCTCTTATCTCTCTGAACTCCTTCCTGGAAGTCACCTGATCAGGTCCAGCCTCTGAATCTCCCCTGCCTGCAACTTCCTTTGTGTATTTTGGTTCCGCTTGACTGTCTCTGGCCAGTAGATGGCAGTCTCGCTCCATCCTTGAAACGTCATGTTGAAGTTCTGTTACAAGCTTTTTAGCTCGTTCTACATTGGGAAGGATTTGTGAGCAGAAGAGGGCAGTTGTTGAGTACCAGCATCAAAAAGGCTATCGGTATTCAGTTCAGACTCCACACCTAAGACCTCAGTAGTGGACGTGGATGTCAGACATATGTACCATCCTCCAAAACTTTGAGGACTCCACCAAGATGGAGAGCGGCGATGACGCCATAATTAGCCTCACCATCCCGCTTCTCTGTCTTCTGAAACGCTCTCTGCTCACAATCAAAGATGATGCATTGCAGGCGGAGCACGATAAGATGGAGCAATTAACCATACAGGGTGATTACACACAGCCAAGCCTCATCTCATCCCAACGTGGATTGGGTGACAATGAGGAAGAGGAGGATGAGGAAGGACAGGAACTAGTTTCATGCACTATAGACGGTGCTATCTGCACAGCTGTCATACCGTCTGTTCAGCGTGGATGGCCAGAGGACACAGAGGAGGAGGAGGAGAGCATAGTCAGTCATCCTCTTGGTGAGGACACGGAAGTCTTGCCTGTTAGTAGTCTGGCACGCATGGCTGAGTTTATGTTATGCTGCCTTTCCCATGACCCTCGCATTCTCAAAATTTTAGGTCATTACTGGTTGGTGACACTTTTAGACCCACTCTACAAGGAGAACTTTATATCTCTTATTCCTGAGGTGGACAGGTGTACAAAAATGAGGCAGTACCAGAAGGCCCTTGTTGCGGAACTATTAAAAAAATTCCCATCTGAAAACGCTGGAGGCAGAGGGCACACTTCGTTCGACAACCAAGGAGTACAGGCGAGAGAGACACAACTTCAATCCAGCAGAGGCAGGGGAACACTGTCAAAGTTCTGGGAGAGTTTTCTCAGACCCTCCCATCGCACAGGCCCTGAGGCGCAGGGTACTCTCACAAGGAGTGCAAAGTTTGGGAAGATGCTGAGGGAGTACCTTGCCGTACCGTACCAACGTCCTCTGTGATTCCTCTGTGCCTTATAAATATTGGGTATCCAAGCTAGATATGTGGAATGAACTGGCTCTCTATGCCTTGGAGGTCCTGGCCTGCCCTGCCGCCAGCGTTTTATCAGATCGGGTTTTTAGTGCCGCTGGTGGAATTATAACTGATAAGCGCATCCTCCTGTCAACTGAAAATGCTGACAGGCTGACTCTTATAAAAATGAACAAGGGCTGAATTGGGCCAGACTTCTCAACACCACCGAATGATAGCAGCGTAACATAAACTCAAATCCAGTGTCTTTTCTTGGGAGGTGTATTCCCATGCACCTTTTCACACCCACACATGGGTATACGCTTCCTGATTTTGGCTATTTGCTCTTGTCCTCCTCCTTCTCCTCATCCTCCACCACCATATCACCAGGGTGACCGTGGTCCATGATGCAACACCCACATAATTTTTTTAAAGGGTGTTTGACTCGCCCCTGGGCCGTGGGGCACTCGGAGCCGGGCAATAGGGAGACGGTGGGGGTAGTAGTGGCGTCCCGGTTCCGTGGCTCAGGGTGGTCAGACCAGTGGTAGTCCTTTAGCAGTCCTAAGTGATGTTTGACTACGCCACCCGTGGATGGTGGTTATTATGAACCGCCGCTGCAATGCAGACCGCTGGGGCTGATGATGTATGCAGCTGAGGTAGTGTGACTCCCCACGGGAAGAGTGCAGCCCCAGGGCAGTGTAGTGGATGGTGGGGGTGATGGTGCAGAGAGTCCCAGTGCCGTTAGTGCTGGAGGAGCGAAAGTGTACACAGACAACGTACTGCAGTCCAATGTCTTTTACTCACAGTTCATGTACTCCGGGTCGCTTCTGTCAGCAATGACCGCCCGAGCCGTGCTGCGTCCACAAGGTGAGGGGCTCGGTCAACCCCAGGCAGTTCAGGAGCATGGCACAGGACCCCCTTCAATCCTTTCTCTGGCCTGCCTCACCAGTGACCCACTTTTGTCCAGCTGCCGCGGACTTGTGCAGGTAAACGTGGTTCCCGTTCCCCGCTGTCCTATATGGTGCCTTCCTAGCAGGTTTGATGACGTGTCGCACCAATAAATGATCACGACCTCTGGTCTTTGGCTGAGGGCTGTTTCTCCTCCACCAACTTGGGATCCGGTACCCTTAATCTGCCTGACCCTTCACCCTGTATTCTCGTGGGTTCTTAGGGTCCCTTCTGCCGTCTTGTTCCTGAGCCCTTCTGTTTCTCTCTTTCTCTTTCTCTTCTGTTCCTTTCTGTTCTTGTTCCTTTCTGTTCTTGTTCCTTTCTGTTCCTGGCCTTCACTCTAGGCCTGCCTCGTGGAGCTGGGCCCAGACTGAGCCACAGCTCCCTGTCAGCCATCTCTGGCTGAACTCCTTCTCTTACTCCACTCACTGAACTTCTCTTCTTCTCTTCTCTTCTCTCTGTGCTGGCTGGGCCTCAGAGGCTAGGCCCGCCTACGGAGAAGAGCCCCTTGCAGAGGCCCCCACTCTGTCACTTCTTCTCTCTGACTGAACACTGTTCTAAGATGGTGCCCACCTTTTATACCTCCCTCTAGAACATGAGCCCAGGTGACCAGCAACCAATGGGCTCCTATCTACGCTCAGGAGCCAACCCCTATCTGCTCCTACATCACTGGGTATTCCTACCCCCTCCCCACTCCAGCCAGGGACATGGTCTGTTGTGCCTGCATTTCTGTCTAATGGGAGCACCGTTGAGCTGTCCCTCGGAAATGGGGTGAGTGTGCTAACTGAACCCTGGTCCATACTCCATCCTTACCCGGGAGTGGAATATCACACCTCTGGCAAAGGTGCAATACCCCTGTAGCGGTCGAGCCCTCGGGGCGCTACATTTTTATGATGCCCGTAAAAAAAATTTTTTATACAGTATGTTCATGTATACCCCCCAGGAGTAAATGTTTGTCAGCCCATACACTTAGTGCATGGCATTACAAGTATAGGAGGCCCGCTCCTTTCTAATGGTAAAAATTTTTTATGATGCGCTCCTCCACGTCTCTTCCAAGGGCCATTGAAGTGCCTCCAAATTTTTGGCAGCCCTTGCAGTCACTGCATAGTCCAACACTATGGGAGACTCTCTCCTTTCTAATGGGAATTTGTCATTACTGTGGCCTGGTCTATGTGTCTTTAAATTCTTAGTGGGGTTTTTCATTAAAATTTGTCAGCCGTTGGATTCACTGCATACCCTATAACTGTATAGCAGACCCTCTACTTTCTAATGGGAACATGTCGTACCTTGTTACTGTGGCCCTGCTCTGTGTGTCCTTAAATTCTTAGTGGGGTTTTTCCTAAAATCTGTCAGCCGTTGGACTAACTGCATACCCTATAACAGTATAGCCGACCCTATCATTTCTAATGGGAATTTGTCGTTACTGTGGCACTGCTCTATGTGTCTTTAAATTCTTAGTGGGTTTTTTCCTAAAATTGGTCAGCTGTTGGACTCACTGCATACCCTATAACTGTATAGCAGACCCTGTCCTTTCAAATGGGAGCATGTCGTACCTTGTTACTGTGGCCCTGCTCTTTGTGTCTTTAAATTGTTAGTGGTTTTTTTCAAAAATTTTGGCCACCCTTGCAGTCACAGCTTGGGCATAAACACTATAGAAGACCCGCTCCTTTATAATGGGAACATTTTTTTTACTGAGACCCTCCTCTATGTCTCTTCAAAGGGGTATTAGGTTGCGTCCAAATTTTTGACAACCCTTGCAGTAACTGGATGTGCAATAACAGTATAGGAGACCCACTTGTTAATAATGGGAACAACAAAGCATAGCCCTCTGATGGCTCTCTAACAATAGGTAGGGCCGACTGCTGGCCTTTTAAGAATAGTAAGGGCCGTCTGATGTCCCTATAAAAATAGGCTTTATGACTTTCAGAGTCCCTCCATCATAAATAAAACAGGATGTGTCTGATGACACCACATTGCGCCAGATGAGGTTGTAAAATGTTAAAATGACATTTCCCGGTGAATGCATTTGTCATAAAAAAAACATAAAAAAACATAACAATAGGATCTTTCTTTAGTATAAAAAACAGCATCGCCAATTTAACCTCAATGTAATCACATTGTTCAGCTCATGCACCTCCTCCTCCGTCTCCGAAATGACCACATCAGTCACAAGCTGACAGCACTGCAGCACTGCCTTGGCCAAACAGCAACAGGCTGTGCTGAAGATAACATGCTTAATGCTTAATTGACAAACCGCCCAGCGCTGCATAGTTGTTGAAAGCTGTAACACAGCAGCTTGATCTGTGGCTCTCACCGCTGAACATACAGCCAGGCATGGTCGTGTGTTACAATGGGCGGAACCTGGTGACGGAGAAATGACAACCGGGGTAGATACGGTTTCCCTCTATGCCAGTCCTTTCACAGAGCTAAAGAATATGGCTGTGGTGAAATACAACTCCCACTGAGAAGCTGTTTCAGATTGAAAAACATTGTGCCCACCAGAGGATTTGTTTCTGAGGGCTAACCTTTCTCACCCGCTCAAGAGCCCCATAGCAGCTGCAAAGTTAGCGCTATCATGAACTCTCCTGAGGTAGAAGCCAAGGCACACCAGAGAATTCTCTGGTGGGACTGTCCAACCCTGCCGAGAAGCAGTCCTGGCTAAGAAAAGTGTGTGGGAAGATTCCAGGACACTCTATTTTTACTGAGGAGGAAACACACGCAAACATGGGGAGAACATACAAATTTCATGCAGATGTTGTCCTTGCTGGGATTTGAACCCAGGATCCCAGTGCTGCAAGACTTCAGTGCTAACCACTGATCCAATGTGCTGCCGTTCACCCTCTAATATCTAACAGGCTGGAGAAACTTGAACCTACTGCCACTCTATCATCAGCTCCTTTGTGAGAAAATGTATTTGGGCAGCCACTCAGTCTACCAAATAAAATTCCAGAGAAGGAAATTGAGGATGGCTTCGCTACTGGTACTGGGGGCAGTGCTAATACCATGGTGTTGTACCATAGTTTGCTGGAAATATTCCAGGCTGGTAGGAGGCAAGAAAATTCCCACAGAAAAGTACCAGCAGTAATGTTCAGGCCACATTTCAAGTGCAAGCAGCTTTAGAGGACTTCCTGGGAGAAATGACACGCAGGGTAGATACGGTTTCCCTCTATGCCAGTCCTTTCACTGAGCTAAATACAACTCTTTTCAAAAAAAGTTGTGGACTGGCTCCGTACCGTCCCTGGCCACATTCACCTGTCCAAGTGTTTGTGGTTAGGCAGTCCTTCTTAGTAAGTGCACTGGGTAGGGCATGGGTAATGTTGTGGGACCCGTGCTTGTGGAAGGCGAAGGCGATACCGGGAAAAATACTGGTGGCTGGGGACCGAGTATGGACACCCGGCCGCCGCCTGCATGAGGTTGTGAAAAGCTTCCATCTCCACAAGCTTAAAATGCCATATTTCAAGTGCAAAGAGCTGCCCAGAAATCTGTCAGTTTAGTGTTGCGGCCTGTGGGTGGGTGGGTGGCTGGCTGCATACTTGCAATTGCATTCCAAGTAACAGAAAACTACGCAGATGATGGCCTCTATCATCATCATGGCCTCACCTCGGCACTATGAACTCTCCTGAAGGAGAAGCCAGGGCCCGCCGGAGGAGTCTCCGGTTCTCTGGTGAGCCCGTCCAACCCTGCCGAAAAGCAGCCCTGGCTAAGAAAAGTGTGGGGGAAGGTTCCTGGACACTCTATGGCTGCTTTTTTAATGCGGATCGGCCATGCTTATGCATGTTATTTCTCAAAACGCATTACAGATCAGGCCATTTTCCAACTCTGTATTCAAGAAATTAAATGCGCAAAGAAAGATGTGTGTGTGTCAAAGCACCACCGACAAGTGCGAGTTGATGTTGGATGGGCTGCCATTGCTTCTGCAACAAGCTCAATTACAGGATTTTCTGGGAGAAATGACACGCAGGGTAGATACGGTTTCCCTTTATGCCAGTCCTTTCACCGAGCTAAATACAACTCTTAGCAAAAAAAAAGTTGTGGACTGTCTCCGTACCGTCCCTGGCCACATTCACCTGTCCACGTGTTTGTGGTTAGGCGGTCCTTCCCAGTAAGTGCACTGGGGAGGGCACGGGTAATGTTATGGGACCCGTGCTTGTGGAAGGCGGAGGCGATACCGGGAAAAATAGTGGCGGCTGGGGACCGAGTATGGACACCCGGCCGCCACCGGCATGAGGTTATGAAAAGCTTCCGCCTCCACGAGCCTAAAAGGCCACATTTCAAGTGCAAGCAGCTGTCAAAAATTTGGCAGTATAGTATTGCAGCCTGTGGGTGGGTGGCTGCCGGCATTCTTGTGCTTGCATTCCAAGGAATGGGGTAGGGACAACTGAACACTGCAGTGGGACAAGGACGTGGACGGTGATTGTTGCAAGTCTGCAATGACAGGTGCATGGCGGGAGGCATCTTCGCATGTGCCAAGGATCACTTATGATGGGCACACATTTAGGCAGTGACCTGGGAGTCAGAGATGTTTCCAGAGGTCTTCCCCTTGCTGTTCCCATGTCTTTTCAGCACTGTATGCATGTGTCTGATGATGTGTCACACACCACATGGCCAGATAAGGTTGTAAAATGTTAAATGACATTTCCTGGTGAATGCATTTGTCTTGGTTGAAAGCAAAGCAAAAGTGCAAAAACGTGTCAAAAATGCTACGTGTGAACATAGCCCAAGGTGTGTAGGAGTATTTTTGTTTTTGTTTATTTATTTTTCCTTATATACAAGTCATCACCCTGGAAAGGATGTTCCTTACGCCGTAAAAGTGGCGTAATACTCTGACGACGTTGTTGACAGCAGTGATCTGGGAGTCAGAGATGCTTCCAGGGGTCTTCCCCATGCTGTTCCCATGTCATTTGAGCACAGTTCCCATCGATTTGGGCAATTTTTAGGCCCTCTGCAGACCGCCGTGGGGAGCCACCTGAAAAATGCTCAAGTTTCCCCTAGACTTATATTGGGCTCATTGCTCGGGTTGAGCACCCGAGTATTTCAATTTGCTCGACCCGAGCAACAAGTACTCGAGCATTTTAGTGCTCGCTCATCACTAATGACAACCAAAAACATCCAAATAATCCTGATCAAAAAGTTCACATACCCTGGTGATTTTGGCCTGATAACATGCACAGAATTTGACACAAATGGGTTTGAATGGCTACTAAAGGTAACATCCTCACCTATGACCTGTTTGCTTGTAATCAGTGTGTGTGCATAAAGCTGAGTGAGTTTCTGGGATCCAGCCACTGACATTTCTGGATTTTGAGATGGGGAAAGCAAAAGAATTATCAACGGATCTACGGGAAAAGGTAGTTGAACTGTATAACACAGGAAAGGGAGGCAAAAAGAGTATAACACAGGAAAGGGATACAAAAAGATATCCCAGGAATTGATAATGCCAGTCTGCAGTGTTCAAACTGTGATTAACAAATGGAAAATCAGATGCTCTGTAAAAACCAAACCACAGTCAGGTAGACCAACAAAAATTTCAGCCACAACTGCCAAGAAAATTGTTCGGGATGCAAAGAAAAACCAACAAATAACATCAGCTGAGAACACACTTAGGGGTGTACTCACTTTTGTTGCCAGCGGTTTAGACATTAATGGCTGTGTGTTGAGTTATTTTGCAGGCACACCAAATTTACAGTTAAACAAGCTGTACACTGACTACTGTACATTGTATCAAAGTGTCGCATCTTCAGTGTTGTCCCATCAAAAGTATATATATGTATTCCGGCCCATTTTTGGAGTTTTGTGTGAAATTATGTCCAATTTGCCTTTTTTTTCTCAGTTTTTTTGTGTTGTTCCAATAAACACAAAGGAAATAAACATGCGTGTAATAAAACATGTGTAATTTTCTGAAACAATTTCAAGGGTGCCAGCACTTTCCGCCATGACTGTATATGCAGGTAGAGTCCTTAACCCCTTTACAACCCAAAGTGGTTTGCACATTAATGAGAAGGCCAATTTTTACAATTCTGACCACTGTCACTTTATGAGGTAATTACTCTGGAACGCTTCAACGGATCCCCCTGGTTCTGAGAATATTTTTTCATGACATATTGTACTTTATGATTGTGGTAAAATTTCTTCGAGATCACTTGTGTTTATTTGTGAAAAAAACAGATATTTGGCGAAAATGTTGAAAATTTAGCAATTTTCAAAATTTGAATTTTTATGCCCCTAAATCGGAGAGATATGTCACACAAAAAAAGTTAATAAATAACATTTCCCATATGTCTACTTTACATCAGCACAATTTTGGAACCCAAATTTATTTTTATTAGGGAGCTATAAGGGTTAAAATTGACCAGCGATTTCTCATTTTTCCAACAAAATTTACAAAACCATTTTATTAGGGACCGCATCACATTTGAAGTCACTTTGAGGGGTCTTTATGACTGAAAATACCAAAAAGTGACACCATTCTGTCAGGGACCCCCAGAGTGTGGTAAAATGCACCAACTAATTCATAATTCATTTAATTCTCACACAATATACTAAGTTAGTGTAAGTCTACAAAAAAGCAACAAAACTTGGTGCTAAAAAAATTGAGCATAACTTTTTGAAAAATGAGCCAGGTTATGCCAAATCTTACATATTTTGTGACTTTGTGATCAGTTATCAACACAAATATTTTACTCAAATTACCAGATCGATGGATAGGCATTGGGACTTTTCCCTAAATCTCTCCAAAACATCACCGCTTATAGAAGACCACCCTCATATCCAGATCAGATTTTCTGTGAGAGATGCCCAGATTCACAATATAGTATGCATACTGGCCATCTATGAGAAGTTCACCCCAATGGAAGTCCAGTTATTAAAGAGGATTTTACTGTTTATATAAGGGGCAGACAATGACAGTGAAGGGCCCTTAATCAGGACTTCTGATCTGGGCCCCCCACCCTCCATCAGGCACCACCTACATATACATTTCCATGTATATTTATATTAGGCACACATATAAAATTTGCACATGCTAATACTCTATACACATTTTAACGTATGCATATACATAGTGCACACAAACATAAAATACGGACATACACATAAGATGCACATACACAGTATAGAGTCCCGGTAGTCCTCATAGTTTTAAGCATGGACCCTGGCAAATTGTACACGGACTTTTATTGTTCATGGGCTTTAAGGGAGAGAGGCTTCCTTTGTGGAGGACACTCATGAATGCCATTCATTTCCAGTGTACACCGTGTCGTGTCATGGAAAACACTCGCCCTGGTTTGGCTTTCTACTTCTTCAGCTAATAGCAATGAATTTGCCGTCGATTTTCTTCTCATCAGAAGATGCTTTTGTTTAGATGTTAACTTCCATCTGACTGATAAGAAAAGCTTTGCTGATCTTCTTGTAGACTTCACATTTTTTGTAAAGAAATTATTTTCTTTCTCAGAAATGTCTTGTGACATTTCTCTTCTATGTGGTGCCACTTACCCTTCTCATCAGAGGACGCTTTTGTTTAGGTGTTAACTTCCATAGTCGGCCTGGACGTCTCTGTAAGATGGTTGCAGTTCCATCTTTGTTATAGTTTTGCATCACTTTTGCTACAGTATTCTGACTGATAAGTAAAGTTTTGCTGATCTTCTTGTAGACTTCACATTTATTGCAAAGAAATTATTTTCTTTCTCAGGTTTTGTGACATTTCCCTTCTATGTGGTGCCATTGCTGATAGCATGAAATGGGAAGGAGTTTTCTTTATTAAGTAACTTCCTTTTACAGACACCTGTCTGCTGGACATCTGTTTAATGAATAATTACACTTACCTGTGGTTCAGTTCTTGTTAATTAGAATTTTGTTGTCTAAACTTAGCTTTTCTCTTAAGACTGTTACTGGGATGTTCTCATTTTTGAAACATGATCTTGAATGAGTTTGTTAAGAAAATTACTTTTTTGGGGTCTTCAAAATACCAAATCTTGTTTGCATTCAATGGCTCAAATTTGCGAGAGTATTTTGTAGTATGGTATCCCATATAAAATGATGATTCTGAAAGGAAACTACAGGTTTGCTGACAAATCTATTTGGGTGTACTGATTTATGCTAAACACTGTATATATATATATATATATATATATATATATATATATATATATATATATATAACCTTATAAGTTTGGTATCACAGTAATCGTACTACTGACTCTGAATCATTTTGTCAGTTTGTTTTTACAACACAATACACACTGTAAAATGAAGGAACCCAAACCTGGCATTTTTTCTCATTTTTCAACACATTATATGATAAAATGAATGGTGTTGTTCAAAACTACAACGCTAAGCGTCAGCACACTGTGATTTGCTGATCTGTAAGATGCGTTCTTTGTGCTGTGAAAATACACAGCTGTGATATCTCACCAAATATTCATAGTGGGAACTTAAAATTATGTTTTTCTGCCATGATTAAGGATGGTTTGGATGTATGAAACATGTTGACCTTTTATTTCTATCTTTGTGGAATTAAGGCTGCATGAACCAGTCACCAACCATTATCTGTATATGTACAAATATTAAGTGCTACTGAGTGCTGTAGGAAAAACTTAGAATAGTGAGGTGATTTGATAGTCCTGCCACAAATAATCTGTTTCTACTGCACACTTAAAATCTCTGATAGTGGGAATGAACCTGATTGCCTGCAGTAGTGCACTCCTGAGAGCTGGTGCAGCAGAGTGATAGTGGGAATGAACCTGATTGCCTGCAGTAGTGCACTCCTGAGAGCTGGTGCAGCAGAGAAAATGTCTTGGACATGAGAGTGGGAGGTCCTGATTATGGAGGATGTTAATCTTAGCTCATTGGAGTGTAGATATGGTAGAGATGCAGGGCTGTGCAGCAGTGTGAAGAGGTTTGTGGATGAGTGCAATGACTGGTACAGGTGGAGGCACCAGTGTAACTGCTGGACAGAAATATGAGACTGACTGCTGCATTAAGGATAATGAGAAATACATTTAGTGACAAGAAGAGCAATTAGTGAGTTACAAGTATTTGTGAATTCAAGACAAAAAGGAATCAGAGCAACAGTAACAGATTTTACTTTTTTTTAATTAATAATGGGATGAATAAAATCATGAACATTATCAATAGACTAAATCAAAGTCAGGAAGATAGCCGAGGTCAGATACCAGGTGATCAATAAATGACAAGTCAGACAAGCAGTATGAATACCGCGGAGCCCGATGACAGAGGCGTTACTGAAACTTGTCCAGGTTGACCAGTCAGAAGGCCACAGGTAGATGGTGAAGGTCCTTCTATACAGCTCCAGCAGTGATGATGGATCTGCTGGACTTCAGGGTGCTGGATGCTTAGGTGTTCCGTCTTTTAGATGGTTTTAGGGCAACAGTAACAGCATGCAAATGCGCGAGCAGCCCTGGATAATCCACGCCGGCAGGATGATAAGATCCGGCGGAAGATGGAACCTATGAGAAGAGAAATAAATATAATGTAAGTGATGGGACTCCATATTACATGATAATGCTGTGCAGTCACTGTGGCCGGACGGCAGAGGAATATTATCATACAGAGGTCAGGGGTCATTGTCAGCAATCATACATGTGACAATCCCATCACTGACAGATGACATCTACTCCACATGAATTATTCTCACTGACATCACACAACATGGAGTTGATTCTCACAATTACCTCGTCTCTTTTTCCCATTTTTTCCATTTTCTGAGTTTTGTTGCTCCATACTCAGATTTATTGCCGATTTTCTTTCTTCATGAGATGGAAATTCTGATGAAAAATTAAAAAAAAAAATCAGTAACAATATATTCTTATAGGATCTGCTTTGTCATAATATGGATAACATAAGAGACCTATAGTATTGTATAAAACCATGTGGGAATATTTGAGCCTTGAAGTCAACATTCACATTGTTGGTGCTGTAGACATGTACATACCTGGCAATGGGGACGAGGGTGGCAAGATGGTAACAGCATCGTCTGTATTACATACAGGAACAGATACTTTCTGCCTGTTTGAAGAAGAAAAACATGTAAATCTCAAGTAAACTCCGTATAAAAGGGGTTGTCTCACTAGAAGAACACCGACTATAAGGCCTAGTAGGACATATGACTGTCATAGTGGGGAAGGTCTTCTGCTCAAGACTACCTTTTATAGAGAGCTGAGAGGAAAACAACTACCAAGAATGGCCGGCATTTCATACTACATCTCTCCTACAGTGAGGGCAGCACTAAAAGTGCATGACCGGCCACAATTATGGGCTGTTATCTCCAACAATTCCGAAAGCTGAAAGCACAATGACCCATAACCATGGAGCGGTGGATGCTGCATTTGATATTATGGTATTTATGTCCTATATTTGGTGTTGCGCACATATATCAGCCTGGAGCTCCCAGTAATGACCCCATAATCTACTCACATTTCTGAGATGTTTGTGTTGGATTCTGGTGTACACTCTGGAGGGGCCTTGGGATCCTCGTTGTTCACCATCCCGTTAGTGGTGGTAGAGTGCTAAATGTGGATAACAATAAGTTATTAAATATACATACTTTTTAATTTTATAGATCCTTTTTTTGTACATATTTTGGATTTATCGATCACATACTTACTTTAGAAAGCCTCTCAGAAGATGATGATGCAAATATTCGGAAGATAAAGTTCTCATCGTCCTCACTTGTGCCCTCCTTATCCTCTGAGACCAGATGGTTGTTTTCATCAGAGTGATCTACAAGACATAGGTAAGGAAGGATTGTTAGAGGGTGTCAGTATAACACAGTCGCTATATCTCACTAGGTTACTAGATGATACATCGTAATATACAGAATACATGAAAAAAAACTCCTGTACAAAATTAGGGAAATAGGGATACAGTACGAACCCATGGTCAACATAGCTGAGATCCATGAAACATGGATAACATAGTAGACCAGAAAAACCATGTGGAAATATTTGAGCCTTGAAGTCAACATTCACATTGTTGGTGCTGTAGACATGTACATACCTGGCAATGGGGACGAGGGTGGCAAGATGGTAACAGCATTGTCTGTATTACATACAGGAACAGATTCTTTCTGCCTGTTTGAAGAAGAAAAACATGTAAATCGTAAGTAAACACAGTATAAAATGGGTTGTCTCACTATAAGAACACTGACTATAAGGCCTAATAGGACATATGACTGTCATAGTGGGGAAGGTTTTCTGCACAAAACTACCTTCCATGGATCAGAACATAACTACCAAGAATGTCTGGCAAGTAATACTACAGCTCTCCTACAGAGTAGGCAGTGCTAAAAATGCATGACCTGCCACAATTATGGGCTGTTATCTTCTGCATTTTCTGAAGCCAAAAGTACAATGACCGTTAATCATGAAGCGGTGAATGCTGCATTTGATATTCTGATATTTATGTCCTATATTTGGTGTTGTGTACATAGATCAGCCTGGAACTCCCAGTAATGACACTTTATAATCTACTCACATTTCTGAGATGTTTGTGTTGGTTTCTGGTGTATACTCTGGAGGGGCATTGGGATCCTCATTGTTCACCATCCTGGTAGCGATGATACAGAGCTAAATACGGATAAAAATAAGATCTAAAATATTTTTTTATGTACTTTTAGAGTTTTTCTAATTTTTTTTTACATATTTTGGATTTATTAATCACATACTTACTTTACAAAGCTTTTCAGAAGATGACGTAAAATTTTGGAAGTCAAGGCTCTCATTGTTCTCACTTGTGCCTTCCTTATCCTTTGAGACCAGATGTTTGTTTATATCAGAATGATCTACAAGAAATAGGTAATGAAGTATTATTAGAGGTTGTCAGTATAACACAGTCACTATTTATCACTAATATTAATGGGAACAGATCATCACATATTAGGGAAGATGAGACAAACAGTCGCTTAGTCTAGATGACGTCTCCTTCTACTTACTGATAAATAAGCTGGTGTCTGCGTCTGAAACAAGCTGAGGAACATACTCCAGCTCCTGGCTCAGAATGTTGTCAAAGTCCAAGTCACTCAAGAATGGATGAACCTTGATCTCAAATGCTCCTCCTAGAAAAAGAAAAACAAAAGTGATGCGGACATAGTCAGGGATGCCTCCATATCTGAACAGTTTATCGTAATCTGAACTAATGACAAAACTGAGCCGACATGAAGGAAATAAACTGAAAGTCTTAGTGTGGAGAACTAGAAATACAGTAGATGAGCTGATAGAGAAATGCTGATCTTCATGGACATGAGCGATATGTCCTTGGTCTAATAAGGGAATATTAATACTAGTATATCTGTTACCTGTCCCAAGTCTACGCACAGGATTTCTTCTGAGCAGCTCAGTGATGAGATTCTGAGCATCCAGGGGTGGAGCGCGATCACAATTCCAAATTAGTTCTCCTGTTACATAGAAAATTACAGAAAATAAAACCTCTTTACTGGACTGTAACATAAAGCAAAGGAAATAACTAAACAAATGTAACCAATCAACGCAATGATCGGATTATTCTACTCACCAATGACAACCCTTTTATAAAGCTCAGTGAGGGAATCAGCATCAAATGGTACACATCCCAGCAGGAATTTATACAGGATGATCCCCAATGACCACCAGTCAACAGGTCTTCCATAGCCTTCTTTCAGGATGATCTCTGGGGCTATGTAACATGGGGTGCCACAGAACTGGAAACCAACAGAACATAGAGATGAGAATCGATGAAACAATTATTATGACAAGTTATCATCGTTAAAACACAATGCAGAAGATAAAATATTAGTGGAAAAGTTCTCTAGAAAGGAAGAACGTAGAGAAGAGACAATAGTGTGATGAGATTTGCAAATAACAAGCTAAGTTCTTGTAGGTGATGCTGACCTCACGGTCCTGGAACTCTCTGGAGATGTCCACTGCTAATTCCTTGTAGGTGTTGGTTTTCGGTATCATTAGACCAAGTTTTGAAATCCCAAAATCGGTAACTTTAATATGTCCAGTAGATGTAATCAGGAGGCTGCAAAAGAGAAGATGGTTTTAGCCTCACAGACTGAATGATAATAAATGACAACTTTCCCCACTTTATTATACTACGGGGGCACTTACTTTTCCGGCTTCAGGTCTCTGTGCACCACACCGTAACTATGCAGGTATTCCACGGCAAGTACCGCCTCTGCAAAGTACAAGCGGGCCATGGGGACAGAGAAAGGACCCCTGGTGCTTAGAAGGGTCCCACAGTCTCCACCTATAGAAGAAAGGAAATATGACCGGTGAGGGGTTTATACAGAAGATAACCATGATATACCACGAGCAGATAACCATGATGTATAATGAGCAGTAAGTGGAAACATCCTGGGGAGATCACACAGATAGTGGCGTACATAGAAATCACAAGACCCCATATCAAAAGTTGTAATTGCCCCCCACCCTAAAAAATAAAAAAGAAATATATTTATATCCCTGTTGAAGCAGCTTGGTGTTCTCACCAGCAATACAACTTTTAAGGCCATTTTAGAGTATGATGCTCCCAAAAATGCCCACACCCACACTCAATGAGTATGGTGTCCCCACAGTGAATCCTCCTAAGGAGGCCACCACTTAGAAGGAGGCCAGCCACAACCCCCTACTTGGTGTGATGGCACCCACAGCAACCCTCCCACTCAGGATAATGGTTCCCACAGTCCCTCACACAATATAATGGTCCGCATAACTCCCCACTCAGTATGATGTCCCCACACAGAATGGGGGCCTCCATACAGAGTGAGGACCCCCACAGCACCCCACTTAATATGATGACCTCCACTCAGCATTCACAGTCCCCCCATATCTAGTCATACGGCCCCCTTTCAGTATTTTGGTCCCTACTAGCCACCTACTCAGTATTTTTGCCCCCACCAGCCCCACCTCCTTGAAGAAGCAAATACCGCTGAAATTGTGATGACAGGTGGAGGGATGCTGCCCACTGCCGAGCGTCGACAGACCCCCTCCGACTGATGAGCCCCATAGCGCCCCTGCACCAAGATCAATGAATTTACGAGCATCTTGGTAATAGATAACCTATAGTAAATGCTCTGTGGGGATGTAACCAACAATGTCCTAATGATATGAGCAGTGATAAGATGAAAGCAGACATGGGCTGAATATAATACAATAGATGTGTCTTACCTCCTACATACTCCATGACCATACACAGGTGAGATCTAGTTGGAAAGGAGCAGAGCATGGAGACCACAAAGGGACAATCAGCAAATGTTAAGATGTCCCTCTCCAGAAAGGCCCATTCCAATCTCTGTGCAGTATTTAGGTTCCGCTTAGCCATTTTCTTCATAGCAAAGGTCTGGTGTGAGTCTTTATGATGCACTAAGTAGACGGCCCTGGAGAGAAGGAGAATCCATCGGTTATAATAAATCCTTATTAATAATCCATCTATAGAAATCATTATATGTTTAATACTGGTATCCAAGGGGTAACATTTCTCCTTGCGGAGAGTGACATGTTAAGCTTGTCAAGGTGAGGAGACTTTTAAGCCTAAATGATCCTCTGGGAAATATGCAAATTGTCTCTTCAGAGAGGAAGAGAACTAGAACTCTAGTGCCACCTATAGGAAGTAGTAATCCTAAAAGTCAATATCGACCCTTTAACGAGCCTTATCACATGACATGGAATAATAGCCATAACCAAAATCTCAATTTTCGGACACTATGTTTTGGGGTACAAGCACTCATCAGTGCAAAGTGTGAGATATGGTTTGGCTGGGTGAGAGGCATCTGACCGGGATCCAAGAGGTAACGTTTCTCCTTGCGGAAAAAGCCATGTTAAGCATGTCAAGGTGAGGAGACTTTTAAGCTGCAATGCTCTTCTGGGAAATATGCAAATTGTCTCTTTTCAGAGAGGAAGAGAACTAGCACCCTAGTGCCACCTATAGGAAGTAGCAATCCTATTTCCCAGAGGAGCATTGCGGCTTAAAAGTCTCCTCATGTCCGCAAGGAGAAACGTCAACCCCTTGGATACCGGTCAGACACCTCTCACCCAGTCAAACCATATCTCACACTTTGCACTGAAGAGGGGCAGTACCCCAGAACACAGTTCCTGCAAATTGAGATTTTGGTTTTGGCTATTATCCTAAGTCATGTGACAAGGCTTGTTAAAGGGTCGATATTGACTTTTAGGATTGCTACTTCCTATAGGTGGAGTTCTAGTTTGCTTCCTCTCTGAAGAGACAATTTGCATATGTTTAATACTAGAAGTCTGGCCGCCACTATAAATCCACATCTAGAAATACATAAAATAGCACTACATAGATCACCTATGGGAGGTCTCCACAATGCTACTTCTGCCGGAGCCATCACCCAGGTCACATTATAGATACGAGAATCTATCGAAATTCTCTTTGGGCAGATTCGCTATAACTGACCAAATACAATTTAGTGCAAATAAAATTGGTCCAAAATGAATGTGCTCCAGGGCTCTCTTCTGCAGCTGAGGCCAGTGATTGGGCCCACATGGTCATGGTGGAGGGTGTAGATGTCATTGACGTCAATATGGTGTCACCCTTCATGTGACCATGTGTAGCCAACTTCTCTGATCAGCTTCATAATGGAGCCCCCCCATCAAAACAAAGATCAGAGTGGAGAGCAGAAAAGCTCAGGTGGAGGAGGCAGCATAAGAACAGATGAGGGTCTAGCACAGGCGAATGTAATAATATTATATTATTATATATTATATTATATGTAATTATATTATTTAAATCGCTTTCCTTACAGTTTGATTTGCTACAGATCATATAATTTCCCTATGATAACACTGAATGGCAGAGTGCAGGGGCAGAAGCATTGTCATAGGGAACCCTGAGAAATGTGGATTATGGCAACAGAAATCTCACCCAAAATTTCCACTGCTGATGAGTTTGGAAGTTTCATAGTCGCTCATATGCGGCTTTCTCGCCGGAACCAATGAATCCATCATGCTCTATAAAAGAATAAGAAATAATACTGATTTATTGAAGATGCAGGAAAAAAGTTACAGATGCAAAAACTTCTCCCCCCATATTATGTCCCAGATGATTTACACTGATATGATGTTGGGAGGATACAAACCGGACGCTGGGCAGACCTGGTGCTAGCACCCTGCACACCCAGGCAAGTGCCGGGGCCCTGAGTAGGCGAGGGGCCCACTTGCTGTCGGGCACCCTGGTGCGCTATGGGACCGGTGAGCAGAGGAGAGTTGTGCCAGCGCCAGCTAGTGTGCCTTGCTCCCCCCCCCCAATGCTTGCCCAGGACCACGGCCGGCACAATACTTACCTCTCCACAGCTGGTGAGCAGTGAGGTGAGCATTTGATTTTTTTTTTTATGTATGGAGGTATGGGGCATTATATGGGGGAAGAAGTGACATCCTGCATGGGGCATTATATGGGGGGGAGGTAGGGACATCCTGAGTGGGGTATTATATGGGGGGGAGAAGTGACATCCTGCCTGGGGCATTATATGGGGGGGAGTGACATCCTGCATGGGGCATTATATGGGGTGAGAGGTGACATCCTACATGAGGCATTATATGGGGGGGACATCCTGCATGGGGCATTATATAGGGGGGTGACATCCTGCATGGGGTATTATATGAGGGGGAGAAGTGACATCCTGCAAGGGTCATTATATGGGGGGGAAGTGACATCCAGCATAGGGCTTTATATGGGGTGAGAGGTGACATTCTGCATGGGGCATTATATGGGGGGTGACATCCTGCATGGGTCATTATATGGGGGGAGTGACATCCTGCATGGGGTATTATATGGGGGGAGAAGTGACATCCTGCATGGGGCATTATATGGGGTGAGAGGTGACATCCTGCATGGGGCAATATATGGGGTGAGAGGTGACATCCTACATGGGGCCGTATGTGTTGGGGGGACATCCTGCATGGGGCATTATATGGGGGGGTGACATCCTGCATGGGGCATTATATGGGGGTGACATCCTGTATGGGCCATTATGTGGGGTGGGACATCCTGCATGGAGCATTATGTGGGGGGGACATCCTGCATGGGGAATTATATGGGGGGTGACATCCTGCATGGGGCATTATGTGGGGGGGATATCCTGCATGGGGCATTATGTGTGGGGGACATCCTGCATGGGGCATTATGTGGGGTGGGACATCCTGCATGGGGCATTATGTGGAGGGGACATCCTGCATGGGGAATTATATGGGGGGTGACATCCTGCATGGGCCATTATTTGGGGGGTCACAGCCTGCATGGGGCATTATGTGGGGGGCACAGCCTGCATGGGGCATTATGTGGGAGGGACATTCTGCATGGGGAATTATATGGGGGGTGACATCCTGCATGTTCCATTATGTGGGAGGGGGACATCCTGCATGGGACATTATGTGGGGGGGGGGACAGCCTGCATGGGGCATTATGTGGGGGGTCAAAGCCTGCATGGGGCATTATGTGGAGGTCACAGCCTGCATGGAGCATTATGTGGGGGGTCAAAGCCTGCCAGGGGCATTATGTGGGGGGCACAGCCTGCATGGGGCATTATATGGGGGGGTGACATCCTGCATGGGGCATTATATGGGGGGTGACATCCTGTATGGGCCATTATGTGGGGTGGGACATCCTGCATGGAGCATTATGTGGGGGGGACATGCTGCATGGGGAATTATATAGGGGGTGACATCCTGCATGGGGCATTATGTGGGGGGGATATCCTGCATGGGGCATTATGTGTGGGGGACATCCTGCATGGGGCATTATGTGGGGTGGGACATCCTGCATGGGGCATTATGTGGAGGGGACATCCTGCATGGGGAATTATATGGGGGGTGACATCCTGCATGGGCCATTATGTGGGGGGTCACAGCCTGCATGGGGCATTATGTGGGGGGCACAGCCTGCATGGGGCATTATGTGGGAGGGACATTCTGCATGGGGAATTATATGGGGGGTGACATCCTGCATGGGCCATTATGTGGGAGGGGGACATCCTGCATGGGGCATTATGTGGGGGGTCAAAGCCTGCATGGGGCATTATGTGGAGGTCACAGCCTGCATGGAGCATTATGTGGGGGGTCAAAGCCTGCATGGGGCATTATGTGTGGGGTCACAGCCTGCATGGGGCATTATGTGTGGGGTCACAGCCTGCATGGGGCATTATATGGGGGCACAGCCTGCGTGGAGCATTTTATGGGGTCCATTATTCTATATGGAGCAATATATGGAGCTCATAATACGGTATAGAGGACTATGTGGTGCCATTATACTGTGTGGAGGACATTACTGTCCGGTCTGCACTGTGAGCTGTGAGGATTCGCCGCTTTCTGAGTTATTGTGGAATTTACAATAGATATCGCTCATGTAATGTAAGAAGTGAAATCTTCGGGCTTGTACTATATATATATATATATATATATATATATATATATATATATATATATTTATCTGCGGTATCTGTGCATCATGAATCGTGGTATGTGTTAAAGGGGCCACTGAGACTCTTTCGCCCAGGGCCCACGAAATCCTGGAGCCGCCCTGCAACGGTCATCATACATTACTATAACATTCTGGATAATGTGGGAGATCACACAGAGGAGGACTTACAGGTAATCTGTCACCAGGTGTTTGCTATGTATTCTGAAAGCACCATGATGTAGGGGCAGAGACCCTGATTCTAGTGATGTGTTACTTACTAGGCTGTGTGTGGCTGTTTCAATAAAATCAGTAGATTATCACTAGAAGACTATCTGTCTAGCCAGGTAGTCCTATTGCTCTGTACCCCTGCCTCCACCACTGATTAGCAGCTTTCTGCCTATGCACAGTGTACACAGAAAGCTGCCAATCAATGGTGTGGGCGGGGTTATACAAGACTCAGAATTCAGAGCTCTGCAGCAGAAAAAAATAGTGATTTTATCACAACTGCTCCACCGAGTAAAGTATTCAACACATGGAATCAGGGTCTCTGTCCCTGCATCATGCTTCTCTCAGACCAAATAGCATAAACCTGGTGACAGATTCCCAGTAATTCAAATGTAATTAACACCATAGGGTCATCTACACTTAGAATAGAGACGTCCCATGGTTGTATGGGGGATAATACTGGACGAGTCATTCACACCCCATGATCTGATGACACACACGCATCCCCCTCTATGATACTTACGGATTCTTGGATCTCCGGGATCTCACTAATTCCATTGTTAGGATTCGACAGCTCAGTTGTTTCTAAAATAATGATGAAGAAATGAAATGTATTAGAGGATATTATTCCTACATAAATAATACAGCAATATAACGGAGAAATGACAAGATGTCTGTAAATGGGATTAATACTCGTTATATGGGGATTCTAAATATGAGAATATACGGGGAATCCATAGATAAATGTAATGTAAATGATGGAAGAACCCCTTCATAAATAACAAAAGACTGACCATCACTTCCGAAAAGAAAATGGGTGTGAACAGGTGCATACTAAGAGTAGCCATCCAAATACATAACTAACAAAGTTGCACTCTGTAACGCTATAGCATGTAAACATGAAATAAATGAAATTTGAATTGCATTACTGCTGTAGAAAATAGGATAAAAGGAAGATACTTAGCGCATAATTTGGCCAATTCATGCATGGCCAGCAGCCACAGCAAGGCGACCTTCTTTTTCTGGGTGCATGCCAATTAGCCACGGCAAGGTGATCTTTTTTTTTGCTGGGTGCATGCCCAGCAGTCACGGCAAGACGACCTTCTTTTGCTGGGTGCATGCCCAGCAGTCACGACAAGGCGACCTTCTTTTGCTGGGTGCATGCCCAGCAGTCACGACAAGGCGACCTTCTTTTGCTGGGTGCATGCCTAGCAGCCACGGCAAGGTGACCTTCTTTTGCTCGGTGCATGCCCAGCAGTCACGGCAAGGCGACCTTTTTTGCTGGGAACCTATCTCCACCCATCAGCCCGGGGTGGTTTTAATTACAACAGGATCCTACCTACCCATATAAATGTAGGCTTCAGCCTAGGAGAGGATTCACATTAGGAGAGGATTCCAACAAAAAGATCGCCTTGTCATTGGCTGCTGGGCATTCATGAATTGGCCAAATTATGTGCTCAGTTTCTTAGTTTTTTCCCATTTTCTAGAGCAGTAATGCAATTTAAATTTAATTTATTTCATGTTACTTGCTATAGCACTGCAGAATGGACCCTCCATCACATGAATGAGGAAGCCCCCACCCACGCTGCACATACGAGTGATGGTAAGAGAGCTGAAACATAGGAGAGATTTGCAAATTAGCCTGGAAGTGCACTGGGGGCGTGTCACTGCACTTGGATTTCTTCTTTCACGCCCCCAGCGCACTTCCATTCTGATTTGTATATGGTGTCTACTTTACATTTCTCCTGACTGGCACATTGGATTTCTACAAACAATTATTATTAGGGGACAATGGCCTATACCGTCACACCACTACTTCTATATGTAACAATGTGCTGCCAGGTTCCCATTACACAGAGTAGAGAGTAAATCTAACATTATCCTCCGTCCTCTGTAATATCTGGACATTCCTTGTAGAAGGTCGGGTGATCGCTCACCTGTAATCAGATCGCTGTTCAGCTCCGGCTGAATCCTATTAGGGTCAGGGATTTTCGGGGTCACATTTTGCCCATATTTGGCGTCGCCTCTTGTTGTTTCCTGATAGATATAATATATATAATTAATATGTAGAAGATTTCACTAAATCACCAAATACATAAATCATGAAGGACTAAACCAACATTTACAGATGCACCAATTGTAACGATACAAATCCCGCGCCATCTTCAGACCTTTTCTCAGAAAGTCTCCTCAGATACGGTGGATTAAGATACGTCTATTAATATTGATCCTTACCGGGCGTTCCAATGAGCGTTCTAGTATAGACAGGACTTTTTCGGCCAGTTCTTTAAAGACAGCCAAATCTTCAGTCTGAGATCTTTCTTCAGCCTATAAAGAAGGAATAATGGAAAGGAGAATTTTGAGATGAGAGCGGTCAGAATGGAGGCGGAAATTGTAGGTGACATCGGTTCTCTGTCTGCAGATACAATGACTACATACTGTATTTGGGGACTCGTTGTGTTTTACCGTATTTTTTGGACTATAAGATGCCTTTTTTTCCAAAATTTTTGACCTCCCTTCTAACACTCTCGCACCCCTCCAATCTATCCTAAACTCTGCTGTCTGACTAATCCACCTGTCCCCCCGCTATTCCCTGGCTTCTCCCCTCGCTCCACCAATCCCTTCACTGGCTCCACATTACCCAGAGACTCCAGTTCAAGACCCTAACCTTGGCATGCAAAGCCACCCACAACCTGTCTCCTCCATATATCTGTGACCTAGTCTCCTGGTACTTACCTGCACGCAACCTCCGATCTTCACAAGATATCTCCTCTTCCCACAATCGCATACAAGATTTCTCCCGTGCATCCCCCCTACTCTGGAACTCTCCACCCCAGCATATCAGACAGATTATTAATAATAATAATTGTCTGAATGTAGCTTACCAGGGGGGTGGCAGTGGTGGAGTGAGGTCACAGGAGATAGGGTCAATGCTGTAGGAAGCCGGCAGTAGAAGTGGGGCGCTGCTGCGGGCCCCGAGCTGGGAGGAGCGGGGTATCCAGGAGGTGCGAGGCTGCGGGCCCTGGGCTTCAAGGAAATGTTAGCGGTGATTTAGGAGGGGAGTCCCCGCTCTGCCCATTGATTTTCTGGCGGTGGGCTTCAGGCAAATGGCCGCTGGAGGCAGTGCATGTGCAGATTTAGATCTCGGCTCAATGACGAGCTGAGATCTCAATCTGCGTATTGGCCATCTCCAGCAGCCTACTTCTTGAAGCCCACTGCAGAGAAATCAATAAGCAAAGCAGGGCCTCCCCTCCTGAATTACCGCTAACATTTCCTTGAAGCCCAGGGCCCGCAGCCTCGCACCTTCTGGACACCCCGCTCCTCCCAGCTTGGGGCCCGCAGCAGCGCCCCACTCCTACTGTCGACCTCCTGCAGCAGCGACTCTGCCTCCTGTGACCTCGCTCCACTGCCCCCACCCCCCTCAGTAAGCAACCGAAATTCGGACTATAAGACAGACCCCCATTTTATTATAATAAATGTTTTTCCTATTTACCTCCCAAAAATTTTTGGTGCGTCTTATGGTTTGCAAAATACGATATATTAGAAGAAAAAGCTTCTATCCCTCCATTATTATCTATTAATATTGAGATGTTCTGTGCAGAGTGTCCGCCACTTACCTGGTGTAGTAATGTCCTGATGTTCTGAAGTAAATCCGTCAGATAGCCTGACGTTAGACGACGTTGTCGGTGTTTGGTCAGGCAATCCTTTACTAGCTCCATCACCAGCCGGTGAGTGAAGCTGAGGACGCCATCGGGTGGCAGAAGCACACTGTTAGGACGATTGATCATAAGAATCATCAATAGTGCTTTTACCTGAGGAATGTCCAAAACAATTCCAGCCATAGTGAAAAACTGCAAGTGCTATCAGTCACTATAGAGCCAAGAAAGGCACGGGTGAGCCTATGTGCATTGTATATATAGCGACTGTGAGCAGTGATGTCACCATCACCTGTGATGTCATCACGGAATCTTGTGATAGAATCTTCACGGAGCAGCTCTGCGCAAATAGAATGCGGCCTGGTATTATATAAAGTGAAAACACCATACAATTAACTACCCATGTTATCATGGCCGTTCTATTTTATATCCAATTAGAACACAACCAGGATAAAGGTGTGTTCACAAGTTGGATTTTGGCAGCATTTTTTTTCTACCTCAAAAATCAAAGGAGGCAGGAAAAACGCTGCTTAAAATTCAGGTGTTTTTACTTGTGTTTTTTTTTCCATTCATTTGAATGGGTGAAAAATGCTGCAAAACCTCTGAAAGACTTGACAAGCTGCAGATTTAAAAAAAAATGCAAAAAAACAGCATGTGAATGAGATTTCAGAAATGTCATTCACTAAGATGGTACTGTAAAACACAGCATTTTTGCTGCAGAAGAAAAAACAGTGAATACACCCTAAAGATATCCTCAGTCATATTATGGGAAATATTGTATATTTCGCATTTATTATCTCACGTGTTTTTCTTCACCATAGAACTTTTAAGGCTGTGTGCCCACTATGCGTTTTTTAGGTGTTTCTGCAGCGTAACTTCCGCCGCGGAAACACTTAAAAAACGCTTGGTGATAGGTCTGCAATGGTCCCCAATGATAATTCGCATGTGCTGTGCACATGCTGCAGAGATTTCCGCTGCGGATTATCATTGCGGAAAAATCCGCAGCACGTCCTTTAATTTTGCAGAGTCGCTGCGATTTAGCCGCCATTGACTTGCATTGGAACGCATAACATCCGCATGACTACACATACACATGTGGATATTATGCGACTCAATGCGTGGATGGTACCCGGGTCTGGAGATGAAGAGACTCTCCTCCAGACCCGGGTACCATAGTACCTGTAGTTAAAATAGAATTAAAATAAAAAATAAACATATACTTACCTTCTGATGGCCCCTGTCTGCTCCCGGCGGTGCTGCTGGCTCTTCGGCTGCTCCCGGTGGTAAAAGGACCTTCCATGACGCCATTTAGTCATGTGACAGGTCACGCGACCGCTGACTTCGGCGGTCGCGTGACCTATCACATGACTAAATGACGTCATGGAAGGTCCTTTTACAGCACCGTGATCCGCCGAAGACACCGGACGCACCGGAGAAGGAGATCGAGGACCATCGGAAGATGAGTATAATGTTTTTTTTTTATTTTTCACCATTATTATTCTTTTTTCTATTATTGATGCTGCATTTGCAGCATTGTAACTTGGTCACACTATGTAAATCCATGCCGGTTGCATGGAATTATATAGTGTGACCAAGTTGTCAAGCACTTTTCCAAGTGATGCTAAAATCACTTGGCAAAGCGCTTGACAACCCAGGGAGATGCAGAAACGCTTAGGAAAATTCGCAGCATTTCTGCATCGTGGTCATATATCCTAACTCATTGGCAAACTGTTATACAAGGCTATATTCACACTAGACGTTTTTTTAGCGGGCTTTTTTATGCAAATTTTCAGCTGCGTTTTACAGTACCAACAAAGTCTATGAGATTTCCGAAATCTCATGCACAAAGCTTGCTTATTTGTCCTCAATATTTTGTGCTTTCCATGGCTTTTTGCAATAGAGTATGTCACTTGTTTCAGCGTTTTTCACCCATTAAAAAAAAGGGTGGTGGAAAAAAATGCTGAAAAAAAGCCTAGTGTGAACATTTTGCTGCGTTTTTAGTGAAAAAAGCAAGTATGTGACACACATTTATTCTTGTGATTTTCCGAAGTTTAAACCATCTTGTCTTGGTCACCTGAGATAGCAGCTTGGATTATTACAGTTTAATTAAATTAGTGATGCCTACAAAGTAAACATTGGTTGAGCTAGGTGTGAGATTGAACAACACGTGTGGCCCAGGGAGGTGTGAAAATGAACAATGCCTGAGCAATTCAATGGCAAACCATAATGTGAAAGTAAATAGTGTCCTACAAATTCAATGCACTGCCAGGGTCTTAGATAAACCATTCCAGACCAATTCACCCCCCCTCTGTTACATTTGTAATGTGTACTTTTTCATGAACATATGTCTTGCAATGGTGACCTGTTTTCATGTGTCTATGGTGGAAGCAAAGCTGAACTTTGGGATCCTGAAAAACGCACCAAAAATGCACCAAGAACCACTGCAAAAAAACACACCAAAACCTGCGTTTTTGACGCTACTTCTTTCCTGCCAAGAGATTATGTTTTGCTGCAGAAAAAAAACACCTAGTGTGAATATAGCCTAAGACTTACTCTGCCAGCATTAATAGTCAATATTCTGTATACAAATAGGACTCCAATCCAGGTATTCAGTTTATCATAAACATGCCTGAGTTAATCTGCCAAATACACATAGTATGCTTTCTCATAGGTGAAATATAAATCCTGTTAAAGGTCCAAGTTGCAGCAGTTAAGTAGAACAAAACAGATCTCTTCATTCTTTGTAGGTGGAAAAACTTTCGAAATTGTCAGTGTATCAAGTACTTATACTCCTGACTGTATATAGTATAATTGCCGCACTACTACATACAGGTGCTTCTCAGAAAATTAGAATATCATCAAAAAGTGAATTTATTTCAGTTCTTAAATCCAAAAAGTGAAACTCATATATTATACAGAGTCATTACAAACAGAGTGATCTGTTTTAAGTGTTTATTTCTGCTAATGTTGATGATTATGGCTTACAGCCAATGAAAACACAAAAGTCATTTTCTCAATAAATTAGAATTAACAAGAAACACCTGCAAAGGCTTCCTAAGCATTTTAAAAGGTCCCTTAGTCAGTTTCAGTAGGCTCCACAATCATGGGCAAGACTGCTGACTTGACAGATGTCCAGAAGGCAGTCATTGACACACTCCTCAAGGAGGGTAAGCCACAAAAGGTCATTGCTAAAGAAGCAGCTGTTCACAGAGTGCTGTATCCGAGCATATTAATGGACGTGGAAGGAAAAAGTGCGGTAGAAAAAGGTGCACAAGCAACCGGGATAACCGCAGCCTTGAAAGGATTGCTAAGAAAAGGCCATTCAAAAATTTGGGGGAGATTCACAAGGAGTGGACTGCTGCTGGAGTCATTGCTTCAAGAGCCACCACACACAGACGTATCCAGGACATGGGCTACAAGTGTCGCATTGCTTGTGTCAAGCCCCTCATGACCAATAGACAACGCCAGAAGCGTCTTACCTGGGCCAAAGAGAAAAAGACCTGGACTGATGCTCAGTGGCCCAAGGTGTTGTGTTCAGATGAAAAGTAAATTTTGCATTTCATTTGGAAATCAAGGTCCCAGAGTCTGGAGGGAGAGTGGAGAGGCCACAATCCAAGCTGCTGAAGGTCTAGTGTGAAGTCTCCACAATCAGTGATGGTTTGGGGGGCCATGTCATCTGCTGGTGGAGGTCCACTGTGTTTTATCAAGACCAAAGTCAGCGCAGCCGTCTACCAGGACATTTTACAGCACTTCATGCTTCCCTCTGCCGACAAGCTTTATGGAGATGGAAATGTAATTCTCCAGCAGGACTTGGCCCCTGTCCTCACTGCCAAAAGTACCAATACCTGGTTTACACACAACAGTATCACTGTGCTTGATTGGCAGCAAACTCGCCTGACCTTAACCCCATAGAGAATCTATTATAGAGAATCTATGGGGTATTGTCAAGAGGAAGATGAGACCCCAGACCCCACAATACAGATGAGCTGAAGGCTGCTATCAAAGCCACCTGGGCTTCCATAACACCTCAGCAGTGCCACAGGCTGATCCCTCCATGCCACATTGCCGCATTGATGCAGTAATTGATGCACAAGGAGCCCGAACAAGTATTGAGGGCATTTACTAAACATACATTTCAGTAGGCCAACTTTTCGGATTTTAAAAACATTTTTCAAGCTGTTGTTATGAAGTATTCTAATTTATTGAGATAATGACTTTTGTGTTTTCATTGGCTGTAAGCCATAATCATCGACATTAACAGAAATAAACACTTAAAATAGATCCCTCTGTGTGTAATGACTCTATATAATAGATCCCTCTGTGTGTAATGACTCTATATAATAGATCCCTCTGTGTGTAATGACTCTATATAATAGATCGCTCTGTGTGTAATGACTCTATATAATAGATCCCTCTGTGTGTAATGACTCTATATAATAGATCCCTCTGTGTAATGACTCTATATAATAGATCCCTCTGTGTGTAATAACTCTATATAATAGATCCCTGTGTAATGACTCTATATAATAGATCCCTCTGTGTGTAATGACTCTATATAATAGATCCCTCTGTGTGTAATGACTCTATATAATATAGGAGTTTTACTTTTTGCATTGAAGAACTGAAATAAACTAACTTTTGATGATATTCTAATTTTGTGAGAAGCACCTGTATATAGTATGAAGCCCCACTGCCCCATATGTGTATGTATAATTTGATGCACATGACTCGCCCCCTGGGCCATGGGGTACACGGAACCGGGCCTTCTAGTGTACGGTGCTGATGGGGGTAGTAGTGGCAACCCGATCCCGTGGCTCAGGGTGTTCAGACCAAATGGTGGCAGTCTATTTATCAGTGTTTTGAATGTCCGACTACGCCACCCGTGGATTGCGGTCAGGGATAACCGCCGCTGCGAGGCAGACTACTGAGGCTGGTGTTGGTGTGTAGCACAGGTGTAGGATAACCCCCCACGGGAAGAGTGTAGCCTCAGGGCAGTGTAGGTGGATGTTGGGGGTGATAGTGCAGGCCGCAATAGTAAGAGTTCAGAGTCCGCTTCAAACAGTTCAGGGTCTTTATTGTAGATATTATTAATGACCCAACAGTACCGGTTAGGAATGGGCCTGGGTGTCTGAGAGCATTCGGGCGAGCCCCACTGGTCAGGGTGAGTGTGTAGGCCTACCGTTCTCTCTATGCTCTTTCTGACTATCCCCCTTTTCGTGGTGTAATAGCCCACGTCCCTGAGCTGGCCGTGTACTTCTCGCCTGTATGGCATGCGACTAGGGCCTTGGGTACCTGTTGCTTGCTCCTCGCTGTACTGGTCCCTCTGTGTGGCGGAGCCTCCAGGCTTCTTAGGCCAATGTACCTGAAATCCCTCGCAGGTTGGTTCTCTGCTGCTGGGCTTGTAACCCCGACAGCCCCGGACCCCAATGCCCGGTAGATTGGTTCTCTTCCAGGACCGACTCTCGTCGCCTCTGTCCCTGGCTTGCAGTTTCTCCTCTGCCTCACGGACTCCTCAGCTACAGCTGAACTGTCCCTCCTTCTCTGGGACTAGTCTCACTCCTGAACTATGTCTTCCAGTTCTCTCTAAACCTGCCCCCAGTTCCAGCTTTTATAGGGGCAGCCAGCTCCCCCTGCTGGCCTGGGACAGGAGGTGCTGTATGCTAATAGTCCCTAACCAGGGGACCTCCCTCCTGCTCTCAGACACAGATTATTGTTTGTGGCATCCAGGCCTGGGGTGACACATTCTCCCCTAGTAAAATTTAGTACTCCGGACTAAACAGGAAACACAAATACAGGGTATAAATGACAACATAACATATATACAAGTATATTTTGTCCTTGAGGTCACGGCGCTTCCTTGACCGGGTGTCCATTTCACCCAACAAGGTGAAGTTTTCCATGGTGTGGGGACCTGTTTCCATAAACCCCAAGTTCCTGGCCTTGGGCGTGGCGACAAGGCTGAGCTCTCTACTTTGGGCCACAAGGAGGCCACACCGGACAGATTTTTCTTCCGTGGCCATCTTCGAAAGAGGGCACCAAGTGCAACTATCTACAAGATAGTTCCGGTTATTCAGCGTCCATAACCTGTTAGTCCATGAACTAGAAAGACTGGAAAAACATAATTAGCAACCAGGCAACAAACATAAAACATTTACAATATACAGCATTTAGATCTTCCAGCGAGCTGGTATTTGCCCCCTAGTGCTCCGGGTTGACCTGCGTGAACCACTGTCTGGTGGTGGTCTAACCTGACTTTCCCCACTAGCATTCAGGGTACAGCTACTAGCTGGGTTTACAGGCAGTGCAGGCAGCTATCTGCGGGTCCTTTGGCTTACCGCAGGTATGGCAGGCTCACTGTCAGCAGAGGGCTGACTCTCCTGGGCTGCTGGCATGGGTTCTTCTGCCTCTAGGGCTGCTTGGTCTTCTGATTCCTCCTGCTCTCCTGTAAGTTCCTGCTGGGTTGGTTGAAGGAAGTGTAGGACGGGTACCACTATTGCATCATTTATCCGAGTCCAGGACCTGGGGAACTCTCCAAGAACTGTGCTGATCATTTCTTTCTTGTCTTCTGCGGGTTCAAGGTCATCTTGATCTTCTCCTGCACTCTCTAGTTGCTTGGGGCACCTTTTTAGGTGGTCTCTGGAGACGGTGCTAGTGGTTTCTCCTCCATCCTTGGTAATTACACATACCTTGGGGTTGTTGTGGTTGGACTGCAGTACTGTGTACGGGTCGCTCTCCCACTGGTCATCTAGCTTGCGAAGCCTTCTCTTCCGCTTCAGGACCTGCTCACCAGGTTCCAGGGGACCAGCAGGGGCGTGTTGGTTGAAGAGCCTCTCTTGCTTTTCTCTCGCTTGAGCCAGACTCCTCTCCACACTCTCCTGCACCTTCTTGTACTGTAGCCGCCGTTCCGTATCCCAGTCCGCGTCTGGGGAGGTGTCCTCGGGGGTCAGGACTCCCATCTCCAGGTCTATCGGCAGCTTACCTGGTCTTGCCCGCATCAGGTAAGCCGGGGTGCAATTTGTAGCATTCACCGGGATATGGTTGTATAAGTCTATCAGGTCTGGCAGCTTCTCCGGCCACAGGCTGCGTTCTTCCAGGGGCAACGTTTTGAGGAGATCAATGACGATATTATTCATTTTCTCACACAGCCCGTTGGTTTGTGGGTGGTAAGATGTTGTCCGAATCTTCTTACAGCCGTAGAGGTTGCAGAACTCCTGGAAGATTTCAGCCTCAAACGCTGGACCTTGATCTGTCAAGACCTGTTCCGGATACCCGTGTGGACGGCAGAAGTGTTGTTGGAAGGCTCTGGCCGCTGTTTGGGCTGTCAAGTCTTTAACAGGAACCACCACCAGGAACCGGGAATAGTGGTCCACTATTGTCAGGGCATAGACGTAGCCCGACCGGCTTGGAGCCAGTTTCACATGGTCCAGAGCTACCAGCTCAAGAGGCTGCCTGGTGACGATGGGCATCAAGGGCGTCTTCTGGCTGGTACCGTCCTTCCTTCTGAGGTTACATGGGCCGCAGTCCCTGCACCACTTCTCTATGGCCCCTCTAATTCCAACCCAGTAGAACCGCTCTCTCAGTAGGAACTCCAGTTTCTTCCACCCGAAGTGTCCCGCTCTGTCATGGTAGGCCTCCAGGACCATTGCTGCATCTCATCTCGGGACCACTACCTGCCAGGTCAGCTCGTGCGTCCGGTGGTTGACAAGCCTTCTGCACAGCTTACCTTCGTAGAGGAATAGCCTGCTTTTCTCCTTCCATAACTGCTTGGCTTCCTCTGGAGTGTCCGAGCCAGGGCTAGCGTCTGCCTGGGTCAACAGGTCTTTCACCAGGCGAATTGCAGGGTCACTATCTTGTGTTTCAGCCCAGCCGTGGTGAGGTAAGGGATTGAACATGACAGTGGTCAAGTCTTTGTCTCTTACACGGTGGGAGTACTGAGTGGCCCCGTACCGGTGGAATGCAGGAAGCTCTATTTCCTCCAACTCGTCTGGATCTTCTCCCTCATCGGGCAAGTGGGGCATTCTCGATAGGGCATCTGCATTGGCATTGGCTCGGCCTGCCCGGTACTTGATGGTGAAGTCATAGTTTGCTAGCCGGGCCATCCACCGCTGCTCTTGGGCACCAAGTCTCGCATTGTCCAGATGTGTCTACGGATTGTTGTCCGTGTACACAGTGAACTTCATAGAGGCCAGGTAATGCTTGAAACGTTCTGTTACGGCCCACACCACTGCCAAGGACTCCAGCTTAAAGGAGCTGTAATTCTCCGGGTTTCTCTCGGTGGGCCTCAGCTTCCGGCTGGCGTACGCGATCACCCTTTCTCTGCCCTGTTGGTTCTGTGACAGTACGGCTCCCAGCCCCACATTACTGGCGTCTGTGTGGAGGATAAAAGGCTGGCCATAATCAGCGTAGGCCAGGATCTCATCCCCCGTGAGGGCCATCTTCAGCTGGCGGAAGGACTCCACTTGAAGGGTGGCTTTTGGCTTCTGGTCTTAGATTGTCCTATAAGGAGGTCCTGCATAGGGGCTGCCATCTTGGTGAACCTGGGGATGAACCTTCGGTAGTAGCCTACCAACCCGAGGAACTGCCTCACTTCTTTTATGTTAGAGGGGCTTGGCCAGTTCTTTATTGCCGTGATTTTGTCAGGGTCGGGGGCTACTCCTTCTGCACTCACCACGTGTCCCAGGTACTGTATCTTCGGCTTTAACAGATGGCACTTGGAGGGTTTCACTTTCATGCAAAAGCCTGCCAGTGCGTCGAACACCTCGGCCAGGTGCTTTAGATGGTCCTCGTTAGTCTTCGAATAGACAATCACGTCGTCCAGGTAAAGTAGGACCGTCTCAAAGTTTCGGTGCCCTAGACAGCATTCCATCAGCCTCTGGAAGGTCCCGGGTGCGTTGCAGAGCCCGAACGGCATATAGTTGAATTCACTTAATCCCATCGGGGTGGTGAAGGCGGTCTTTTCCTTATCAGCCTCTGCCACAGGAACCTGCCAGTACCCACTAGTAAGGTCCAAAGTAGAGAAGAAATTAGTTGATTTTAGTACAGCCAAAGACTCCTCTATTCTAGGCAACGGGTATGCATCTTTATGGGTGATACGATTGACTTCTCTATAGTCCACGCACATTCTCATAGTACCGTCTTTCTTTTTTACCAGAACCAAGGGGGCTGCCCAGGGGCTACAACTGTCTCTAATGACCCCGGCTTCCTTCATTTCTCTCAGCATGCCCTTTGCTTTCTGATAGTGTGTGGGGTGGTACAGGTCTGTATCTTTCTTTTATTGGTGGGTGGCTCCCCGTGGGGATGTGGTGTTCTACTCCTTTCACTCTGCCGAAGTCTAGCGGGTGCGTACTAAAGATTCTCTCGTACTCTTGAACCACCCGGTAGACTCCTTGTTTTTGGTGCAAGGGAGTGGAGTCAGCACCCACGTGGAGTTTCTGGCACCAGTCCTCCTTGGGTTTCTGGGAACCATTACCCTTCGCCTGGGGAGATGGAGGCAAGGGTTCCACGGCCCTGACAGCATTGTGTTCAACAGTATACAATTTGGCTAGTGTAGCGTACCGGGGCAAGTGTACTTCCCTTTCCCCAATGTTTAAGATCCGGACGGGCACCCTTCCATGGCGGACATCGACCACCCCCCGGGCTGTCAAAATGATGGGCCTGTTATCTGAGTACACGGGTTCTACCATGGCTTTGTAGTCTCTCCCTCTTAACCCGATTGCAGTCCGACACCAGATCATTTCGCTTTTGGGGGGCATAGCAATGGGGAACGGGTCGCTCATCCTCATGCTACCGATCTTACCACCAGACAGTTCTACCTGTTGCCATCTCATCAGGGCTCTTATCTCCTTCTGGAGGACCCTCTGTTGGCTGGAGCTCGCATTCATCGCCACCTGCTGCAAAATTACAATTACTTCTGAAAGACAATTTTCAATCACATTAGTACCCAAGGTTATTTTAGGGTGACTTTCTCGACGGTCAATGTCCACAATGATCACTCCCTGTGCCGGCAGTTCAACTTTACCAATCTTAATGGTCATCTCTCTGAACCCCACCTGCGGCACGGGTTGACCATTGCTGGCGATGATGCTCAAGTCATCATCTGGATAACGAGTTATATCAGTGTCACTCCAGTACTGCTTGAAAAGTACATAGGGGATGGTAGTCACTTGGGACCCGGTGTCCAGCAGTGCACTCATTGGGATACCGTCCAGCACTACGGGTAAAACCGGGCGTCCCCCTACGTACTTATCACGCCAATTAGATGGGCCTGATGACCTTATGCCTGGGGGTTGGCCCTTTGCCCCAGGTCGGACCCATTTAAAGTACAGTACCTGGCTACGTGTCCCGGCTGGCTGCAACGGCGGCAAATCGGCTGTCCATCCTCAGTGTAATGATCGGCGGGCCTCCCTCTGAATGACGGGATCCTCCTCCGTCGACGCCACGGGACATCCTCCGGACTGGAAGCCAGCTTGATTGGTCCTGACGGGTCCATCTGTAACGACTGTACGGTCCTGGTCAATGCAGCAACACTCTTTGTTAGTTCTTGGACCTGATGGTGCAGGTTTGCAGGCGGGGATGGATTTAGGGCCTGCGCATCAGCCCCCACAAGGTCTGCGGGATAGGGCGCCGCCCCCTGGTGGTAAGGGATGGCAGGGCGCCGGGAAGCTACAGCGCCACCCGGTGCAGGTTCTCGGAGCACCCGGATGGCCCTATCTTTGAACTGTACAAAAGTCAAATCGGGGTTCTGTAGGGCCATGAGGCGCAGCTGGGTTCTGTGGGCGCTGGACAGCAGACCTTCTATGAACTGGTCAGTCAATAGTTTATCTGTATCCTGCACGCTGCCAGGGTCAGCTTGCTTAATTGCCCCCAAGGCTTCCTGTAAATTTAGGGCATAATCTCGGATGCTATCTTGAGCTCGCTGCTTACATCCATAGAACCGCATTTTGATTTCTGCTGAGGTACGGGTATCAAAGGTGTCCCGTAGACGGGTCAGAACCCCCCTTACAGTCCTTTTCTCCTCAGCTGTCCAAGACTTTACCTCCCGCTGGGCCGCACCAGGTAACTGCCCTATCAGTATGCTTACTTTCTGTTCTTCTGTCAGGGGATAAACTTTGAACAGTCTATACAGCCTTTCTTTAAAGTCGCCCAAGGTATGCGACTCGCCGGCATACTGGGGCAGCCAGGCCGCTCCGGGGATATAGGCAGGGGGGATTAAGAGTAGCAAGGGCCCCGGGCAGTTTAGAAGGCGCGGGCCCCCTCCACACACCTGATTTATCACGTGACATATCACATGATCCCCTGTGATAGATCATGTGATAGTTCACGGGAAATTAATTTTGCATAATATTAATTGTGCTGCCTCATCTGAGAGCAGCACAATATTGGGGCAGATACCCTGATTCCAGCGATGTGTCACTTTTTCAGCTGCTTGTTGTCATTTTGAGAAAATCACCGTTTCATCTGCTGCAGATCTAGCAGCTCTCTGAATGCTGCGCTCTGTATAGCCCCACCCACACCACTGATTGGCAGCTTTCTGCCCATGCTCAGTGTACACAGAAATCTACTGATCAGTGATGGGGGTGGGATCCTACAGAACTTACTAGTCATCTAGTGATAATTACCTGCTGACAAATCAATGATTTTATCAAAACAACACTAAGCAGCCCAGTAAGTGACACATTACTGGAATCAGTGCCTCTAACCCTACATTATGCTGCTCTCAGATTAGGTGGCAAAAACCTGATGACAGATTCCCTTTAAAGGAGCTGTAAAGACAAAAAAGTTTGTATTAAAAAAAAATACAAGCCATTTGTTAAATTAACTTTTTTTCATTGTTAATTCACATTAGACTGTATCTTCAACACTTTTGTCAGCAGGTCTTATTACAGACTCTGAATAGGGCAGCTCTCTCCCTCTCCCTCAGCAGAAAGTCACAGCATGGTTAAAAAACGGGATCTTTTATGATTTTCTCATAATAAATAAAAAAGGACATGCAAGTCCTCCAAACTATTTTCCGTTTCTCTATAGGGGAGGTCCTAAATCTTTCTTGTTCTTTAGTTGATCACATGTCAAAAATGCAAAGCATTTACTATGAACTCGCCTAAAAAAATATACACTTGGAGAGTAATATCATCATCTACATGTAAATATTCCTTGACTTTAAGGGCTCGCTCACACTGTCGTATAACACCGCCGAATGCTATGTGATGTTTTATCGGATAGGACTCGGCCCTATGTTATACTATGGGACAGTGCGATTATTGGCATGAGAAAATAATCTCATTCGATATTCGGACCATGTGCACCCATACAAGTCTGTGGGTGCACGTAAAACATTGGACTGCACTCGGATGTCATCCAAGTGCAGTCCGATGAACACTCACAGAGACTATGGAGAAGATGGAGAAATTAAGTTCTCCATCTTCTCCATATCTGTGCTGCGAGAGAATCGGATCACACTCAGTTGAAGCTCTGACAGAGTTTGAGCCCAGTGTCATTAGCATAATTGGCCCTATTCTCTTGCATGAGAGAATATATGGCTTAGTGAGTGGACCCTAAAACTGAATAGTAGTGACGGACAGGCACCTCACAAGCGGGATCCATGTAGCTCTCAGATGTCATGTAGGTAGGGCTTCATTCCATGGGGTAGGGCTTAATTTCAAGGTATATAAAAAAAATGGACTTCAAATAAAAATTAAATGAACACAAAAAGCACTAATTGAATTATTTTTTTCGTATTTATGTTTGCAGCCCCTTTACAAACCCTTTGAGGACCAAGGCACATATATGTCCCATAGTTTTAAACTGGAAAAAAATTTGATTGAATAAAATTTAAGGTCCTCAAAGGTTTAAGTAGGTCATAAATTCATATGAATACTTGCTCATACAATTGCACATGCCAAAAGATGAAGAAGAACAGAATCAAAAATATGACATTAAGTGGAGCACTTACAGGTATTCAAGGTGAAAGAGACCAGCAAAGGCATCGTCTCGAATGACAGTAAATGAGTTAGAATTCAGCAAGCTGAAAATGAAGACAGCAGGTTAGAAGCGAACCAGACTTTATGGTGCTCAGAATTAGTCAAGCAGAATTTATTGACTGCTCTTGCAAAGCACTGAGACTGCCGCTGTGTATAGATGGCGCCGTGCGGCCTCCCGCTGTGTATAGATGGCGCCGTGCGGCCTCCCGCTGTGTATAGATGGCGCCGTGCGGCCTCCCGCTGTGTATAGATGGCGCCGTGCGGCCTCCCGCTGTGTATAAATGGCGCCGTGCGGCCTCCCGCTGTGTATAGATGGCACCATATAGATGGCTACGTGCGGCCTCCTGCTGAGTATACGTGTATAGATGGCTACGTGCGGCCTCCCGCTGAGTATAGATGCCGCACGGCGCTCCCCCCAGAGACAGCAGGAGGCCGCACAGCGCCAACTATACTTAGCGGGAGACCGCACTTGGCGATCTATACACAGCAGGAGGCCGCACGGTGACATCTATACTCAGCGGGGGGAAGCACGTAGCCATCTATACACAGCGGGGGGCGCACGTAGCCATCTATACACAGCGGGGAGCCGCACGTAGCCATCTATACACAGCAGGAGGCTGCGCGGAGCCCCCCCAGAGACATCAGGAGGCTGCACGGCGCCAACTATACTCAGCAGGAGGCCGCATGCAGTCATACACACACACAAACATATACAGACACGCATAAACACATTTGAAACACAAAAATACATACAAACAGACATCACACAATGACATCTGCCCACACACACACACACACACACAAACAGACAGACATCACACACACACCTGCCCACACACATACACACCTGCCCACACACACACACCTGCCCACACACACATTTGTGTGTGTGTATGTATAGTGTGTGTGTGTGTATAATGTGTGTGTATATTTTTTTTTAAGTTAAAAACAAGTAAAATGCTTGTGGCATCAATATCAAGACTCCAGATATAAGGGGCTATTCACACTGAATTTTGCAATGCATTCATCTCCTCTTTCCAGGCTTCTATCTAAATCCCTGAAAAATGGCATTCAGGTGTGCCTTGACATAGCCATTGATTTGAACAAAGGCAAACCGAGGCTAAAGTCTGAATCTTTAGGCTCCATTTTCTCTGCTTTCAGATGTCTCATTTCAGACAGCACAATCCTGAATTTCAGGGATTCAGTTGTAAGCCTTGTGTAAAGACCTGAATGCAGCGCTGAATGTAGTGTGAATAGGTCCTTACATCCTACACCACCTCAGGGGATTGTTGTTATGGAGTATTGCCCCTGGGTGGCCTCAAGTCAGGTGTAGTGTTCAACAGGGCAAGACTTTCTAACCTGCCCACACACACACACACACACACACACACATATACACTCACACACACCTGCCCACACAGACACACACACACCTGCCTACACACACACACACACACACCTGCCCACACACACGCACACCTGCCCACACACAAACACACCTGCCCACACACACACACACACCTGCCCACACACATACACACCTGCCCACACACACACACAAACACTTGCCCACACACACACACACCTGCCCACACACACACACACCTGCCCCCACACACACACACACCTGCCCACACACACACACACACCTGCCCACACACACATCTGCCCACACAGACACCTGCCCACAAACACACACACACACACCCATATACACACACCTGCCCACACACACACCTGCCAACACACACACACACACCTGCCCACACACTCACCCACACCTGCCCACACAGACACCTGCCCACACAGACACCTGCCCACACACACACACACACACACATATACACACACACACACATATACACACACACACCTGCCCACACAGACACCTGCCCCCACAGACACCTGCCCACAAACACACACACACACCTGCCCACACACAGACACACTCACCATCCCCCGGCTCAATTCCTCCTGCCTGCTCTCTCTCTTTTCCGGTGCAGCACTGCAAGCCGGGGCGCACTGCGTGACGTCACAGCTAGGAGACACAGCCGCGCACAGGGCCATGTCTCCTAGCAGTGACGCGGCCGGGCCAGCACAGGGAAGTTAACTGCTGCAGTGCTGGCCCGGCCGATGAAGAAGTAGCGGCGGCCGCTGCTGGGGGAGCGGTCCGGGCCCCCCCCTCCCGCCAGTGCTACCGCTATGTGCCGCGGCGGCCCGCACATATAACGAGGGCAATCCGGCATTAGACACCCCGCCTGGAGACGCGGGCCCCCTGCAAGCTCGGGGCCCTGGGCGGTCGCCCGGATTGCCCTCATTATAATCCGCCTATGGATATAGGGCATGGAAAACGGCATCACAGCTGCAGCGGCTACGCTGGTGGTAGAGGGTCCCTCCGCGTCCGACATCTTCCTCCCCCCTAGTTAACCGTGGCCTACCTTCTGGCGATCCTCTTCTGTAGGCTGCGGCTCCGCTCGCGATGCTCTGGGCGAGGACCTTGCGTTGCTCGGTGATGACGTCGGCATCCGCTGGATCTCCTTCCAGGACCTTGAGCAGCATCTCAGCGTAGGGCGGGGCTTCAGGTCTAGCGCGTTTTTGGACGTCCACGCCCCTCTTCTTCCCGTGCGGCGTCCCGAAGATGGCGCCCGATGGCGGGAAACGGCTCCGATTGGCGGGAAATGGCCCCGAATGGCGGGAAACTTCACTCAGATATGTATAGAGTCTTTTCCAGGCACGCAATACCCGTTTGTGGCGGGTTGGTCACAATTCTGCCAACTACGCCAAAGCTGACTCGCCCCCTGGGCCGTGGGGTACCCAGAACCGGGCCTTCTAGTGTACGGTGCTGATGGGGGTAGTAGTGGCAACCCGATCCCGTGGCTCAGGGTGGTCAGACCAAATGGTGGCAGTCTATTTATCAGTGTTTTGAATGTCCGACTACGCCACCCGTGGATTGCGGTTGGAGATAACCGCCGCTGCAAGGCAGACCGCTGAGGCTGGTGTTGGTGTGCAGCACAGGGGTAGGATAACTCCCCACGGGAAGAGTGTAGCCTCAGGGCAGTGTAGGTGGATGTTGGGGGTGATAGTGCAGGCCGCAATAGTAAGAGTTCAGAGTCCGCTTCAAACAGTTCAGGGTCTTTATTGTAGATATTATTAATGACCCAACAGTACCGGTTAGGAATGGGCCTGGGTGTCTGAGAACATTCGGGCGAGCCCCACTGGTCAGGGTGAGTGTGTAGGCCTACCGTTCTCTCTATGCTCTTTCTGACTATCCCCCTTTTCGTGGTGTAATAGCCCACATCCCTGAGCTGGCCGTGTACTTCTCTCCTGTATGGCTTGCGACTCAGGCCTTGGATACCTGTTGCTTGCTCCTCGATGTACTGGTCCCTCTGTGTGGCGGAGCCTCCAGGCTTCTTAGGCCAAGGGACCTGAAATCCCTCGCAGGTTGGTTCTCTGCTGCTGGGCTTGTAACCCTGACAGCCTCAGACCCCAATGTCCGGTAGATTGGTTCTCTGCCAGGACCGGCTCTCGTCGCCTCTCTCCCTGGCTTACAGTTTCTCCTCTGCCTCATGGGCTCCTCAGCTACAGCTGAACTGTCCCTCCTTCTCTGGGACTAGTCTCACTCCTGAGCTAGATCATCCAGTTTTCTCTAACCCTGCCCCCAGTTCCAGCTTTTATAGGGGCAGCCAGCTCCCCCTGCTGGCCTGGGACAGAAGGTGCTGTACGCTAATTGTCCCTAACCAGGGGACCTCCCTCCTGCTTTCAGAAACAGATTATTGTTTGTGGCATCCAGGCCTGGGGTGACACACACACACTGCTCTATATTTAGTATGATGCCCCCACTCCTCCATATATATAGCATGATGGTCCCACTGCTCCATATACAGGTGCATCTCACCAAATTAGAATATCATCAGAAAGTTAATATATTTCAGTTCTTCAATACAAAACGCTGTCTTTCAGCTCATCTGCATTGTTGGGTCTGGTGTCTCTCATCTTCCTCTTGACAATACCCCATAGATTCTCTATAATATATTCTCTATGGGGTTAAGGTCAGGCGAGTTTGCTGCCAATCAAGCACAGTGATACTGTTGTGTGTAAACCAGGTATTAGTACTTTTGGCCGTGTGGACAGGGGCCAAGTCCTGCTGGAGAATGACATTTCCATCTCCAAAAGCTTGTCGGCAGAGGGAAGCATGAAGTGCTGTAAAATGTCCTGGTAGCCGGCTGTGCTGGCTTTGGTCTTGATAAAACACAGTGGACCTACACCAGCAGATGACATGGCCCCCCAAACCATCACTGATTGTGGAGCCTTCACACTAGACCTGAAGCAGCTTGGATTGTGGACTCTCCACTCTTCCTCCAGACTCTGGGACCTTGATTTCCAAATGAAAATTGGAACTCTAGGACCTTGTGGAGTGTGTCAATGACTGCCTTCTGGACATCTGTCAAGTCAGCAGTCTTCCTCATGATTGTGGAGCATACTGAAACAGTATTGAAGAACTGGAATAAATTAACTTTTTGAAGATATTCTAATTTAGTGAGATGCACCTGTATATACTATGATGGTCCCACTGCCCCACATACATATAGTATAATGGCCCCACTACTCCATATGTAGTATGATGGACCCACTACTCCAGATTTATAGTAGGATGGCTCCACTGCCCGATCATTTAAAAAAATAAAGTTTATTCTCACTTAATCCTGATTCCCTACATCACGGCCTCTGTCTCCTCTTCCATGGCGGGACTGCAGAGCAGAGCGATGCAATGATGTCATCGAGCCACCTGCGTGAGTATGCTGACATCTCGTTAACCGCAGGCCTATGGCGATCTGTGCCATATGAAAGAGATAGTGATAGGGCAGGGAGCTTGTGTCTCACTGCTTTATCATGTGACGCCTCAGCATAAGAGACATTAGGGCTATATTAGCTACGTCACAGAAGACACTGGAGCTGGAGTATATAGAATAGGAGACACTGGGGCTGGCGTATATTCATCACAGGATACATTGGGGCTAGAGCATATACATCACAGAAGAAGCTGGAGTATATAGAATAGGAGACACTGGGGCTGGAGTATATAGAATAAGAGACACTGGGGCTGGCGCATATACAGTTCTGCTCAAAAGTTTACATACCCCGGCAGAATTTTTCCTTTCTTGGCCTTGTTTCAGAGAAAATGAATGATAACAAAAACACTTTTTCTCCACTCATGGTTATTGGTTGGGTGAAGCCATTTACTGTCACATTTCTGTGTTTTCTCTTTTTAAATCTTAATGACAACTAGTGATGAGCGAGCATGCTCGCTACTGCTCGGTGCTCGCCCGAGTATCTCACTGCTCGAGATGCTCTGCGCTCACCGAGTATTTCCGGGTTGGTCGAGCGGGAAGTCGGGTCCCCTCCCTGCATGTTTGGCGCTCTTTACAGAGCCAATGAACATGCAGGGATTGCCTGCCATGCACTGTAATGCCATAGCCATGTTGGTTGTTGGCATTACAGTGATTGGCTGGCCGCACAGCATCATCAGGTCTATATCTGACCTGGTGCCGCCATGCTCATCACAGTCACTCCGGATCAGACAGTGTAGGGAGAGCTGCTGCTGCGTTAGGGAGAGATTTGATCGTGCATTAGGTAGTGTAGTGAGAAAAACCGCACATTACACATATCCATCTCAACAAACAGTCCTTCTGAGGACTAATCCATCTGCAGAGATATCAGGCAGGCAGTGTATATAGGCAGGCAGGCAGTGTATATAGCAGACTGCAGTGCATATAGCACAAGAGGCTCCATTCCAATTCTGCCTTCTGCTGCTGTTAGATATTTCTATACAAAGGCCCAGGTCTCAGGGGCCAGGAATACTTTTCTTTGGATCTTAATCCTCATTATTTGCTTATAAAGCAATCCAGAGAACACCGTTTTTCTGCGCCATTTGCTTGTTGGTACTGCAGAATACAGCCAGGTCCTTTCTATATTAGAGCGCTAGAAATCCAGCTATTTAAAACTGTGTTTTCTCCGTCACACGGATCACATATACGTTGTCAGAAAATACTGCCATTTCTGGCCTCCATTTTTTCAGTGTGTCAGTGAAGCAATTCACAGCAGTTTGCTGTTCACACTACTTACCTACAGGCCAGGTATTTAAAACTCTGTTTTCTCCATCACACTGATCACATATAACTTCGCTTCAAACTCAGTCATTTGTAGTGAGCGTGGAAGATACTATCATCCATTTAAAATGGGCAAGGCACGTGGCAAGGGACGGGGAACTGGACGTGATGGTAATGGTGCATGCAGAGGCCGAGGACAAGGCCGTGGGCAAGCCGAAATTGTGCCACAACAAACACCCACATCTTCTCGCCTGACCTTCCTGTCCCAATTTCTAGGGGACCGCAGCACACCACTATTGAACCCAGATCAGTGTCAAAAGGTTGTTGGTTGGATAGCGGATAATGCTTCCAGTCACTTAGCCACCACCACCACCACCCTGTCTTCCACACGGTCAAGTCTCAGTAGCCATGAGTCTGGACCTCATATTCCTCACCCTGATCCTCCTTCCTCCCACCATGCCGAGTACCCAGAGACAACTGATCCCACACTTGGACAATCTGAAGAGCTGTTCACTTTTCCATTTATAGATTCGGGCCTCTCGCCCAGTCCTCTTGAAGCGGGGCAAGAGGAGATCACGTGTAGCGATGCCCAAATATTTGAGCAGCCACGGTCACACGAAGGCGACGGTGGGAAACTGTCACAAGAGGTGGACGATGATGAGACACAATTGGCAGAAAGTCAGGAATAGTACCAGGGTGCAGAAGTGGGAGACAAGGTGGTGGATGATATAGTAACTGACCCAACCTGGCAGGAGGACATGCAGAGCAAGGACAGCAGCACACAGGGGGAGGGAGGCAGAGCACCCCAACAGGCAGGAAGAAGCAGTGTGGTGGCCGCAGACAGAAGGCAGGCTACCGTTTCCCGTAACACCAACACGAAGGAAGTTGCCACTACAACTGTTAGGTCTTCCCGAGTCTGGTTGTTTTTTAAAGACTCTGCCGATAACTCCAAAAAGGCCATTTGCATCACGAGCCAGACCAGCATCAGCAGGGGTGGCAAAACAACCAGCCTGACCACCACCAGCATGATCAGGCACATGGCAGCAAACCACTCGACTTTGTGGGCCGAACACCAGGGTCCAGGAACAGTGTCTACAGGTGGCACCATTGCTTCTTCTGCTGTTGTGCATGCAAGTCAATCCCCTGTCCATAGTGCATGCAAAGATGCCTCCTGCCCTGCACCTGTCATTGTACACTCTTAGGTAGCAGCATCAGGAAGCACGTCCATGTCCTTGTCCCAGCGCAGCGTTCAGTTGTTCATACTCCAGTCCTTGGAATGCAAGCGCAAATATGCAGCCAACGTCCCACAGCCCACACTACTAAATTCTCACAATTCACGACTGCTTGGCTCGAAATGTTGCCTTTTAGGCTTGTGGAGACAGAAGCATTCCGCAACCTGATGGCGGCGGCCGTCCCTCGGTACTCTGTCCCCAGCCGCCACTATTTCTCCCAGTGTGCCGTCCCCACATTACACAAGCACGTGTCCCAAAACATTAGCCGTGCCCTCAACAACGCAGTTACCGGTAAAGTCCACCTAACCACGGACACGTGGACAAGTGCTTGTGGGCAGGGATGGTACAGCTCGCTGATGGCGCACTGGGTTAACATAGTGGAAGCCGGGACCCAGTCGGACCTTGGGACGGAACACGTCCTCCCGACGCCAAGGATTGCAGGCCCTAGGTCAATCAGGGTTGCCCCCACGGTCTACAGCTCCTGAACCTCATGCTCCTCAGCCTCCTCCTCAGCCTCCATCTCCGAAATGACCACATCAGTCACAAGCTGGAAGCACTGCAGCACTGCCTCGGCCAAGCGGCAACAGGCTGTGCTGAAGCTAATATGCTTAGGTGAAAAAACACACAATGCTGAAGAGTTATGGACAGCTCTGAAAGAGCAGGCAGATCTGTTGCTCAAACCGCTGAACCTACAGCCAGGCATGGTCGTGTGTGACAATGGCCGGAACCTGGTGGCGGCTCTGAGGCAGGCGAGCTCACACACGTACCATGCCTGGCCCATGTGCTTAACCTCGTGGTTCAGCGGCTACTCAAATCCTACCCGGAGCTGCCGGATCTGCTTGTTAAAGTATGCCGCCTGTGTGCCCATTTTAGAAAGTCAGCTACAGCTTCCGCCGCCCTTGCAGTGTTTCAGCAGCGTTTGCAGCTTCTGGCTCACATACTGGTGTGTGATGTCCCCACACGTTGGAACTCTACATTGCAGATGTTGGGAAGGACTTGTGAGCAGAAGAGGGCAGTTGTTGAGTACCAGCATCAAAAAGGCTATCGGTATTCAGTTCAGACTCCACACATAAGACCTCAGTAGTGGACGTGGATGTCAGACATATGTACCATCCTCCAAAACTTTGAGGACTCCACCAAGATGGTGAGCGGCGATGACGCCATAATTAGCGTCACCATCCCGCTTCTCTGTCTTCTGAAACGCTATCTGCTCACAATCAAAGATGATGCGTTGCAGGCGGAGCACGATAAGATGGAGCAATTAACCATACAGGGTGATTACACACAGCCAAGCCTCATCTCATCCCAACGTGGATTGGGTGACAATGAGGAAGAGGAGGAGGAGGAAGGACAGGAACTAGTTTCATGCACTATAGACGGTGCTATCTGCACATCTGTCATACCGTCTGTTCAGCGTGTATGGCCAGAGGACAGAGAGGAGGAGGAGGAGAGCATGGTCAGTCATCCTCTTGGTGAGGACACGGAAGTCTTGCCTATTAGTAGTCTGGCACGCATGGCTGAGTTTATGTTATGCTGCCTTTCCCATGACCCTCGCATTCTCAAAATTTTAGGTGATTTCTGGTTGGTGATACTTCTAGACCCACTCTACAAGGAGAACTTTATATCTCTTATTCCTGAGGCGGACAGGTGTACAAAAATGAGGCAGTACCAGAAGGCCCTTGTTGCGGAACTATTAAAAAAATTCCCATCTGAAAACGCTGGAGGCAGAGGGCACACTTCGTTCGACAACCAAGGCCCCCACCACTCTGTCACTTCTTCTCTCTGACTGAACACTGTTCTAAGATGGTGCCCACCTTTTATACCTCCCTCTAGAACATGAGCCCAGGTGACCAGCAAACAATGGGCTCCTATCTACACTCAGGAACCAACCCCTATCTGCTCCTACATCACTGGGTATTCCTACCCCCTCCCCACTCCAGCCAGGGACATGGTCTGTCGTGCCTGCATTTCTGTCTAATGGGAGCACCGTTGAGCTGTCCCTCGGAAATGGGGTGAGTGTGCTGTATGCAGCTAACTGAACCCTGGTCCATACTCCATCCTTACCCGGGAGTGGAATATCACACCTCTGGCAGAGGTGCAATACCCCTGTAGCGGCCGAGCCCTCGGGGCGCTACATTTTTATGATGCCTGTAAAAAAAAAATTTTATACAGTATGTTCATGTATACCCCCCAGGAGTAAATGTTTGTCAGCCCATACACTTAGTGCATGGCATTACAAGTATAGGAGGCCCGCTCCTTTCTAATGGTAACATTTTTTTATGATGCGCTCCTCCACGTCTCTTCCAAGGGCCATTGAAGTGCCTCCAAATTTTTGGCAGCCCTTGCAGTCACTGCATAGTCCAACACTATGGGAGACTCTCTCCTTTCTAATGGGAATTTGTCATTACTGTGGCCTGGTCTATGTGTCTTTAAATTCTTAGTGGGTTTTTTCCTAAACTTGGTCAGCCGTTGGACTCACTGCATACCCTATAACTGTATAGCAGACCCTCTCCTTTCTAATGGGAACATGTCATATCTTGTTACTGTGGCCCTGCTCTGTGTGTCTTTAAATTCTTAGTGGGGATTTTCCTAAAATCTGTCAGCCGTTGGACTCACTGCATACCCTATAACAGTATAGCCGACCCTATCATTTCTAATGGGAATTTGTCGTTACTGTGGCCCTGCTCTATGTGTCTTTAAATTCTTAGTGGGTTTTTTCCTAAAATTGGTCAGCCGTTGGACTCACTGCATACCCTATAACTGTATAGCAGACCCTGTCCTTTCTAATGGGAGCATGTCGTACCTTGTTACTGTGGCCCTGCTCTGTGTGTCTTTAAATTCTTATTGGGGTTTTTCATTAAAATTTGTCAGCTGTTGGATTCACTGCATACCCTATAACTGTATAGCAGACCCTCTACTTTCTAATGGGAACATGTCGTACCTTGTTACTGTGGCCCTGCTCTGTGTGTCCTTAAATTCTTAGTGGGGTTTTTCCTAAAATTTGTCAGCCGTTGGATTCACTGCATACCCTATAACTGTATAGCAGACCCTCTCCTTTCTAACGGGAACATGTCGTACCTTGTTACTGTGGCCATGCTCTTTGTGTCTTTAAATTGTTAGTGTTTTTTTTCAAAAATTTTGGCCACCCTTGCAGTCACAGCATGGTCATTACCACTATAGAAGACCCGCTCCTTTATAATGGGAACATTTTTTTTACTGAGACCCTCCTCTATGTCTCTTCAAAGGGGTATTAGGTTGCGTCCAAATTTTTGACAACCCTTGCAGTCACTGGATGCGCAATAACAGTATAGGAGACCCACTTGTTAATAATGGGAACAACAAAGCATAGCCCTCTGATGGCTCTCTAACAATAGCTAGGGCCGACTGCTGGCCTTTTAAGAATAGTAAGGGCCGTCTGATGTCCCTATAAAAATAGGCTTTATGACTTTCAGAGTCCCTCCATCATAAATAAAACAGGATGTGTCTGATGACACCACATTGCCAGATGAGGTTGTAAAATGTTAAAATGACATTTCCCGGTGAATGCATTTGTCATAAAAAATAACATAAAAAAACATAACAATAGGATCTTTCTTTAGTATAAAAAACAGCATCACCAATTTAACCTCAATGTAATCACATTGTTCAGCTCATGCACCTCCTCCTCCATCTCCGAAATGACCACATCAGTCACAAGCTGACAGCACTGCAGCACTGCCTTGGCCCAACAGCAACAGGCTGTGCTGAAGATAACATGCTTAATGCTTAATTGACAAACCGCCCAGCGCTGCATAGTTGTTGAAAGCTGTAACACAGCAGCTTGATCTGTGGCTCTCACCGCTGAACATACAGCAAGGCATGGTCGTGTGTAGAGATGAGCGTTGTTCGACTCGAACTGTTCGCCAATCTCAAATTCGAGCTGTTTTGGGCGGTGTTCGAGCCGTTCGGCGAACACGAACGATTTGAGAAAAATTCGGCTGTTCGAGGTTATGTTCGATAACTGTTCGTGCACCAAAATCATAACTGGATTTTTTCTCAGTAATGATGAAAATTAATGTTAATACGCAGTTTGAGTGTACAGCGGGGTTGGGGGAGGGGCAGGGGATGGATCTCTGCAGGAACAATGAAGATCTCCATTTTTTTTTCTCTTTCCCGCATTTACAGTGGGGAGGTGCAATCTGTCAGCCTATCAGCAGCGCACACACGGAGCGAAGTGCTTTTTTTCACACAAGCAAGGGCATGTGTCATTGGCAGTGTATGTCACATGTCCTTGCCCTATAAGACCAAGCCATTTTCCCTGTCGCCACCATTTTCTCACTGCTGCAGCTGCGTGTTAGACGGCACCGCTGTTGCTGTGTGCGCTATACCTTGTTAATTTCAAGCCAATTTTCGCACAAATCTACAGATAGCTTGGGAGTAGGGAATAGTTGTGATTGCAGTCCTTTTAATGACTAGGTTACAGCATTTCCTACGACTTTTATCAGGCAGGTCTGTGCTCTTAAATAGATAGATTGTGGGAGTAAAGACTAATTGTAATTGCAGTCCTTTTCAGGACTAGGTTACATCAGTTCCTATCAGTTTTTGCCAGGCAGGTCTGTGCCAGTGCTGTGCAAGTTTTTTTCACAGCATTTGGCTGAATCTAGCAAAGCTAATCCTTTTTGGCCTATTGCAGAGTGTGTTAGTCAGTGGAGTAGCCTATCTGTGTTGCAAGATATACCACCTGTGTATAGAATACCAATTTTTTTACTGCACCTAGTGAAGTAAAATCTTTTAGGCATAGCATCATTCTATTAGTCCATCTATACTGACCTCCATCAGGTTGCAAATTGAATATAATTTTTTTCTGCATCTAGCTCTGAAAAAATATTTGGGCTTCTAGCAGTGTGTGGGACTTGTTCTATTAGTCCATCTATACTGACCTCCATCAGGTTGCAAACTGAATATAATTTTTTTCTGCATCTAGCTCTGAAAAAATATTTGGCCTTCTAGCAGTGTGTGGGACTTGTTCTATTAGTCCATCTATACTGACCTCCATCACGCTGCAAATTCAAAATAATTTTTTGTCTGCATCTAGCTCTGAAAAAATATTTGGCCTTCTAGCAGTGTGTGGGACTTTCTCTATTAGTCCATCTATACTGACCTCCATCAGGTTGCAAACTGAATATATTTTTTTTCTGCATCTACCTCTGAAAAAATATTGGGCTTCTAGCTGTGTGTGGGACTTGTTCTATTAATCCATCTATACAGACCTCCATCAGGGTGCAAACTGAATATAATTTTTTTCTGCATCTACCTCTGAAAAAATATTTGGGCTTCTAGCTGTGTGTGGGACTTGTTCTATTAGTCCATCTATACTGACCTCCATCAGGTTGCAAACTGAATATAATTTTTTTCTGCATCTAGCTCTGAAAAAATATTTGGCCTTCTAGCAGTGTGTGGGACTTTCTCTATTAGTCCATCTATACTGGCCTCCATCAGGTTGCAAATTAAAAATAATTTATATCTGCATCTAGCTCTGAAAAAATATTTGGTCTTCTAGCAGTGTGTGGGACTTTCTCTATTAGTCCATCTATACTGACCTCCATCAGGTTGCAAATTAAAAATAATTTTTTGTCTGCATCTAGCTCTGAAAAAATATTTGGCCTTCTAGCAGTGTGTGGGACTTTCTCTATTAGTCCATCTATACTGACCTCCATCACGCTGCAAATTCAAAATAATTTTTTGTCTGCATCTACCTCTGAAAAAATATTGGGCTTCTAGCTGTGTGTGGGACTTGTTCTATTAATCCATCTATACAGACCTCCATCAGGTTGAAAACTGAATATAATTTTTTTCTGCATCTACCTCTGAAAAAATATTTGGCCTTCTAGCTGTGTGTGGGACTTGTTCTATTAGTCCATCTATACTGACCTCCATCAGGTTGCAAACTGAATATAATTTTTTTCTGCATCTAGCTCTGAAAAAATATTTGGCCTTCTAGCAGTGTGTGGGACTTTCTCTATTAATCCATCTATACTGACCTCCATCAGGTTGCAAACTGAATATAATTTTTTTCTGCATCTAGCTCTGAAAAAATATTTGGCCTTCTAGCAGTGTGTGGGACTTTCTCTATTAGTCCATCTATACTGACCTCCATCAGGTTGCAAATTAAAAATAATTTTTTGTCTGCATCTAGCTCTGAAAAAATATTTGGCCTTCTAGCAGTGTGTGGGACTTTCTCTATTAGTCCATATATAATGGCCTCCATCAGGTTGCAAACTGAATATATTTTTTTCTGCATCTACCTCTGAAAAAATATTGGGCTTCTAGCTGTGTGTGGGACTTGTTCTATTAATCCATCTATACAGACCTCCATCAGGTTGCAAACTGAATATAATTTTTTTCTGCATCTACCTCTGAAAAAATATTTGGGCTTCTAGCTGTGTGTGGGACTTGTTCTATTAGTCCATCTATACTGACCTCCATCAGGTTGCAAACTGAATATAATTTTTTTCTGCATCTAGCTCTGAAAAAATATTTGGCCTTCTAGCAGTGTGTGGGACTTTCTCTATTAGTCCATCTATACTGACCTCCATCAGGTCGCAAATTAAAAATAATTTATATCTGCATCTAGCTCTGAAAAAATATTTGGCCTTCTAGCAGTGTGTGGGACTTTCTCTATTAGTCCATCTATACTGACCTCCATCAGGTTGCAAATTAAAAATAATTTTTTGTCTGCATCTAGCTCTGAAAAAATATTTGGCCTTCTAGCAGTGTGTGGGACTTTCTCTATTAGTCCATATATAATGACCTCCATCAGGTTGCAAACTGAATATATTTTTTTCTGCATCTACCTCTGAAAAAATATTGGGCTTCTAGCTGTGTGTGGGACTTGTTCTATTAATCCATCTATACAGACCTCCATCAGGTTGCAAACTGAATATAATTTTTTTCTGCATCTACCTCTGAAAAAATATTTGGGCTTCTAGCTGTGTGTGGGACTTGTTCTATTAGTCCATCTATACTGACCTCCATCAGGTTGCAAACTGAATATAATTTTTTTCTGCATCTAGCTCTGAAAAAATATTTGGCCTTCTAGCAGTGTGTGGGACTTTCTCTATTAGTCCATCTATACTGACCTCCATCAGGTCGCAAATTAAAAATAATTTATATCTGCATCTAGCTCTGAAAAAATATTTGGCCTTCTAGCAGTGTGTGGGACTTTCTCTATTAGTCCATCTATACAGACCTCCATCAGGTTGCAAATTAAAAATAAGTTTTATCTGCATCTAGCTCTGAAAAAATATTTAGCCTTCTAGCTGTGTGTGGGACTTGTTCTATTAGTCCATCTATACTGACCTCCATCAGGTTGCAAACTGAATATAATTTTTTTCTGCATCTAGTTCTGAAAAAATATTTGGCCTTCTAGCAGTGTGTGGGACTTTCTCTATTAGTCCATCTATACTGACCTCCATCAGGTTGCAAATTAAAAATAATTTTTTGTCTGCATCTAGCTCTGAAAAAATATTTGGCCTTCTAGCAGTGTGTGGGACTTTCTCTATTAGTCCATCTATACTGACCTCCATCAGGTTGCAAACTGAATATATCTTTTTTCTGCATCTACCTCTGAAAAAATATTTGGCCTTCTAGCTGTGTGTAGGACTTGTTCTATTAGTCCATCTATACTGACCTCCATCAGGTTGCAAACTGAATACAATTTTTTTCTGCATCTACCTCTGAAAAAATATTTGGGCTTCTAGCTGTGTGTGGGACTTGTTCTATTAGTCCATCTATACTGACCTCCATCAGGTTGCAAATTGAATATAATTTTTTTCTGCATCTAACCCAGCCAATAGTTTTGGCCTAATACCACAGTTTGGCCACTCAGCTCTGCTCGGTTCCCATCCATTGTTTTTTTGTGCAAACAACTCCAGTGTTGTGAATTAGTTAACCACCAAAATGAGTGGAAAAAGGCCTGCTGCTGGTGGAAAGGGGAATAGGCGTCTTGGGAAGGGGAAAAAAGGTTGTGTCCGTGGGGTAGGTGTTAAAGCAACAGTAACATCTGCAGAAGAAAGACCATCTTCCAGCCAAACTAAAATGTCTACTTCTTTTAGCGGACAATGTGATAAGATCCCTTTCTTACGGCCACGCCAATCGCTACAAATTCCAGATGAGGCACAAAAACAGCAGGTGCTTCAACGGATATCAAGTGCTCCTTTAAGTGGGCTCTCCTCCACATCAACTTCAACATCACAAATACTCCAGTCCTCAAAGGTGTCACCCCAATCGCACTTGCTTCCTCACAGCTCCCAAATCTCCAGCTGCCCATCTGAGTATGAGGTAGAACAGATGGTTGAGTCTGCAGAGCTGTTTACTCATACTATAGCCTGGGAATCAGAGGTCGACTCCAGCGCATCTGTGAATCCAGACGAGGAAATGATCTGCACTGATGCCCAGAATCTTTATGAGTCAGATCCAGGACCAGACGCAGAAGGTTCTGACCATAATGTAGACCCTCATTCCCAAACTGTAACTCCTGTTGGTGGAGACAATGAGGAAGACGATGATGAGACTCAAATACCTGATTGGAGCGACAACTTTAGTTTTTTGTCAGGGCAGGAACAGGTTGGCTCTGAGGACGACGGGTGTGATAACGCACAGGGTGATGATGATGAGGTTGGAGATCCCACTTACTGTCAACCCACAGTCAGCCAAGAGATGAGGTCAGCAGAGGAGGTGGAGGAAGATGCTAGTGACGACGAGGTCAGGTTGCGCCTTCCTGGACAGAGACGTAGTACTGGAAGCACGTCAACAACTGCATCCTCAAACACAACTCTGCCTCTCACCACAAGTCGTGGTGGCTCTTCAGGTCGCATGGGTGCTAAGCCTTGCATAGCCTGGCCATTTTTTCAGATCGATAAAGATGACGCAACTCGTGTTATCTGTAACATTTGTCAGCAAAAGCTAAGTAGATGCCAAAAAATACATAGTTTGAGTACTTCATGCATGAACCGGCACATGGACATGAAGCATAAGTTGCAGTGGGAAGCTCAGTGTGCTACAATGCGGGCTAGCCGGCCGGGCCAACCACCGTCTGCCATATCTTGTGCATCCGCGGCCTCTTTATCCTCTGTGACTGGGGGGACAGCAGTCACACCTGTTTTGGGGCGCAGACCTGCCACCTCTTTACCCGCAACAGCCAGCGTGATTGGCAGGTCATCATTTTCTTTGGAGGTGGTAACACCAGCTGGTGTTGAGCGCTGTCCGACATCGATAGCACCACCTTTGGATCAAGGCAACCTAACATGTCCGCCTGCATCTTCCTCACAGACCGGCAGTTTGCCGGGGACACCCTTATCAACCCCGTCTAAGCACAATAGCCAGCCCTCGGTCCCTCAGATGTGGACAAGTAAAAGACCATTTCCTCCTAGCCATGAGAAAGCTAAGAGGTTGAATTTCACCATCTGCAAGCTCTTGGCTACAGAAATGCTGCCTTTCCGCCTGGTGGACACAGAGGATTTTCGAGACCTTATGTCCGTCGCAGTGCCCCAGTACCAGATGCCCAGTCGGCACTACTTCTCAAAGAAAGGTGTGCCTGCGCTCCACCAGCATGTCGCACACAACATCACCGCTTCTTTGAGAAACTCTGTGTGTGACAGGGTGCATTTCACCACAGACACTTGGACGAGTAGGCATGGACAGGGGCGTTACATGTCGCTGACTGGGCACTGGGTAACTATGGTGACAGCAGGACAAGGGGCTGCTGTCCAAGTCTTGCCGTCCCCACGAGTTGTGCGTCAATCCTCTTTATGTTAAAGTTCCTCCACTGCTTCTGCCTCCTCAACCTCCTCTCGGTCTTCCACCTGCACCCAAAGCCTGTCTGGTCATGCCACAAGCTTTCTAACTGCGCAGAAGGGATCCTGCACACCTCCTTACTATGCTGGCAGTAGGGCTCAACGTCATCAGGCGGTTTTTACTTTGAAATGTCTGGGAAATGTGAGTCACACAGCTGAGGAGTTGTGGTCAGCTCTGGAGAACCAATTTCATGAATGGTTGTCTCCACTGGACCTGAAGCCAGGGAAGGCCGTGTGCGACAATGCTGCAAACCTGGGTGCGGCCCTTCGCCGGGGCAATGTCACACACGTGCCTTGTATGGCTCACGTGTTGAACCTGGTTGTCCAGCAATTTTTAGCCCACTATCCCAGACTAGATGGCCTTCTGCAGAGGGCACGGTCGTTGTGTGCTCACTTCCGCCGTTCGCATCCCGCAGCTCAGCGACTTACATCTCTACAGAAGTCGTTGGGCCTGCCACTTCACCGGCTAAAATGCGATGTGCCTACCCGGTGGAATTCAACTCTGCACATCTTGCAGCTACTGTGGCAGCACCGACAAGCCCTGGTGCAATACGTTCTGACGTATAGCCTGGGCCAACGAGATCCAGAGGTGGGGCAAATCACGCTGGAGGAGTGGTCTCAGATCAGGGACCTATGCACCCTTCTGCACAGTTTTGAAATGGCGACGAAGATGTTTAGTGCTGACGATGCCATTATCAGCATGACTATTCCGGTGATTTACATGCTGGAGCACATGTTAAACAGAATTCGGAGTCAGGTGGTGGCACAAGAGGAGGTGGCGGAAGTAGAGGAGGAGGAGTTGTATGCGGAAGGGCTAACATCTGCAAGGTCCAGACGGTCGGCAGCACCAAGGCGGCAGGCATGTGAGGGTGGGGGAGATGGTTTTACCAGGGCGCATGGTAGCAGCCAAACTAGTGAGGAAGGTGCAGGAGCCCAGGAAGAAGTGGAGGACGAACTGATGGAAGACTCATCAGATGAGGGAGACCTTGATCACATTTCTGTTGTGCGAGGTTGGGGGGAGAGGACAGAGGAAGGAAGCATGATTGTTACCTCGCCACCAACACAACAGGGACTTGGTGCTCCTGGATGCGCAACACACATGAGTGCCTTCTTGCTGCACTACCTGCAACATGACCCTCGAATTGTGAGAATTAGAAATAATCCTGACTACTGGGTTGCCACACTGTTAGATCCCCGGTACAAAAGTAAATTTGCAGAAATTATTCCTGCCATAGAAAGGGATGCACGCATGCAGGAGTATCAGCAGAGACTGTTGCAGAATCTTACATGTGCTTTTCCACAAAACACCAGTGGTGCACGTAGTGAATCTCACAGTTCCAACTTGCCAACCGTGGGACCGTCAAGTGTTCAGCACTCAAACCGTAACAGAACCACAGTATCTGCTGGTAACATCAATTTTGCGGAATCATTTCACCACTTTTTTAGCCCATCCTTTGCAAGGCCACAGGAGACAAGAAGTCTGACACATAGTCAACGCCTAGAGACGATGGTACAGGAGTATCTCCAAGTAAACATTGAAGCCATGACTGTGTCACTGGACCCTTGCTCTTTTTGGGCTTCCAATCTGGATAAATGGCCGGAGCTAGCCACTTACGCCTTGGAGATCTTGTCATGCCCCGCAGCCAGCGTTCTGTCTGAATGTGTGTTCAGCGCTGCTGGTGGTGTGCTGACAGATAAGCGCACGTGGCTCTCCACTGATAATGTAGACAGACTCACGTTCATAAAGATGAACAAATCATGGATCCGAAACGACTTTTCTACCCCTGTGTCATCCTGGGGAGAGTAAAAGCTTGATGATTGGTTAAAATCACCCTACCAACCATTTTATGCTTTCAAATTACTAATCATGTTTATCTGTATCTTGGCTGGAAAATAATTTGGGCTTTGTAGCAGTGTGCAGCACTGATTCTATTAGGCCATCTATAATAAGCTCCACCAGATTTAAAATTACTAATCATGTTTATCTGTATCTTGACTGGAAAATAATTTGGGCTTTGTAGCAGTGTGCAGCACTGATCCTATTAGGCCATCTATACTAAGCTCCACCAGATTTAAAATTAATAATAATTTTTAGCTGCATCTAGCCCGGAAAATAATTTTGGGGCTCCGAGATGCGCAAGACACATAAGTGCCTTCTTGCTGCACTACCTGCAACATGACCCTCATATTGTCAGAATTCGAAGTAATCATGACTACTGGGTTGCCACACTCTTAGATCCCCCAAACTTTTCGATCAACCTTTTCATTTTAATAAACACCAAAAAAATGGTCATTTTTGAAATTATAAGCATTAGCAGGTTATTAGAAACTGAAATCAAACAGTTTTCAACTCAAAACTTTATTCTAGGTGATGTTACATTTTCACATAGGACCCCTTGTTCGAAAGGAGCTTCTGAACTCTCTCGTCCATTGAATTTGTCAGGTTTTGGATGGTTTCTGCTTCAATTGTTTTGCATGAGGACAGAATACCCTCCCAGAGCTGTTGCTTAGATGTGAACTGCCTCCCGCCATCATAGACACTCCTTTTGATGATGCTCCAGAGGTTCTGAATGGGGTAGAGGTCAGGGGAGCATGGGGGTCACACCATAAGTTTGTCCCCTTTTATGCCCATATCAGCCAGAGATGCAGATGTTTTATGTGCAGTATGAGATGGTGCATTATCATGCAAAAAAATGATCTTGCTGTGAAATACACGGTTCTTCTTCTTGAACCATGGCAGGAAGTGCTGTTTGAGAAAATCCACATACATTATGGAGTTCATCTTTAGCGCCTTCAGGGATCCTAAAGGGGCCGACAATCTCTCTCCCCATGATTCCAGCCCAAAACATTACTCCACCTCCTCCTTGTTGGCGCTGTAGCCGTGTTTGCGTGGGGTGTCCATCAACCAGCCATCCTCCACTCCATCCATCTGGACCATCGAGCGCTGCACGGCATTCATCCATGAACAAAACAGTTTTGAAATCTTCTTCATGTAATGTTTGGCCCACTGGAGCCGTTTCTGCTTGTGTGAAGTGGATAGAGGAGGTCGACAGGATGGCGTATGCACAGCTGCAAACCTCTGAAGGACCCTGCATCTTGTTGTTCGGGGGACGTTGGAGGCACCAGCAGCTTCAAAAACTTGTCTGCTGCTATGACAAGGCTTTTTTGCCGCTGCTCTTTTAACCTGACGTAATTGCCTGTAGGAAAGAGTCCTCAATTTGCCCTTATCAGCACGCACACGTGTGTACTGTGAATCAGCTACATACTTCTTGATTGCCAAGACACTTCATCCTGATCATCGCACAATGTTGATTGTAGTCATGCCTTGACCTAAACACTCCACAATTTGTTGCTTCTCAGCAGCCGACACATCCTTTTTCTTTCCCATTTTGGCAGAAAATGTAGGCTGCTTAATAATGTGAGACAGCCTTCTTAAGTAGTCTTGCCTTTCATTGGACACACCTGCCAAACTAATTAGCACAGGTGTCTGCAATTGCTTACAGTGATATAAAGAGCCCTGACACACATCACCATCAATGAGTTTAACTGATAAACAAACAAATTCTTCCCTTATCACTCCTAAACACTTTTTGCATAATAATTTGGAACGCAGTGTACATGTGCTTTTCCACAAAACACCAGTGGTTCACGTAGTGAATCTTACAGTTCTAACTTGCCAACCGTGGTCTGTATGGAGTTGTTCAATAAAGGGCCCAAAATTAAGATAACATAGATGGGAGAGGTCTCTATGAATAGGAATTCCTAAGTATTTGATACCCTGTGAGGGCCAGGCAAAGGGAAAGTTGGACTGGATGGAATCCTATATGGATTTGGGGAGGGAGACATCGAGGGCCTCAGACTTCGCTGCATTGATTTTAAAATTTGACCATGTAACAAAGTGATCTATTTCAGCCATAACAGCATGGATGGATATATGTGATTGAGTGATATATACTAGGACATCATCAGCAAATAGAGAGCACTTGTACTCGGTGCCTCCCACCTCAATCTACCTAATATTGGGGTTATGGCGAATTGATGAGAGCAGGTGCTCCGTCACTAGGATGTATAAGAGAGGGGACAGAGGACATCCCTGCCTTGTCCCATTGGTGATTGTGAAAGGTGATGAAAATGTTCTGATGCACCCCCTGGGCCTTGGGACACCCGGAGCCGGACCCTTTTTGGTGGATGCTGGTGGTTGTAGTCTTCGTGGCGGCGACCCGGTTCCGTGGCTCAGGGTTGTCAAACCAGTGGCGGAACTATTTATGTGGTTTTGATGTTTAAATGTCCGACTACGCCACCCGTGGATTGCGGTCAGAGTGAACCGCCGCTGCAGGGCAGACCGCTGAGGCTGGTGTTGTGGGTGCAGCAGAGCGTAGCATAACTCCCCACGGGAGGAGTATAGCCTCAGGGCAGTGTATGCGGAGGATGGGGGTGATGGTGCAGGGCAGCAGCAGTAACGACACGGAGTCAGTGATGCAGTCCAGGGCCTTTACTCACAGTTCTTATTATCCAGACCACGTCTGCAGGTAACGGCTGCCCACGTCGTACTGTGCTCACCAGGTGAGGGGCTCAGACAACTCCCAGATAAATTTGGAGCGCTTTGTGTGTCCTTTGTCTGGCCTTTCTTACCAACCCTTCTGTCCGGCTGCCTCGGGCCTCCTCTTGGTAAACTTGGCGCCAGTTTCCCTGACCCTATGTGGTGCCCTCCTAGCGGGTGTAGCGAGGGGCTGCGCCACATAAAATGTCACAGCCTCCGGTTTCTAGCTGAGGGTCGTTTCCTGCCTCCACTAGTTTTGGGGACCGGTCTCCCCCTTTGGCCTGACCCCTCCACGCAGGTGGATTCGGGCGTGCGGTGGCGACTCGCCCGTCCGCACCCCTGGGATCCCTTCATTCCTCGTTCCTGGAGCCTTCTCCGCTCCTCTTCCTTCCTTCTCCCTCTTCCAGGCCTGGGCCTCTGTTACTAGGCCCGCCTCCGGAGCAGAGCTCATGCAGAGCCCCTGCTCCCTGCCACTTCTGCTCAGACTTCTCTGCACTGAACTAAGATGGTGCCCACCTTTTATACTCCCTTCTCAATGCACCCAGGAACTGCTTCCTCCCTGCTCCTGCACTACAGGGTTCCCCTTCCTCAGTGTTCCCTCCCCCCACTCCAGCCAGGGACAGGGACTGTCGTGCCCATCTCAGAGGCATATTGGTCGCCCTGCCCCACGGCAATGTGGTGTAATGCATGCAGGTGTCGGGTCCTGATCCACACTCCATCCTTACCTGAGAGTGAGATATCACACCTCTGGGTGAGGTGCAATACCTCTGTAGCAACCGAGCCCTCAGGGTGCTACAGTTCCATTTATCTTCAGCCTAGGTGACGTATTGTGATACAGGGCCGTGATTTTGGCTATAAAAGGGTCCCCTAGACACCTACCCCAAGCTTTTTAAGAGAATCATATATGGCGTGCCAGGAGACTCTATGGAATGCTTTCTCAGCATCCAACGAGAGTATCTAATTACAAATTTTTAACTGCATCTAGCCCAGGAAATACTTTGTGCCTAGTAGCAGTGTCTGCTAGTCAGCGGATTATCCCGGCTGTTAAGCAAGCTACACCACCTGTAGTTTGGACACTTAATTTTTTCAAAGGAAATGCTTCAGGACCACGGGATACTCAGTGAAGAGCATCAGGAGGCACCCCAAGGCATAGGGGCTGGGACTGGCAGTAGGATGCCTTGCGGTGGACAGCCGAGCTCGATCCTTATAAAAGCTTTTTAACTGCAGCAGCTTTAGTGGACGCTACTGGAGCTGGAATTACGCGGCTGCTGGCATGAGACTTGCCCTCCAATAGATCCTTGTAAATGGATTTAAAGTGTATTCATTCAAATTAGAGAGACAATTTAAATTAAAAAGCTTAGAGCTGCCTCCACCACAGGGGGGCTCGCTCGACCCACCAGCGGACAGGCACCAGTATTGGGAGAGGGGGGCTGGCCGTCAGGGTTCACCGCGGCTCTGGCACAAACCCGGCGACACGGAGGTGGCACGGGCAGGAGCGGACTGAACGTGTCGGCTTCTCACTTTTTGGATTTTAGAAGGGCATGACATGCCTATATCTGTGTCTCCCCCTCCTTTTACTCCTCCACCTCTTTTCTTTTCGCATGACTATATGTACTTGTCACTTTTCCATGTGTTAGTTGTGTCTTCTGAGCAGTTTGTCAGCTTTTGGACACCTTTGAAGGTGTTTTCTATGTGTTTCTATGTGTTTTTGTTTGCCTGCCATTGGTTTTAACGGTGTTCGAAGGTGTTCGACGAACAGTTCGACGAACAGTTCGGCGAACACACGGGTGTTCGACGAACCGAACCGAACTCGAACACTACGGGGGTGGCTCAACACTAGTCGTGTGTTACAATGGGCGGAACCTGGTGACGGAGAAATGACAACCGGGGTAGATACGGTTTCCCTCTATGCCAGTCCTTTCACAGAGCTAAAGAATATGGCTGTGGTGAAATACAACTCCCACTGAGAAGCTGTTTCAGATTGAAAAACATTGTGCCCACCAGAGGATTTGTTTCTGAGGGCTAACCTTTCTCACCCGCTCAAGAGCCCCATAGCAGCTGCAAAGTTAGCGCTATCATGAACTCTCCTGAGGTAGAAGCCAAGGCACACCAGAGAATTCTCTGGTAGGACTGTCCAACCCAGCCGAGAAGCAGTCCCGGCTAAAAAAAGTGTGTGGGAAGATTCCAGGACACTCTATTTTTACTGAGGAGGAAACACATGCAAACATGGGGAGAACATACAAATTTCTTGCAGATGTTGTCCTTGCTGGGATTTGAACCCAGGATCCCAGTGCTGCAAGACTTCAGTGCTAACCACTGATCCAATGTGCTGCCGTTTACCCTCTAATATCTAACAGGCTGGAGAAACTTGAACCTACTGCCACTCTATCATCAGCTCCTTTGTGAGAAAATGTATTTGGGCAGCCACTCAGTCTACCAAATAAAATTCCAGAGAAGGAAATTGAGGATGGCTTCGCTTCTGGTACTGGGGGCAGTGCTAATACCATGGTGTTGTACCATAGTTTGCTGGAAATATTCCAGGCTGGTAGGAGTCAAGAAAATTCCCACAGAAAAGTACCAGCAGTAATGTTCAGGCCACATTTCAAGTGCAAGCAGCTTTAGAGGACTTCCTGGGAGAAATGACACGCAGGGTAGATACGGTTTCCCTCTATGCCAGTCCTTTCACCGAGCTAAATACAACTCTGAGCAAAAAAAGTTGTGGACTGGCTCCGTACCATCCCTGGCCACATTCACCTGTCCACGTGTTTGTGGTTAGGCGGTCCTTCCCAGTAAGTGCACTGGGGAGGGCACGGGTAATGTTATGGGACCCGTGCTTGTGGAAGGCGGAGGCGATACCGGGAAATATAGTGGCGGCTGGGGACCGAGTATGGACACCCGGCCGTCGCCGGCATGAGGTTATGAAAAGCTTCCGCCTCCACGAGCCTAAAAGGCCACATTTCAAGTGCAAGCAGCTGTCAAAAATTTGGCAGTATAGTATTGCAGCCTGTGGTTGTGTGGCTGCCGGCATTCTTGTGCTTGCATTCCAAGGAATGGGGTAGGGACAACTGAACACTGCAGTGGGACAAGGACATGGACGGTGATTGTTGCAAGTCTGCAACGACAAGTGCATGGCGGGAGGCATCTTCGCATGTGCCAAGGATCACTTATGATGGGCACACATTTAGGCAGTGACCTGGGAGTCAGAGATGTTTCCAGAGGTCTTCCCCTTGCTGTTCCCATGTCTTTTCAGCACTGTATGCATGTGTCTGATGATGTGTCACACACCACATGGCCAGATAAGGTTGTAAAATGTTAAAATGACATTTCCTGGTGAATGCATTTGTCTTGGTTGAAAGCAATGCAAAAGTGCAAAAACGTGTCAAAAATGCTACGTGTGTAGGAGTATTTTTGTTTTTGTTTATTTATTTTGCCTTATATACAAGCCATCACCCTGGAAAGGATGTTCCTTACGCCGTAAAAGTGGCGTAATACTCTGACGACGTTGTTGACAGCAGTGATCTGGGAGTCAGAGATGCTTCCAGGGGTCTTCCCCATGCTGTTCCCATGTCATTTGAGCACAGTTCCCATCGATTTGGGCAATTTTTAGGCCCTCTGCAGACCGCCGTGGGGAGCCACCTGAAAAATGCTCAAGTTTCCCCTAGACTTATATTGGGCTCATTGCTCGGCTTGAGCACCCGAGTATTTCAATTTGCTCGACCCAAGAAACGAGTACTCGAGCATTTTAGTGCTCGCTCATCACTAATGACAACCAAAAACATCCAAATAATCCTGATCAAAAAGTTCACATACCCTGGTGATTTTGGCCTGATAACATGCACAGAATTTGACACAAATGGGTTTGAATGGCTACTAAAGGTAACATCCTCACCTATGACCTGTTTGCTTGTAATCAGTGTGTGTGCATAAAGCTGAGTGAGTTTCTGGGATCCAGCCACTGACGTTTCTGGATTTTGAGATGGGGAAAGCAAAAGAATTATCAACGGATCTACGGGAAAAGGTAGTTGAACTGTATAACACAGGCAAAAAGAGTATAACACAGGAAAGGGATACAAAAAGATATCCCAGGAATTGATAATGCCAGTCTGCAGTGTTCAAACTGTGATTAACAAATGGAAAATCAGATGCTCTGTAAAAACCAAACCACAGTCAGGTAGACCAACAAAAATTTCAGCCACAACTGCCAAGAAAATTGTTCGGGATGCAAAGAAAAACCAACAAATAACATCAGCTGAGAACACACTTAGGGGTGTACTCACTTTTGTTGCCAGCGGTTTAGACATTAATGGCTGTGTGTTGAGTTATTTTGCAGGCACACCAAATTTACAGTTAAACAAGCTGTACACTGACTACTGTACATTGTATCAAAGTGTCGCATCTTCAGTGTTGTCCCATCAAAAATATATATATGTATTCCGGCCCATTTTTGGAGTTTTGTGTGAAATTATGTCCAATTTGCCTTTTTTTTCTCAGTTTTTTGTGTTGTTCCAATAAACACAAAGGAAATAAACATGCGTGTAATAAAACATGTGTAATTTTCTGAAACAATTTCAAGGGTGCCAGCACTTTCCGCCATGACTGTATATGCAGGTAGAGTCCTTAACCCCTTTACAACCCAAAGTGGTTTGCACGTTAATGAGAAGGCCAATTTTTACAATTCTGACCACTGTCACTTTATGAGGTAATTACTCTGGAACGCTTCAACGGATCCCCCTGGTTCTGAGAATATTTTTTCATGACATATTGTACTTTATGATTGTGGTAAAATTTCTTCGATATCACTTGTGTTTATTTGTGAAAAAAACAGATATTTGGCGAAAATTTTGAAAATTTAGCAATTTTCAAAATTTGAATTTTTATGCCCCTAAATCAGAGAGATACAGTACAGACCAAAAGTTTGGACACACCTTCCCATTTAAAGATTGTTATGTATTTTCATTACTTTGAAAATTGTACATTCACACTGAAAGCATCAAAACTATGAATTATCACATGTGGAATTATATACTTAACAAAAAAGTGTGAAACAACTGAAAATATGTCTTATATTCTAGGTTCTTCAAAGTAGCCACCTTTTGCTTTGATGACTACTTTGCACACTCTTGGCATTCTGTTGATGAGCTTCAAGAGGTAGTCACCGGAAATGGTTTTCACTTCACAGGTGTGCCCTGTCAGGTTTAATAAGTGGGATTTCTTGCCTTATAAATGGGGTGGGGCCCATCAGTTGTGTTGTGCAGAAATCAGGTGGATACACAGAATAGACTGTTAGCTGCTTTTTTCTCGCCATAATACAAATTCTAAGTAAAGAAAAATGAGTGGCCATCATTACTTTAAGAAATGAAGGTCAGTCACTGCTTATAATTGGGAAAACTTTGAAAGTGTCCCCAAGTGCAGTTGCAAAAACCATTAAGCGCTACAAAGAAACTGGCTCAGATGAGGACCGCCCCAGGAAAGGAAGACCAAGAGTCACCTCTGCTTCTGAGGATAAGTTTATCCGAGTCACCAGCCTCAGAAATCGCAGGTTAACAGCAGCTCAGATTAGAGACCAGGTCAATGCCACACAGAGTTCTAGCAGCAGACACATCTCTACAACAACTGTTAAGAGGAGACTTTGTGCAGCAGGCCTTCATGGTAAAATAGCTGCTAGGAAACCACTGCTAAGGACAGGCAACAAGCAGAAGAGACTTGTTTGGGCTAAAGAACACAAGGAATGGACATTAGACCAGTGCAAATCTGTGCTTTGGTCTGATGAGTCCAAATTTGAAATCTTTGGTTCCAACCACCGTGTCTTTGTGCGACGCAGAAAAGGTGAACGAATGGACTCTACATGTCTGGTTCCCACCGTGAAGCAAGGAGGAGGAGGTGTGATGGTGTGGGGGTGCTTTGCTGGTGACACTGTTGGGGATTTATTCAAAATTGAAGGCATACTGAACCAGCATGGCTACCACAGCATCTTGCAGCGGCATGCTATTCCATCCGGTTTGCGTTTAGTAGGACCATCATTTATTTTTCAACAGGACAATAACTCCAAACACACCTCCAGGCTGTGTAAGGGCTATTTGACCAAGAAGGAGAGTGATGGGGTGCTACGCCAGATGACCTGGCCTCCACAGTCACCAGACCTGAACCCAATCGAGATGATTTGGGGTGAGCTGGACCGCAGAGTGAAGGCAAAAGGGCCAACAAGTGCTAAGCATCTCTGGGAACTCCTTCAAGATTGTTGGAAGACCATTTCCGGTGACGACCTTTTGAAGCTCATCAAGAGAATGCCAAGAGTGTTCAAAGCAGTCATCAAAGCAAAAGGTGGCTACTTTGAAGAACCTAGAATATAAGACATATTTTCAGTTGTTTCACACTTTTTTGTTAAGTATATAATTCCACATGTGTTAATTCATAGTTTAGATGCCTTCAGTGTGAATGTACAATTTTCATAGTCATGAAAATACATAAAAATCTTTAAATGAGAAGGTGTGTCCAAACTTTTGGTCTGTACAGTATGTCACACAAAAAAAGTTAATAAATAACATTTCCCATATGTCTACTTTACATCAGCACAATTTTGGAACCCAAATTTATTTTTATTAGGGAGCTATAAGGGTTAAAATTGACCAGCGATTTCTCATTTTTCCAACAAAATTTACAAAACCATTTTATTAGGGACCGCATCACATTTGAAGTCACTTTGAGGGGTCTTTATGACTGAAAATACCCAAAAGTGACACCATTCTTAAAACTGAACCCCTCAGTGAATCAGGTCTTCATGGCAACATCCGGGAAGCCGCGGCACACATTGCTGGACGCCGGCAGGAGAGGTGACTATCCCGATCACCTCCCCTTGCCCCCGCAATGCTGCGAACGACTTCGATCGCAGCATTGCGGGGGTTAATGTGCGGGACCTCTCCCAGCACATAGCACCGGGTGTCAGCTGTGACAATCAGTTGACACCCGGCGGCGATCACGCCCGCACAGCCTGTGTGCGCGATCACAAAGATGTACTAATACGTATCAGGCTCTTAAGTCCCAGGGCGCAGATACGTATCAGTACGTCTTGGGCTTTAAAGAAGTTAAAATTATGTGAAAATGGGAAAAGTCACAAAACTTTGCAACTTTTCAAGAGCTTTATGCCAGTTTTCTGGCAAAAACACTGGTGAATCGGGTTCATAATCTCTAATCCTTTCAGCTCCCTTTAATTAGACTACTTTCAACAACCTAATTATAAGTATTGGGTCTGTTTTTTTTTAATGCTTTTAAAATAATTGTAAATATTTTCAATCCCCTTTTGTTATAAGGATTTCCCAAAAATTAGCTAATCATAGGTTGTCCTGCATTCGTGACAGTGATTGACTGCACGGTCACTTGGAAGTTTACATTGGCATCACTACAGGGCCGGTAAAGAAGGACTGTCAGGGACCCCCAGAGTGTGGTAAAATGCGCCAACTAATTCATAATTCATTTAATTCTCACACAATATACTAAGTTAGTGTAAGTCTACAAAAAAGCAACAAAACTTGGTGCTAAAAAAATTGAGCATAACTTTTTGAAAACTGAACCAGGTTATGCCAAATCTTACATATTTTGTGACTTTGTGATCAGTTATCAACACAAATATTTTACTCAAATTACCAGATCGATGGATAAGCATTGGGACTTTTCCCTAAATCTCTCCAAAACATCACCGCTTATAGAAGACCACCCTCATATCCAGATCAGATTTTCTGTGAGAGATGCCCAGATTCACAATATAGTATGCATACTGGCCATCTATGAGAAGTCCACCCCAATGGAAGTCCAGTTATTAAAGGAGATTTTACTGTTTATATAAGGGGCAGACAATGACAGTGAAGGGCCCTTAATCAGGACTTCTGATCTGGGCCCCCCACCCTCCATCAGGCACCACCTACATATACATTTCCATGTATATTTATATTAGGCACACATATAAAATTTGCACATGCTAATACTCTATACACATTTTAACGTATGCATATACATAGTGCACACAAACATAAAATACGGACATACACATAAGATGCACATACACAGTATAGAGTCCCGGTAGTCCTCATAGTTTTAAGCATGGACCCTGGCAAATTGTAGACGGACTTTTATTGTTCATGGGCTTTAAGGGAGAGAGGCTTCCTTTGTGGAGGACACTCATGAATGCCATTCATTTGCAGTGTACACCGTGTCGTGTCATGGAAAACACTCGCCCTAGTTTGGCTTTCTACTTCTTCAGCTAATAGCAATGAATTTGCCTGTCGATTTTCTTCTCATCAGAAGATGCTTTTGTTTAGATGTTAACTTCCATCTGACTGATAAGAAAAGCTTTGCTGATCTTCTTGTAGACTTCACATTTTTTGCAAAGGAATTATTTTCTTTCTCAGAAATGTCTTGTGACATTTCTCTTCTATGTGGTGCCACTTACCCTTCTCATCAGAGGACGCTTTTGTTTAGGTGTTAACTTCCATAGTCGGCCTGGACGTCTCTGTAAGATGGTTGCGGTTCCATCTTTGTTATAGTTTTGCATCACTTTTGCTACAGTATTCTGAGTGATAAGTAAAGTTTTGCTGATCTTCTTGTAGACTTCACATTTATTGCAACGAAATTATTTTCTTTCTCAGGTTTTGTGACATTTCCCTTCTATGTGGTGCCATTGCTGATAGCATGAAATGGGAAGGAGTTTTCTTTATTAAGCAACTTCCTTTTACAGACACCTGTCTGCTGGACATCTGTTTAATGAATAATTACACTTACCTGTGGTTCAGTTCTTGTTAATTAGAATTTTGTTGTCTAAACTTAGCTTTTCTCTTAAGACTGTTACTGGGATGTTCTCATTTTTGAAACATGATCTTGAATGAGTTTGTTAAGAAAATTACTTTTTTGGGGTCTGCAAAATACCAAATCTTGTTTGCATTCAATGGCTCAAATTTGCGAGAGTATTTTGTAGTATGGTATCCCATATAAAATGATGATTCTGAAAGGAAACTACAGGTTTGCTGACAAATCTATTTAGGTGTACTGATTTATGCTAAACACTGTATATATATATATATATATATATATATATATATATATATATATATATATATAAACCTTATAAGTTTGGTATCACAGTAATCGTACTACTGACTCTGAATCATTTTGTCAGTTTGTTTTTACAACACAATACACACTGTAAAATGAAGGAACCCAAACCTGGCATTTTTTTTTATTTTTCAACACATTATATGATAAAATGAATGGTGTTGTTCAAAACTACAACACTAAGCGTCAGCACACTGTGATTTGCTGATCTGTAAGATGCGTTCTTTGTGCTGTGAAAATACACAGCTGTGATATCTCACCAAATATTCATAGTGGGAACTTAAAATTATGTTTTTCTGCCATGATTAAGGATGGTTTGGATGTATGAAACATGTTGACCTTTTATTTCTCTTTGTGGAATTAAGGCTGCATGAACCAGTCACCAACCATTATCTGTATATGTACAAATATTAAGTGCTACTGAGTGCTGTAGGAAAAACTTAGAATAGTGAGGTGATTTGATAGTCCTGCCACAAATAATCTGTTTCTACTGCACACTTAAAATCTCTGATAGTGGGAATGAACCTGATTGCCTGCAGTAGTGCACTCCTGAGAGCTGGTGCAGCAGAGAAAATGTCTTGGACATGAGAGTGGGAGGTCCTGATTATGGAGGATGTTAATCTTAGCTCATTGGAGTGTAGATATGGTAGAGATGCAGGACTGTGCAGCAGTGTGGAGAGGTTTGTGGATGAGTGTAATGACTGGTACAGGGTGGAGGCACCAGTGTAACTGCTGGACAGAAATATGAGACTGCTGCATTAAGGATAATGAGAAATACATTTAGTGAGAAGAAGAGCAATTAGTGAGTTACAAGTATTTGTGAATTCAAGACAAAAAGGAATCAGAGCAACAGTAACAGATTTTACTTTTTTTTAATTAATAATGGGATGAATAAAATCGTGAACATTATCAATAGATTAAATCAAAGTCAGGAAGATAGCCGAGGTCAGATACCAGGTGATCAGTAAATGACAAGTCAGACGAGCAGTATGAATACCGCGGAGCCCGATGACAGAGGCGTTACTGAAACTTGTCCAGGTTGACCAGTCAGAAGGCCACAGGTAGATGGTGAAGGTCCTTCTATACAGCTCCAGCAGTGATGGTGGAACTACTGGACTTCAGGGCGCTAGATGCTTAGGTGTCCCGTCTTTTAGATTTTTTTAGGGCAACAGTGACAGCATGCAAATGCGCGAGCAGCCCTGGATAATCCACGCCGGCAGGATGATAAGATCCGGCGGAAGATGGAACCTATGACAAGAGAAATAAATATAATGTAAGTGATGGGACACCATATTACATGATAATGCTGTGCAGTCACTGTGGCCGGACGGCAGAGGAATATTATCATACAGAGGTCAGGGGTCATTGTCAGCAATCATACATGTGACAATCCCATCACTGACAGATGACATCTACTCCACATGAATTATTCTCACTGACATCACACAACATGGAGTTGATTCTCACACTTACCTCGTCTCTTTTTCCCATTTTTTCCATTTTCTGATGGAAATTCTGATGAAAAATTAAAAAAAAAAATCAGTAACAATATATTCTTATAGGATCTGCTTTGTCATAATATGGATAACATAAGAGACCTATAGTATTGTATAAAACCATGTGGGAATATTTGAGCCTTGAAGTCAACATTCACATTGTTGGTGCTGTAGACATGTACATACCTGGCAATGGGGACGAGGGTGGCAAGATGGTAACAGCATCGTCTGTATTACATACAGGAACAGATACTTTCTGCCTGTTTGAAGAAGAAAAACATGTAAATCTCAAGAAAACTCCGTATAAAAGGGGTTGTCTCACTAGAAGAACACCGACTATAAGGCCTAATAGGACATATGACTGTCATAGTGGGGAAGGTCTTCTGCTCAAGACTACCTTTTATAGAGAGCTGAGAGGAAAACAACTACCAAGAATGGCCGGCATTTCATACTACATCTCTCCTACAGTGAGGGCAGCACTAAAAGTGCATGACCGGCCACAATTATGGGCTGTTATCTCCAACAATTCCGAAAGCTGAAAGCACAATGACGCATAACCATGGGGCGGTGGATGCTGCATTTGATATTATGGTATTTATGTCCTATATTTGGTGTTGTGCATATATATCAGCCTGGAGCTCCCAGTAATGACCCCATAATCTACTCACATTTCTAAGATGTTTGTGTTGGATTCTGGTGTACACTCTGGAGGGGCCTTGGGATCCTCGTTGTTCACCATCCCGTTAGTGGTGGTAGAGTGCTAAATGTGGATAACAATAAGTTATTAAATATACATACTTTTTAATTTTATAGATCCTTTTTTTGTACATATTTTGGATTTATCGATCACATACTTACTTTAGAAAGCCTCTCAGAAGATGATGATGCAAATATTCGGAAGATAAAGTTCTCATCGTCCTCACTTGTGCCCTCCTTATCCTCTGAGACCAGATGGTTGATTTCATCAGAGTGATCTACAAGACATAGGTAAGGAAGGATTGTTAGAGGGTGTCAGTATAACACAGTCGCTATATCTCACTAGGTTAATAGATGATGCAACGTAATATACAGAATACATGAAAAAAAACTCCTGTACAAAATTAGGGAAATAGGGATACAGTACGAACCCATGGTCAACATAGCTGAGATCCATGAAACATGGATAACATAGTAGACCAGAAAAACCATGTGGAAATATTTGAGCCTTGAAGTCAACATTCACATTGTTGGTGCTGTAGACATGTACATACCTGGCAATGGGGACAAGGGTGGCAAGATGGTAACAGCATCGTCTGTATTACATACAGGAACAGATTCTTTCTGCCTGTTTGAAGAAGAAAAACATGTAAATCGTAAGTAAACACAGAATAAAATGGGTTGTCTCACTATAAGAACACTGAGTATAAGGCCTAATAGGACATATGACTGTCATAGTGGGGAAGGTTTTCTGCTCAAAACTACCTTCCATGGATCAGAACACAACTACCAAGAATGGCTGGCAAGTAATACTACAGCTCTCCTACAGAGTAGGCAGTGCTAAAAATGCATGACATGCCACAATTATGGGCTGTTATCTTCTGCATTTTCTGAAGCCAAAAGTACAATGACCGTTAACCATGAAGCGGTGAATGCTGCATTTGATATTCTGATATTTATGTCCTATATTTGGTGTTGTGTACATAGATCAGCCTGGAACTCCCAGTAATGAAGTAATGACCCTTTATAATCTACTCACATTTCTGAGATGTTTGTGTTGGTTTCTGGTGTATACTCTGGAGGGGCATTGGAATCCTCATTGTTCACCATCCTGGTAGCGATGATACAGAGCTAAATACGGATAAAAATAAGATATAAAATATTTTTTTATGTGCTTTTAGAGTTTTTTTTATTTTTTTTTACATATTTTGGATTTATTAATCACATACTTACTTTACAAAGCTTTTCAGAAGATGACGTAAAATTTTGGAAGTCAAGGCTCTCATTGTTCTCACTTGTGCCTTCCTCATCCTTTGAGACCAGATGTTTGTTTATATCAGAATGATCTACAAGAAATAGGTAATGAAGGATTATTAGAGGTTGTCAGTATAACACAGTCACTATTTATCACTAATATTAATGGGAACAGATGATCACATATTAGGGAAGATGAGACAAACAGTCGCTTAGTCTAGATGACGTCTCCTTCTACTTACTGATAAATAAGCTGGTGTCTGCGTCTGAAACAAGCTGAGGAACATACTCCAGCTCCTGGCTCAGAATGTTGTCAAAGTCCAAGTCACTCAGGAATGGATGAACCTTGATCTCAAATGCTCCTCCTAGAAAAAGAAAAACAAAAGTGATGCGGACATAGTCAGGGATGGCTCCATATCTGAACAGTTATTTGATCTGAACTAATGACAAAACTGAGCCGACATGAAGGAAATAAACTGAAAGTCTTAGTGTGGAGAACTAGAAATACAGTAGATGAGCTGATAGAGAAATGCTGATCTTCATGGACATGAGCGATATGTCCTTAGTCTAATAAGGGAATATTAATACTAGTATATCTGTTACCTGTCCCAAGTCTACGCACAGGATTTCTTCTGAGCAGCTCAGTGATGAGATTCTGAGCATCCAGGGGTGGAGCGCGATCACAATTCCAAATTAGTTCTCCTGTTACATAGAAAATTACAGAAAATAAAACCTCTTTACTGGACTGTAACATAAAGCAAAGGAAATAACTAAACAAATGTAACCAATCAACGCAATGATCGGTTTATTCTACTCACCAATGACAACCCTTTTATAAAGCTCAGTGAGGGAATCAGCATCAAATGGTACACATCCCAGCAGGAATTTATACAGGATGATCCCCAATGACCACCAGTCAACAGGTCTTCCATAGCCTTCTTTCAGGATGATCTCTGGGGCTATGTAACATGGGGTGCCACAGAACTGGAAACCAACAGAAGATAGAGATGAGAATCGATGAAACAATTATTATGACAAGTTATCATCGTTAAAACACAATGCAGAAGATAAAATATTAGTGGAAAAGTTCTCTAGAAAGGAAGAACGTAGAGAAGAGACAATAGTGTGATGAGATTTGCAAATAACAAGCTAAGTTCTTGTAGGTGATGCTGACCTCACGGTCCTGGAACTCTCTGGAGATGTCCATTGCTAATTCCTTGTAGGTGTTGGTTTTCGGTATCATTAGACCAAGTTTTGAAATCCCAAAATCGGTAACTTTAATATGTCCAGTAGATGTAATCAGGAGGCTGCAAAAGAGAAGATGGTTTTAGCCTCACAGACTGAATGATAATAAATGACAACTTTCCCCACTTTCTTATACTACGGGGGCACTTACTTTTCCGGCTTCAGGTCTCTGTGCACCACACCGTAACTATGCAGGTATTCCACGGCAAGTACCGCCTCTGCAAAGTACAAGCGGGCCATGGGGACAGAGAAAGGACCCCTGGTGCTTAGAAGGGTCCCACAGTCTCCACCTATAGAAGAAAGGAAATATGACCGGTGAGGGGTTTATACAGAAGATAACCATGATATACCACGAGCAGATAACCATGATGTATAATGAGCAGTGAGCGGAAACATCCTGGGGAGATCACACAGATAGTGGCGCACATAGAAATCACAAGACCCCATATCAAAAGTTGTAATTGCCCCCCACCCTAAAAAATAAAAAATAAATATATTTATATCCCTGTTGAAGCAGCTTGGTGTTCTCACCAGCAATACAACTTTTATGGCCATTTTAGAGTATGATGCTCCCAAAAATGCCCACACCCACACTCAATGAGTATGGTATCCCCACAGTGAATCCTCCTAAGGAGGCCACCACTTAGAAGGAGGCCAGCCACAACCCCCTACTCGGTGTGATGGCACCCACAGCAACCCTCCCACTCAGGATAATGGTTCCCACAGTCCCTCACACGATATAATGGTCCACATAACTCCCCACTCAGTATGATGTCCCCACACAGAATGGGGGCCTCCATATAGAGTGAGGACCCCCACAGCACCCCACTTAATATGATGACCTCCACTCAGCATTCACAGTCCCCCCATATCTAGTCATACAGCCCCCTTTCAGTATTTTGTCCCCTACTAGCCACCTACTCAGTAGTTTTGCCCCCACCAGCCCCACCTCCTTGAAGAAGCAAATAACGCTGAAATTGTGATGACAGGTGGAGGGATGCTGCCCACTGCCGAGCGTCGACAGACCCCCTCCGACTGATGAGCCCCATAGCGCCCCTGCACCAAGATCAATGAATTTACGAGCATCTTGGTAATAGATAACCTATAGTAAATGCTCTGTGGGGAAGTAACCAACAATGTCCTAATGATATGAGCAGTGATAAGATGAAAGCAGACATGGGCTGAATATAATACAATAGATGTGTCTTACCTCCTACATACTCCATGACCATACACAGGTGAGATCTAGTTGGAAAGGAGCAGAGCATGGAGACCACAAAGGGACAATCAGCAAATGTTAAGATGTCCCTCTCCAGAAAGGCCCATTCCAATCTCTGTGCAGTATTTAGGTTCCGCTTAGCCATTTTCTTCATAGCAAAGGTCTGGTGTGAGTCTTTATGATGCACTAAGTAGACGGCCCTGGAGAGAAGGAGAATCCATCGGTTATAATAAATCCTTATTAATAAACCATCTATAGAAATCATTATATGTTTAATACTGGTATCCAAGGGGTAACATTTCTCCTTGCGGAGAGTGACATGTTAAGCTTGTCAAGGTGAGGAGACTTTTAAGCCTCAATGACCCTCTGGGAAATGTGCAAATTGTCTCTTCAGAGAGGAAGAGAACTAGAACTCTAGTGCCACCTATAGGAAGTAGTAATCCTAAAAGTCAATATCGACCCTTTAACGAGCCTTATCACATGACATGGAATAATAGCCATAACCAAAATCTCAATTTTCGGACACTATGTTTTGGGGTACAAGCACTCATCAGTGCAAAGTGTGAGATATGGTTTGGCTGGGTGAGAGGCATCTGACCGGGATCCAAGCGGTAACGTTTCTCCTTGCGGAAAAAGCCATGTTAAGCATGTCAAGGTGAGGAGACTTTTAAGCTGCAATGCTCTTCTGGGAAATATGCAAATTGTCTCTTTTCAGAGAGGAAGAGAACTAGCACCCTAGTGCCACCTATAGGAAGTAGCAATCCTATTTCCCAGAGGAGCATTGCGGCTTAAAAGTCTCCTCATGTCCGCAAGGAGAAACGTCAACCCCTTGGATACCGGTCAGAGACCTGTCACCCAGTCAAACCATATCTCACACTTTGCACTGAAGAGGGGCAGTACCCCAGAACACAGTTCCTGCAAATTGAGATTTTGGTTTTGGCTATTATCCTAAGTCATGTGACAAGGCTTGTTAAAGGGTCGATATTGACTTTTAGGATTGCTACTTCCTATAGGTGGAGTTCTAGTTTGCTTCCTCTCTGAAGAGACAATTTGCATATGTTTAATACTAGAAGTCTGGCCGCCACTATAAATCCACACCTAGAAATACATAAAATAGCACTACATAGATCACCTATGGGAGGTCTCCACAATGCCACTTCTGCCGGAGCCATCACCCAGGTCACATTATAGACACGAGAATCTATCGAAATTCTCTTTGGGCAGATTCGCTATAACTGACCAAATATAATTTAGTGCAAATAAAATTGGTCCAAAATGAATGTGCTCCAGGGCTCTCTTCTGCTGCTGAGGCCAGTGATTGGGCCCACATGGTCATGGTGGAGGGTGTAGATGTCATTGACGTCAATATGGTGTCACCCTTCTTGTGACCATGTGTAGCCAACTTCTCTGATCAGCTTCATAATGGAGCCCCCCCATCAAAACAAAGATCAGAGTGGAGAGCAGAAAAGCTCAGGTGGAGGAGGCAGCATAAGAACAGATGAGGGTCTAGCACAGGCGAATGTAATAATATTATATTATTATATATTATATTATATGTAATTATATTATTTAAATTGCTTTCCTTACAGTTTGATTTGCTACAGATCATATAATTTCCCTATGATAACACTGAATGGCAGAGTCCAGGGACAGAAGCATTGTCATAGGGAACCCTGAGAAATGTGGATTATGGCAACAGAAATCTCACCCAAAATTTCCACTGCTGATGAGTTTGGAAGTTTCATAGTCGCTCATGTGCGGCTTTCTCGCCGGAACCAATGAATCGATCACGCTCTATAAAAGAATAAGAAATAATACTGATTTATTGAAGATGCAGGAAAAAAGTTACAGATGCAAAAACTTCTCCCCCCATATTATGTCCCAGATGATTTACACTGATATGATGTTGGGAGGATACAAACCGGACGCTGGGCAGACCTGGCGCTAGCACCCAGCACACCCAGGCAAGTGCCGGGGCCCTGAGTAGGCGAGGGGCCCACTTGCCGTCGGGCACCCTGGCGCGCTATGGGACCGGTGAGCAGAGGAGAGTGGTGCCAGCGCCAGCTAGTGGGCCTTGCTCCCCCCCCCCAATGCTTGCCCAGGACCACGGCCGGCACAATACTTACCTCTCCACAGCTGGTGAGCAGTGAGGTGAGCATTTGATTTTTTTTTTTCATGTATGGAGGTATGGGGCATTATATGGGGGGAGAAGTGACATCCTGCATGGGGCATTATATGGAGGGGAGGTAGGGACATCCTGCGTGGGGTATTATATGGGGGGGGGGAAGTGACATCCTGCATGGGGCATTATATGGGGGGAGTGACATCCTGCATGGGGCATTATATGGGGTGAGAGGTGACATCCTACATGAGGCATTATATGGGGGGACATCCTGCATGGGTCATTATATGGGGGGGGGAAGTGACATCCAGCATAGGGCTTTATATGGGGTGAGAGGTGACATTCTGCATGGGGCATTATATGGGGGGTGACATCCTGCATGGGGCATTATATGGGGGGAGTGACATCCTGCATGGGGTATTATATGGGGGGAGAAGTGACATCCTGCATGGGGCATTATATGGGGTGAGAGGTGACATCCTGCATGGGGCAATATATGGGGTGAGAGGTGACATGCTACATGGGGCAGTATGTGTTGGGGGGACATCCTGCATGGGGCATTATATGGGGGGGTTATATTCTTCATGGGCATTATATGGGGGGTGACATCCTGTATGGGCCATTATGTGGGGTGGGACATCCTGCATGGAGCATTATGTGGGGGGGACATCCTGCATGGGGAATTATATGGGGGGTGACATCCTGCATGGGGCATTATGTGGGGGGATATCCTGCATGGGGCATTATGTGTGGGAGACATCCTGCATGGGGCATTATGTGGGGTGGGACATCCTGCATGGGGCATTATGTGGAGGGGACATCCTGCATGTGGAATTATATGGGGGGTTGACATCCTGCATGGGCCATTATGTGGGGGGGCACAGCTTGCATGGGGCATTATGTGGGGGGCACAGCCTGCATGGGGCATTATGTGGGAGGGACATTCTGCATGGGGAATTATATGGGGGGTGACATCCTGTATGGGCCATTATGTGGGGTGGGACATCCTGCATGGAGCATTATGTAGGGGGGACATCCTGCATGGGGAATTATATGGGGGGTGACATCCTGCATGGGGCATTATGTGTGGGGGACATCCTGCATGGGGCATTATGTGGGGTGGGACATCCTGCATGGGGCATTATGTGGAGGGGACATCCTGCATGTGGAATTATATGGGGGGTTGACATCCTGCATGGGCCATTATGTGGGGGGGCACAGCCTGCATGGGGCATTATGTGGGGGGCACAGCCTACATGGGGCATTATGTGGGAGGGACATTCTGCATGGGGAATTATATGGGGGGTGACATCCTGCATGGGGCATTATGTGGGGGGGGCACAGCCTGCATGGGGCATTATGTGGGGGGTAAAAGCCTGCATGGGGCATTATGTGGGGGTCACAGCCTGCATGGAGCATTATGTGGGGGGTCAAAGCCTGCATGGGGCATTATGTGGGGGGCACAGCCTGCATGGGGCATTATGTGTGGGGTCACTGCCTGCATGGGGCATTATATGGGGGCACAGCCTGCGTGGAGCATTTTATGGGGTCCATTATTCTATATGGAGCAATATATGGAGCTCATAATACGGTATAGAGGACTATGTGGTGCCATTATACTGTGTGGAGGACATTACTGTCCGGTCTGCACTGTGAGCTGTGAGGATTCGCCGCTTTCTGAGTTATTGTGGAATTTACAATAGATATCGCTCATGTAATGTAAGAAGTGAAATCTTCGGGCTTGTACTATATATATATATATATATATATATATATATATATATTTTTTTTTTTTTTTTTCTGCGGTATCTGTGCATCATGAATCGTGGTATGTGTTAAAGGGGCCACTGAGACTCTTTCGCCCAGGGCCCACGAAATCCTGGAGCCGCCCTGCAACGGTCATCATACATTACTATAACATTCTGGATAATGTGGGAGATCACACAGAGGAGGACTTACAGGTAATCTGTCACCAGGTGTTTGCTATGTATTCTGAAAGCACCATGATGTAGGGGCAGAGACCCTGATTCCAGTGATGTGTTACTTACTAGGCTGTGTGTGGCTGTTTCAATAAAATCAGTAGATTATCACTAGAAGACTATCTGTCTAGCCAGGTAGTCCTATTGCTCTGTACCCCTGCCTCCACCACTGATTAGCAGCTTTCTGCCTATGCACAGTGTACACAGAAAGCTGCCAATCAATGGTGTGGGCGGGGTTATACAAGACTCAGCATTCAGAGCTCTGCAGCAGAAAAAAATAGTGATTTTATCACAACTGCTCCACCGAGTAAAGTAATCAACACATGGAATCAGGGTCTCTGTCCCTGCATCATGCTTCTCTCAGACCAAATAGCATAAACCTGGTGACAGATTCCCTGTAATTCAAATGTAATTAACACCATAGGGTCATCTACACTTAGAATAGAGACGTCCCATGGTTGTATGGGGGATTATACTGGACGAGTCATTCACACCCCATGATCTGATGACACACACGCATCCCCCTCTATGATACTTACGGATTCTTGGATCTCCGGGATCTCACTAATTCCATTGTTAGGATTCGACAGCTCAGTTGTTTCTAAAATAATGATGAAGAAATGAAATGTATTAGAGGATATTATTCCTACATAGATAATACAGCAATATAACGGAGAAATGACAAGATGTCTGTAAATGGGATTAATACTCGTTATATGGGGATTCTAAATATGAGAATATACGGGGAATCCATAGATAAATGTAATGTAAATGATGGAGGAACCCCTTCATAAATAACAAAAGACTGACCATCACTTCCGAAAAGAAAATGGGTGTGAACAGGTGCATACTAAGAGTAGCCATCCAAATATATAACTAACAAAGTTGCACTCTGTAACGCTATAGCATGTAAACATGAAATAAATGAAATTTGAATTGCATTACTGCTGTAGAAAATAGGATAAAAGGAAGATACTTAGCGCATAATTTGGCCAATTCATGCATGGCCAGCAGCCACGGCAAGGCGACCTTCTTTTTCTGGGTGCATGCCAAGTAGCCACGGCAAGGTGACCTTTTTTTTGCTGGGTGCATGCCCAGCAGTCACGGCAAGACAACTTTCTTTTGCTGGGTGCATGCCCAGCAGTCACAACAAGGCGACCTTCTTTTGCTGGGTGCATGCCCAGCAGTCATGACAAGGCGACCTTCTTTTGCTGGGTGCATGCCTAGCAGCCACGGCAAGGCGACCTTCTTTTGCTCGGTGCATGCCCAGCAGTCACGGCAAGGCGACCTTTTTTACTGGGAACCTATCTCCACCCATCAGCCCAGGGTGGTTTTAATTACAACAGGATCCTACCTACCCATATAAATGTAGGCTTCAGCCTAGGAGAGGATTCACATTAGGAGAGGATTCCAACAAAAAGATCGCCTTGTCATTGGCTGCTGGGCATTCATGAATTGGCCAAATTATGTGCTCAGTTTCTTAGTTTTTTCCCATTTTCTAGAGCAGTAATGCAATTTAAATTTAATTTATTTCATGTTACTTGCTATAGCACTGCAGAATGGACCCTCCATCACATGAATGAGGAACCCCCCACCCAAGTTGCACATACGAGTGATGGTAAGAGAGCTGAAACATAGGAGAGATTTGCAAATTAGCCTGGAAGTGCACTGGGGGCGTGTCACTGCACTTGGATTTCTTCTTTCACGCCCCCAGCGCACTTCCATTCTGATTTGTATATGGTGTCTACTTTACATTTCTCCTGACTGGCACATTGGATTTCTACAAACAATTATTATTAGGGGACAATGGCCTATACCGTCACACCACTACTTCTATATGTAACAATGTGCTGCCAGGTTCCCATTACACAGAGTAGAGAGTAAATCTAACATTATCCTCCGTCCTCTGTAATATCTGGACATTCCTTGTAGAAGGTCGGGTGATCGCTCACCTGTAATCAGATCGCTGTTCAGCTCCGGCTGACTCCTATTAGGGTCAGGGATTTTCGGGGTCACATTTTGCCCATATTTGGTGTCGCCTCCTGTTGTTTCCTGATAGATATAATATATATAATTAATATGTGGAAGATTTCACTAAATCACCAAATACATAAATCATGAAGGACTAAACCAACATTTACAGATGCACCAATTGTAACGATACAAATCCCGCGCCATCTTCAGACCTTTTCTCAGAAAGTCTCCTCAGATACGGTGGATTAAGATACGTCTATTAATATTGATCCTTACCGGGCGTTCCAATGAGCGTTCTAGTATAGACAGGACTTTTTCGGCCAGTTCTTTAAAGACAGCCAAATCTTCAGTCTGAGATCTTTCTTCAGCCTATAAAGAAGGAAAAATGGAAAGGAGAATTTTGAGATGAGAGCGGTCAGAATGGAGGCGGAAATTGTATGTGACATCAGTTCTCTGTCTGCAGATACAATGACTACATACTGTATTTGGGGACTCGTTGTGTTTTACCGTATTTTTTGGACTATAAGATGCCTTTTTTTCCAAAATTTTTGACCTCCCTTCTAACACTCTCGCACCCCTCGAATCTATCCTAAACTCTGCTGTCTGACTAATCCACCTGTCCCCCCGCTATTCCCTGGCTTCTCCCCTCGCTCCGCCAATCCCTTCACTGGCTACACATTACCCAGAGACTCCAGTTCAAGACCCTAACCTTGGCATGCAAAGCCACCCACAACCTGTCTCCTCCATATATCTGTGACCTAGTCTCCCGGTACTTACCTGCACGCAACCTCCGATCCTCACAAGATCTTCTTCTCTACTCCCCTCTTATCTCCTCTTCCCACAATCGCATACAAGATTTCTCCCGTGCATCCCCCCTACTCTGGAACTCTCCACCCCAGCATATCAGACAGATTATTAATAATAATAATAATTGTCTGAATGTAGCTTACCAGGGGGGTGGCTGTGGTGGAGTGAGGTCACAGGAGGTAGGGTCACTGCTGTAGGAAGCCGGCAGTAGAAGTGGGGCGCTGCTGCGGGCCCCGAGCTGGGAGGAGCGGGGTATCCAGGAGGTGCGAGGCTGCGGGCCCTGGGCTTCAAGGAAATGTTAGCGGTGATTTAGGAGGGGAGTCCCCGCTCTGCTCATTGATTTTCTGGCGGTGGGCTTCAGGCAAATGGCCGCTGGAGGCAGTGCATGTGAAGATTTCGATCTCGGCTCAATGACGAGCTGAGATCTCAATTTGCGTATTGGCCATCTCCAGCAGCCTACTTCTTGAAGCCCACTGCAGAGAAATCAATAAGCAGAGCAGGGCCTCCCCTCCTGAATTACCGCTAACATTTCCTTGAAGCCCAGGGCCCGCAGCCTCGCACCTTCTGGACACCCCGCTCCTCCCAGCTTGGGGCCCGCAGCAGCGCCCCACTCCTACTGCCAACTTCCTGCAGCAGCGACTCTGCCTCCTGTGACTTTGCTCCACTGCCACCTCCCCCCTCAGTAAGCAACCGAAAATTCGGACTATAAGACAGACCCCCATTTTATTATAATAAATGTTTTTCCTATTTTCCTCCCAAAAATTTTTGGTGCGTCTTATGGTCTGCAAAATATGATATATTAGAAGAAAAAGCTTCTATCCCTCCATTATTATCTGTTAATATTGAGATGTTCTGTGCAGAGTGTCCGCCACTTACCTGGTGTAGTAATGTCCTGATGTTCTGAAGTAAATCCGTCAGATAGTCTGACGTTAGACGACGTTGTCGGTGTTTGGTCAGGCAATCCTTTACTAGCTCCATCACCAGCCGGTGAGTGAAGCTGAGGACTCCATCGGGTGGTAGAAGCACACTGTTAGGACGATTGATCATAAGGATCAACAATAGTGCTTTTACCTGAGGAATGTCCAAAACAATTCCAGCCATAGTGAAAAACTGCAAGTGCTATCAGTCACTATAGAGCCAAGAAAGGCACGGGTGAGCCTATGTGCATTGTATATATAGCGACTGTGAGCAGTGATGTCACCATCACCTGTGATGTCATCACGGAATCTTGTGATAGAATCTTCACGGAGCAGCTCTGCGCAAATAGAATGCGGCCTGGTAATATATAAAGTGAAAACACCATACAATTAACTACCCATGTTATCATGGCCGTTCTATTTTATATCCAATTAGAACACATCCAGGATAAAGGTGTGTTCACAAGTTGGATTTTGGCAGCATTTTTTTTCTACCTCAAAAATCAAAGGAGGCAGGAAAAACGCTGCTTAAAATTCAGGTGTTTTTACTTGTGTTTTTTTTCCATTCATTTGAATGGGTGAAAAATGCTGCAAAACCTCTGAAAGACTTGACAAGCTGCAGATTTAAAAAAAATGCAAAAAAAACAGCATGTGAATGAGATTTCAGAAATGTCATTCACTAAGATGGTACTGTAAAACACAGCATTTTTGCTGCAGAAGAAAAACAGTGAATACACCCTAAAAATATCCTCAGTCATATTATGGGAAATATTGTATATTTTGCATTTATTATCTCACGTGTTTTTCTTCACCATAGAACTTTTAAGGCTGTGTGCCCACTATGCGTTTTTTAGGCGTTTCTGCAGCGTAACTTCAGCCGCGGAAACACATAAAAAACGCTTGGTGATAGGTCTGCAATGGTCCCCAATGATAATCCGCATGTGCTGTGCACATGCCACGATGATTTCCGCTGCGGATTATCATTGCGGAAAAATCCGCAGCTCGTCTATTAATTTTGCAGAGTCGCTGCGATTTAGCCGCCATTGACTTGCATTGGAACGCATAACATCCGCATGACTACACATACACATGTGGATATTATGCGACTCAATGCGTGGATGGTACCCGGGTCTGGAGATGAAGAGACTCTCCTCCAGACCCGGGTACCATAGTACCTGTAGTTAAAATAGAATTAAAATAAAAAATAAACATATACTTACCTTCTGATGGCCCCTGTCTGCTCCCGGCGGTGCTGCTGGCTCTTCGGCTGCTCGCGGTGGTAAAAGGACCTTCGATGACGCCATTTAGTCATGTGACAGGTCACGCGACCGCTGGCATCGGCGGTCGCGTGACCTGTCACATGACTAAATGACGTCATGGAAGGTCCTTTTACAGCACCGTGATCCGCCGAAGACACCGGACGCACCGGAGAAGGAGATCGAGGACCATCGGAAGATGAGTATAATGTTTGTTTTTTATTTTTCACCATTATTATTCTTTTTTTTTATTATTGATGCTGCATTTGCAGCATTGTAACTTGGTCACACTATGTAAATCCATGCCGGTTGCATGGAATTATATAGTGTGACCAAGTTGTCAAGCACTTTTCCAAGTGATGCTAAAATCACTTGGCAAAGCGCTTGACAACCCAGGGAGATGCAGAAACGTTTAGGAAAAATCCGCAGCATTTCTGCATCATGGTCATATATCCTAACTCATTGGCAAACTGTTATACAAGGCTATATTCACACTAGACGTTTTTTTAGCGGGCTTTTTTATGCAAATTTTCAGCTGCGTTTTACAGTACCAACAAAGTCTATGAGATTTCCGAAATCTCATGCACAAAGCTTGCTTATTTGTCCTCAGTATTTTGTGCTTTCCATGGCTTTTTGCAATAGAGTATGTCACTTGTTTCAGTGTTTTTCACCCATTAAAAAAAAGGGTGGTGGAAAAAAATGCTGAAAAAAAGCCTAGTGTGAACATTTTGCTGCGTTTTTAGTGAAAAAAGCAAGTATGTGACGCAAATTTATTCCTGTGATTTTCTCAACTTTAAACCATCTTGTCTTGGTCACCTGAGATAGCAGCTTGGATTATTACAGTTTAATTAAATTATTGATGCCTACAAAGTAAACATTGGTTGAGCTAGGTGTGAGATTGAACAACACGTGTGGCCCAGGGAGGTGTGAAAATGAACAATGCCTGAGCAACTCAATGGCAAACCATAATGTGAAAGTAAATAGTGTCCTACAAATTCAATGCACTGCCAGAGTCTTAGATAAACCATTCCAGACCAATTCACCTCCCCCCCCTGTTACATTTGTAATGTGTACTTTTTCATGAACATATGTCTTGCAATGGTGACCTGTTTTCATGTGTCTATGGTGGAAGCAAAGCTGAACTTTGGGATCCTGAAAAACGCACCAAAAATGCACCAAGAACCACTGCAAAAAAACACACAAAAACCTGCGTTTTTGACGCTACTTCTTTCCTGCCAAGAGATTATGTTTTGCTGCAGAAAAAAAACACCTAGTGTGAATATAGCCTAAGACTTACTCTGCCAGCATTAATAGTCAATATTCTGTATATAAATAGGACTCCAATCCAGGTATTCAGTTTATAATAAACATGCCTGAGTTAATCTGCCAAATACACATAGTATGCTTTCTCATAGGTGAAATATAAATCCTGTTAAAGGTCCAAGTTGCAGCAGTTAAGTAGAACAAAACAGATCTCTTCATTCTTTGTAGGTGGAAAAACTTTCGAAATTGTCAGTGTATCAAGTACTTATACTCCTGACTGTATATAGTATAATTGCCGCACTGCTACATACAGGTGCTTCTCAGAAACTTAGAATATCATCAAAAAGTGAATTTATTTCAGTTCTTCAATCCAAAAAGTGAAACTCATATATTATACAGAGTCATTACAAACAGAGTGATCTGTTTTAAGTGTTTATTTCTGCTAATGTTGATGATTATGGCTTACAGCCAATGAAAACACAAAAGTCATTATCTCAGTAAATTAGAATTAACAAGAAACACCTGCAAAGGCTTCCTAAGCATTTAAAAAGGTCCCTTAGTCAGTTTCAGTAGGCTCCACAATCATGGGCAAGACTGCTGACTTGACAAATGTCCAGAAGGCAGTCATTGACACACTCCTCAAGGAGGGTAAGCCACAAAAGGTCATTGCTAAAGAAGCAGCTGTTCACAGAGTGCTGTATCCGAGCATATTAATGGACGTGGAAGGAAAAAGTGTGGTAGAAAAAGGTGCACAAGCAACTGGGATAACCGCAGCCTTGAAAGGATTGCTAAGAAAAGGCCATTCAAAAATTTGGGGGAGATTCACAAGGAGTGGACTGCTGCTGGAGTCATTGCTTCAAGAGCCACCACACACAGACGTATCCAGGACATGGGCTACAAGTGTCGCATTGCTTGTGTCAAGCCCCTCATGACCAATAGACAACGCCAGAAGCGTCTTACCTGGGCCAAAGAGAAAAAGACCTGGACTGATGCTCAGTGGTCATGGTGTTGTTTTCAGATGAAAAGTAAATTATGCATTTCATTTGGAAATCAAGGTCCCAGAGTCTGGAGGAAGAGTGGAGAGGCCACAATCCAAGCTGCTGGAGGTCTAGTGTGAAGTCTCCACAATCAGTGATGGTTTGGGGGGCCATGTCATCTGCTGGTGGAGGTCCACTGTGTTTTATCAAGACCAAAGTCAGCGCAGCCGTCTACCAGGACATTTTACAGCACTTCATGCTTCCCTCTGCCCACAAGCTTTATGGAGATGGAAATGTCATTCTCCAGCAGGACTTGGCCCCTGTCCACACTGCCAAAAGTACCAATACCTGGTTTACACACAACAGTATCACTGTGCTTGATTGGCAGCAAACTCGCCTGACCTTAACCCCATAGAGAATCTATTATAGAGAATCTATGGGGTATTGTCAAGAGGAAGATGAGACCCCAGACCCCACAATACAGATGAGCTGAAGGCTGCTATCAAAGCCACCTGGGCTTCCATAACACCTCAGCAGTGCCACAGGCTGATCCCTCCATGCCACATTGCCGCATTGATGCAGTAATTGATGCACAAGGAGCCCGAACAAGTAATGGGGGCATTTACTAAACATACATTTCAGTAGGCCAACTTTTCGGATTTTAAAAACATTTTTCAAGCTGTTGTTATGAAGTATTCTAATTTACTGAGATAATGACGTTTGTGTTTTCATTGGCTGTAAGCCATAATCATCAACATTAACAGAAATAAACACTTAAAATAGATCCCTCTGTGTGTAATGACTCTATATAATAGATCCCTCTGTGTGTAATGACTCTATATAATAGATCCCTCTGTGTGTAATGACTCTATATAAGAGATCCCTCTGTGTGTAATGACTATATAATAGATCCCTCTGTGTGTAATGACTCTATATAATAGATCCCTCTGTGTGTAATGACTCTATATAATAGATCCCTCTGTGTGTAATAACTGTATATAATAGATCCCTCTGTGTGTAATGACTCTATATAATAGATCCCTCTGTGTAATGACTCTATATAATAGATCACTCTATGTAATGACTTTATAATAGATACCTCTGTGTGTAATGACTCTATATAATAGATCCCTCTGTGTGTAATGACTCTATATAATAGATCCCTCTGTGTAATGACTCTATATAATAGATCACTCTGTGTGTAATGACTCTATATAATAGATCCCTCTGTGTAATGACTCTATATAATAGATCCCTCTGTGTGTAATGACTCTATATAATAGATCCCTCTGTGTGTAATGACTCTATATAATAGATCACTCTGTGTGTAATGACTCTATATAATAGATGCCTCTGTGTGTAATGACTCTATAATATAGGAGTTTCACTTTTTGCATTGAAGAACTGAAATAAACTAACTTTTGATGATATTCTAATTTTGTGAGAAGCACCTGTATATAGTATGAAGCCCCACTGCCCCATATGTGTATGTATAATTTGATGCACATGACTCGCCCCCTGGGCCGTGGGGTACACGGAACCGGGCCTTCTAGTGTACGGTGCTGATGGGGGTAGTAGTGGCAACCCGATCCCGTGGCTCAGGGTGGTCAGACCAAATGGTGGCAGTCTATTTATCAGTGTTTTGAATGTCCGACTACGCCACCCGTGGATTGCGGTCAGGGATAACCGCCGCTGCGAGGCAGACTGCTGAGGCTGGTGTTGGTGTGCAGCACAGGTGTAGGATAACTCCCCACGGGAAGAGTGTAGCCTCAGGGCAGTGTAGGTGGATGTTGGGGGTGATAGTGCAGGCTGCAATAGTATGAGTTCAGAGTCCGCTTCAAACAGTTCAGGGTCTTTATTGTAGATATTATTAATGACCCAACAGTACCGGTTAGGAATGGGCCTGGGTGTCTGAGAGCATTCGGGCGAGCCCCACTGGTCAGGGTGAGTGTGTAGGCCTACCGTTCTCTCTATGCTCTTTCTGACTATCCCCCTTTTCGTGGTGTAATAGCCCACGTCCCTGAGCTGGCCGTGTACTTCTCGCCTGTATGGCATGCGACTAGGGCCTTGGGTACCTGTTGCTTGCTCCTCGCTGTACTGGTCCCTCTGTGTGGCGGAGCCTCCAGGCTTCTTAGGCCAAGGGACCTGAAATCCCTCGCAGGTTGGTTCTCTGCTGCTGGGCTTGTAACCCTGACAGCTACGGACCCCAATGCCCGGTAGATTGGTTCTCTTCCAGGACCGGCTCTCGTCACCTCTGTCCCTGGCTTGCAGTTTCTCCTCTGCCTCACGGACTCCTCAGCTACAGCTGAACTGTCCCTCCTTCTCTGGGACTAGTCTCACTCCTGAGCTAGGTCTTCCAGTTCTCTCTAACCCTGCCCCCAGTTCCAGCTTTTATAGGGGCAGCCAGCTCCCCCTGCTGGCCTGGGACAGGAGGTGCTGTATGCTAATTGTCCCTAACCAGGGGACCTCCCTCCTGCTCTCAGACACAGATTATTGTTTGTGGCATCCAGGCCTGGGGTGACACATTCTCCCCTAGTAAAATTTAGTACTCTGGACTAAACAGGAAACACAAATACAGGGTATAAATGACAACATATCATATATACAAGTATATTTTGTCCTTGAGGTCACGGCGCTTCCGTGACCGGGTGTCCATGTCACCCAACAAGGTGTGAAGTTTTCCACGGTGTGGGGACCTGTTTCCATAAACCCCAAGTTCCTCGACAAGGCTGAGCTCTCTACTTTGGGCCACAAGGAGGCCACACCGGACAGATTTTTCTTCCGTGGCCATCTTCGAAAGAGGGCACCAAGTGCAACTATCTACAAGACAGTTCCGGTTATTCAGCGTCCATAACCTGTTAGTCCATGAACTAGAAAGACTGGAAAAACATAATTAGCAACCAGGCAACAAACATAAAACATTTACAATATACAGCATTTAGATCTTCCAGCGAGCTGGTATTTGCCCCCTAGTGCTCCGGGTTGACCTGCGTAACCCACTGTCTGGTGGTGGTCTAACCTGACTTTCCCCACTAGCATTCAGGGTACAGCTACTAGCTGGGTTTACAGGCAGTGCAGGCAGCTATCTGCGGGTCCTTTGGCTTACCGCAGGTATGGCAGGCTCACTGTCAGCAGAGGGTTGACTCTCCTGGGCTGCTGGCATGGGTTCTTCTGCCTCTAGTGCTGCTTGGTCTTCTGATTCCTCCTGCTCTCCTGTAGGTTCCTGCTGGGTTGGTTGAAGGAAGTGTAGGACGGGTACCACTATTGCATCATTTATCCGAGTCCAGGACCGGGGGAACTCTCCAAGAACTGTGCTGATCATTTCTTTCTTGTCTTCTGCGGGTTCAAGGTCATCTTGATCTTCTCCTGCACTCTGTAGTTGCTTGGGGCACCTTTTTAGGTGGTCTCTGGAGACGGTGCTAGTGGTTTCTCCTCCATCCTTGGTAATTACACATACCTTCGGGTTGTTGTGGTTGGACTGCAGTACTGTGTACGGGTCGCTCTCCCACTGGTCATCTAGCTTGTGAAGCCGTCTCTTCCGCTTCAGGACCTGCTCACCAGGTTCCAGGGGACCAGCAGGGGCGTGTTGGTTGAAGAGCCTCTCTTGCTTTTCTCTCGCTTGAGCCAGACTCCTCTCCACACTCTCCTGTACCTTCTTGTACTGTAGCCGCCGTTCCGTATCCCAGTCCGCATCTGGGGAGGTGGGGAGGACTCCCATCTCCCGGTCTATCGGCAGCTTACCTGGTCTTGCCCTCATCAGGTAAGCCGGGGTGCAATTTGTAGAATTCACCGGGATATGGTTGTATAAGTCTATCAGGTCTGGCAGCTTCTCCGGCCACAGGCTGCGTTCTTACAGGGGCAACGTTTTGAGGAGATCAATGACGATATTATTCAATTTCTCATATAGCCCGTTGGTTTGTGGGTGGTAAGACGTTGTCCGAATCTTCTTACAGCCGTAGAGGTTGCAGAACTCCTGGAAGATCTCAGCCTCAAACGCTGGACCTTAATCTGTCAAGACCTGTTCCGGATACCCGTGTGGATGGCAGAAGTGTTGTTGGAAGGCTCTGGCCGCTGTTTGGGCTGTCAAGTCTTTAACAGGAACCACCACCAGGAACCGGGAATAGTGGTCCACTATTGTCAGGGCATAGACGTAGCCTGACCGGCTTGGAGCCAGTTTCACATGGTCCAGAGCTACCAGCTCAAGAGGCTGCCTGGTGACGATGGGCATCAAGGGCGTCTTCTGGCTGGTACCGTCCTTCCTTCTGAGGTTACATGGGCCGCAGTCCCTGCACCACTTCTCTATGGCCCCTCTCATTCCGACCCAGTAGAACCGCTCTCTCAGTAGGAACTCCAGTTTCTTCCACCCGAAGTGTCCCGCTCTGTCATGGTAGGCCTCCAGGACCATTGCTGCATCTCGTCTCGGGACCACTACCTGCCAGGTCAGCTCGTGCGTCCGGTGGTTGACAAGCCTTCTGCACAGCTTACCTTCGTAGAGGAATAGCCTGCTTTTCTCCTTCCATAACTGCTTGGCTTCCTCTGGAGCGTCCGAGCCAGGGCTAGCGTCTGCCTGGGTCAACAGGTCTTTCACCAGGCGAATTGCAGGGTCACTATCTTGCATTTCAGCCCAGCCGTGGTGAGGTAAGGGATTGAACATGACAGTGGTCAAGTCTTTGTCTCTTACACGGTGGGAGTACTGAGTGGCCCCGTACCGGTGGAATGCAGGAAGCTCTATTTCCTCCAACTCATCTGGATCTTCTCCCTCATCGGGCAAGTGGGGCATTCTCGATAGGGCATCTGCATTGGCATTGGCTCGGCCTGCCCGGTACTTCATGGTGAAGTCATAGTTTGCTAGCCGGGCCATCCACCGCTGCTCTAGGGCACCAAGTCTCGCATTGTCCAGATGTGTCTACGGATTGTTGTCCATGTACACAGTGAACTTCACAGAGGCCAGGTAATGCTTGAAACGTTCTGTTACGGCCCACACCACTGCCAAGGACTCCAGCTTAAAGGAGATGTAATTCTCCGGGTTTCTCTCGGTGGGCCTCAGCTTCCGGCTGGCATACGCGATCACCCTTTCTCTGCCCTGTTGGTTCTGTGACAGTACGGCTCCCAGCCCCACATTACTGGCGTCTGTGTGGAGGATAAAAGGCTGGCCATAATCAGGGTAGGCCAGGATCTCATCCCCCGTGAGGGCCATCTTCAGCTGGCGGAAGGACTCCTCTTCCGGCTTGTCCCAGTTGAAGGGTGGCTTTTGGCTTCTGGTCTTAGATTGTCCTATAAGGAGGTCCTGCATAGGGGCTGCCATCTTGGTGAACCTGGGGATGAACCTTCGGTAGTAGCCTACCAACCCAACGAACTGCCTCACTTCTTTTATGTTAGAGGGGCTTGGCCAGTTCTTTATTGCCATGATTTTGTCAGGGTCGGGGGCTACTCCTTCTGCACTCACCACGTGTCCCAGGTACTGTACCTTCGGCTTTAACAGATGGCACTTGGAGGGTTTCACTTTCATGCCAAAGCCTGCCAGGGCCTCGAACACCTCGGCCAGGTGCTTTAGATGGTCCTCGTAAGTCTTCGAATAGACAATCACGTCGTCCAGGTAAAGTAGGACCGTCTCAAAGTTTCGGTGCCCTAGACAGCATTCCATCAGCCTCTGGAAGGTCCCGGGTGCGTTGCAGAGCCCGAACGGCATATAGTTGAATTCACTTAATCCCATCGGGGTGGTGAAGGCGGTCTTCTCCTTATCAGCCTCTGCCACAGTAACCTGCCAGTACCCACTAGTAAGGTCCAAAGTAGAGAATAAATTAGCTGATTTTAGTGCGACCAAAGACTCCTCTATTCTAGGCAACGGGTATGCGTCTTTCTGGGTGATACGATTGACTTCTCTATAGTCCACGCACATTCTCATAGTACAGTCTTTCTTTTTTACCAGAACCAAGGGGGCTGCCCAGGGGCTACAACTGTCTCTAATGACCCCGGCTTCCTTCATTTCTCTCAGCATACCCTTTGCGTTCTGATAGTGTGCGGGGTGGTACAGGTCTGTATCTTTCTTTTATTGGTGGGTGGCTCCCCGTGGGGATGTGGTGTTCTACCCCTTTCACTCTGCCGAAGTCTAGTGGGTGCTTACTAAAGATTCACTCGTACTCTTGAACCACCCGGTAGACTCCCTGTTTTTGGTGCAAGGGAGTGGAGTCAGCACCCACGTGGAGTTTCTGGCACCAGTCCTCCTTGGGTTTCTGGGAACCATTACCCTCCACCTGGGGAGATGGAGGCAAGGGTTCCATGGCCCTGACAGCATTGTGTTCAACAGTATACAATTTGGCTAGTGTAGCGTACCGGGGCAAGTGTACTTCCCTTTCCCCAATGTTTAAGATCCGGATGGGCACCCTTCCATGGCGGACATCGACCACCCCCCGGGCTGTCAAAATGGTGGGCCTGCTGTCTGAGTACACGGGTTCTACCATGGCTTGGTAGTCTCTCCCTCTTAACCCGATTGCAGTCCGACACCATTTCACTTTTGGGGGGCATAGCAATGGGGAACGGGTCGCTCATCCTCACGCTACCGATCTCACCACCAGACAGTTCTACCTGTTGCCATCTCATCAGGGCTCATATCTCCTTCTGGAGGACCCTCTGTTGGCTGGAGCTCGCATTCATCGCCACCTGCTGCAAAATTACAATTACTTCTGAAAGACAATTTTCAATCACATTAGTACCAAAGGTTATTTGAGGGTGACTTTCTCGACGGTCAATGTTCACAATGATCACTCCCTGTGCCGGCAGTTCAACTTTACCAATCTTAATGGTCATCTCTCTGAACCCCACCTGCGGCACGGGTTGACCATTGCTGGCGATGATGCTCAAGTCATCGTCTGGATAACGAGTTATATCAGTGTCACTCCAGTACTGCTTGAAAAGTACATAGGGGATGGTAGTCACTTGGGACCCGGTGTCCAGCAGTGCACTCATGGGGATACCGTCCAGCACTACGGGTAAAACCGGGCGTCCCCCTACGTACTTATCACGCCAATTAGATGGGCCTGATGACCTTATGCCTGGGGGTTGGCCCTTTGCCCCAGGTCGGACCCATTTAAAGTACAGTACCTGGCTACGTGTCCCGGCTGGCTACAACGGCGGCAAATCGGCTGTCCATCCTCAGTGTAATGATCGGCGGGCCTCCCTCTGAATGACGGGATCCTCCTCCGTCGACGCCACGGGACATCCTCCGGACTGGAAGCCAGCTTGATTGGTCCTGACGGGTCCATCTGTAACGACTGTACGGTCCTGGTCAATGCAGCAACACTCTTTGTTAGTTCTTGGACCTGATGGTGCAGGTTTGCAGGCGGGGATGGATTTAGGGCCTGCGCATCAGCCCCCACAAGGTCTGCGGGATAGGGCGCCGCCACCCTGGTGGTAAGGGATGGCAGGGCGCCGGGAAGCTACAGCGCCACCCGGTGCAGGTTCTCGGAGCACCCGGATGGCCCTATCTTTGAACTGTGCAAAAGTCAAATCGGGGTTCAGTAGGGCCATGAGGTGCAGCTGGGTTCTGTGGGCGCTGGACAGCAGACCTTCTATGAACTGGTCAGTCAATAGTTTATCTGTATCCTGCACGCTGCCAGGGTCAGCTTGCTTAATTGCCTCCAAGGCTTCCTGTAAATTTAGGGCAGAATCTCGGATGCTATCTTGAGCTCGCTGCTTACATCCATAGAACCGCATTTTGATTTCTGCTGAGGTACGGGTATCAAAGGTGTCCCGTAGACGGGTCAGAACCCCCCTTACAGTCCTTTTCTCCTCAGCTGTCCAAGACTTTACCTCCCGCTGGGCCGCACCAGGTAACTGCCCTATCAGTATGCTTACTTTCTGTTCTTCTGTCAGGGGATAAACTTTGAACAGTCTATACAGCCTTTCTATAAAGTCGCCCAAGGTATGCGACTCGCCGGCATACTGGGGCAGCCAGGCCGCTCCGGGGATATAGGCAGGGGTGGATTAAGAGTAGCAAGGGCCCCGGGCAGTTTAGAAGGCGCGGGCCCCCTCCACACACCTGATTTATCACGTGACATGTCACATGATCCCCTGTGATAGATCATGTGATAGTTCACGGGAAATTAATTTGGCATAATATTAATTGTGCTGCCTCATCTGAGAGCAGCACAATATTGGGGCAGATACCCTGATTCCAGCGATGTGTCACTTTTTCAGCTGCTTGTTGTCATTTTGAGAAAATCACCGTTTTATCTGCTGCAGATCTAGCAGCTCTCTGAATGCTGCGCTCTGTATAGCCCCACCCACACCACTGATTGGCAGCTTTCTGCCCATGCTCAGTGTACACAGAAATCTACTGATCAGTGATGGGGGTGGGGTCCTACAGAACTTACTAGTCATCTAGTGATAATTACCTTCTGACAAATCAATGATTTTATCAAAACAACACTAAGCAGCCCAGTAAGTGACACATTACTGGAATCAGTGCCTCTAACCCTACATTATGCTGCTCTCAGATTAGGTGGCAAAAACCTGATGACAGATTCCCTTTAAAGGAGCTGTAAAGACAAAAAAGTTTGTAGTAAAAAAAATACAAGCCATTTGTTAAATTAACTTCTTTTCATTGTTAATTCACATTAGACTGTATCTTCAACACTTTTGTCAGCAGGTCTTATTACAGACTCTGAATAGGGCAGCTCTCTCCCTCTCCCTCAGCAGAAAGTCACAGCATGGTTAAAAAACGGGATCTTTTATGATTTTCTCATAATAAATAAAAAAGGACATGCAAGTCCTCCAAACTATTTTCCGTTTCTCTATAGGGGAGGTCCTAAATCTTTCTTGTTCTTTAGTTGATCACATGTCAAAAATGCAAAGCATTTACTATGAACTCGCCTAAAAAAATATACACTTGGAGAGTAATATCATCATTTGCATATCAATATTCCTTGACTCTAAGGGCTCGCTCACACTGTCGTATAACACGGCCGAATGCTATGTGATGTTTTATCGGATAGGACTCGGCCCTATGTTATACTATGGGACAGTGCGATTATTGGCATGCGAAAATAATCTCATTCGATATTCGGACCATGTGCACCCATACAAGTTTATGGGTGCACGTAAAACATTGGACTGCACTCGGATGTCGTCCAAGTGCAGTCCGATGAACACTCACAGAGACTATGGAGAAGATGGAGAAATTAAGTTCTCCATCTTCTCCATATCTGTGCTGCGAGAGAATCGGATCACACTCAGTTGAAGCTCTGACAGAGTTTGAGCCCAGTGTCATTAGCATAATTGGCCCTATTCTCTTGCATGAGAGAATATATGGCTTAGTGAGTGGACCCTAAAACTGAATAGTAGTGACGGACAGGCACCTCACAAGCGGGATCCATGTAGCTCTCAGATGTCATGTAGGTAGGGCTTCATTCCATGGGGTAGGGCTTAATTTCAAGGTATATAAAAAAATGGACTTCAAATAAAAATTAAATGAACACAAAAAGCACTAATTGAATTATTTTTTTCGTATTTATGTTTGCAGCCCCTTTAAAAACCCTTTGAGGACCAAGGCACATATATGTCCCATAGTTTTAAACTGGAAAAAAATTTGATTGAATAAAATTTAAGGTCCTCAAAGGTTTAAGTAGGTCATAAATTCATATGAATACTTGCTCATACAATTGCACATGCCAAAAGATGAAGAAGAACAGAATCAAAAATATGACATTAAGTGGAGCACTTACAGGTATTCAAGGTGAAAGAGACCAGCAAAGGCATCGTCTCGAATGACAGTAAATGAGTTAGAATTCAGCAAGCTGAAAATGAAGACAGCAGGTTAGAAGCGAACCAGACTTTATGGTGCTCAGAATTAGTCAAGCAGAATTTATTGACTGCTCTTGCAAAGCACTGAGACTGCCGCTGTGTATAGATGGCGCCGTGCGGCCTCCCGCTGTGTATAGATGGCGCCGTGCGGCCTCCCGCTGTGTATAGATGGCGCCGTGCGGCCTCCCGCTGTGTATAGATGGCGCCGTGCGGCCTCCCGCTGTGTATAAATGGCGCCGTGCGGCCTCCCGCTGTGTATAGATGGCGCCGTGCGGCCTCACGCTGTGTATAGATGGCGCCGTGCGGCCTCCCGCTGTGTATAGATGGCGCCGTGCGGCCTCCCGCTGTGTATAGATGGCACCGTATAGATGGCTACGTGCGGCCTCCTGCTGTGTATAGATGGCGCCGTGTGGCCTCCCGCTGTGTATAGATGGCGCCGTGTGGCCTCCCGCTGTGTATAGATGGCGCCGTGCGGCCTCCCGCTGTGTATAGATTGCACCGTATAGATGGCTACGTGCGGCCTCCTGCTGAGTATACGTGTATAGATGGCTACGTGCGGCCTCCTGCTGAGTATAGATGCCGCACGGCGCTCCCCCCAGAGACAGCAGGAGGACGCACAGCGCCATCTATACTCAGCGGGAGACCGCACGTAGCCATCTATACACAGCATGAGGCCGCATGGCGACATCTATACTCAGCGGGGGGGCGCACGTAGCCATCTATACACAGCGGGGGGCGCACGTAGCCATCTATACACAGCGGGGGGCCGCACGGCGCCGTCTATAAACAGCGGGGGGCCGCACATAGCCATCTATACACAGCAGGAGGCTGCACGGAGACATGTATACTCAGCGGGGAGCCGCACGTAGCCATCTATACACAGCGGGAGGCTGCACGGAGCCCCCCCAGAGACATCAGGAGGCCGCACGGCGCCAACTATACTCTGCAGGAGGCCGCATGCAGTCGTACACACACACAAACATATACAGACACGCATAAACACATTTGAAACACAAAAATACATACAAACAAACATCACACAATGACATCTGCCCACACACATACACACACAAACAGACAGACATCACACACACCTGCCCACACACACACACACCTGCCCACACACACACACCTGCCCACACACACATTTGTGTGTGTGTATGTATAGTGTGTGTGTGTATAATGTGTGTGTATGTATAGTGTGTGTGTATGTATAGTGTGTGTGTGTGTATAATGTGTGTGTATGTATAGTGTGTGTGTATGTATAGTGTGTGTGTGTGTATAATGTGTATGTATAGTGTGTGTGTATGTATAGTGTGTGTGTATGTATAGTGTGTGTGTATAATTTGTGTGTGTGGATTTTTTTTTAAGCTAAAAACAAGTAAAATGCTTGTGGCATCAATATCAAGACTCCAAATATAAGGGCCTATTCACACTGAATTTTGCAATGCATTCATCTCCTCTTTCCAGGCTTCTATCTAAATCCCTGAAAAATGGCATTCAGATGTGCCTTGACATAGCCATTGATTTGAACAAAGGCAAACCGAGGCTAAAGTCTGAATCTTTAGGCTCCATTTGCTCTGCTTTCAGATGTCTCATTTCAGACAGCACAATCCTGAATTTCAGGGATTCAGTTGTAAGCCTTGTGTAAAGACCTGAATGCAGTGCTGAATGTAGTGTGAATAGGTCCTTACATCCTACACCACCTCAGGGGATTGTTGTTATGGAGTATTGCCCCTGGGTGGCCGCAGTTATGACCACCACCAGGGCTCGCGGTCACCCACCCTAACTTTGGTATTCTGGGGAGCTGGTATAATGAATATCTGAGAAGAGCCCTAGAGAAGCAAGAACATTGGACAACCAAGAGGTGGTGGCCTCAAGTCAGGTGTAGTGTTCAACAGGGCAAGATTTTCTAACCTGCCCACACACACACACACACACACACATACACACACACACACACACATATACACACACACACACCTGCCCACACAGACACACACACACACCTGCCCACACAGACACACACACACACCTGCCCACACACATACACACCTGCCCACACACGCACACACCTGCCCACACACACACACCTGCCCACACAAACACACCTGCCCACACACACACACCTGCCCACACACACACACACACATACACACAACTGCCCACACACACACACACATACACACCTGCCCACACACACACACAAACACCTGCCCACACACACACACACTATACATACACACACACTATACATACACACACATTATACACACACACACTATACATACACACACACAAATGTGTGTGTGGGCAGGTGTGTGTGTGTGGGCAGGTGTGTGTGTGTGTGGGCAGGTGTGTGTGTGATGTCTGTCTGTTTGTGTGTGTGTGTGTGTGGGCAGATGTCATTGTGTGATGTCTGTTTGTATGTATTTTTGTGTTTCAAATGTGTTTATGCGTGTCTGTATATGTTTGTGTGTGTGTATGACTGCATGCGGCCTCGTGCTGAGTATAGTTGGCGCCGTGCGGCCTCCTGATGTCTCTGGGGGGGCTCCGTGCGGCCTCCTGCTGTGTATAGATGGCTACGTGCGGCTCCCCGCTGTGTATAGATGGCTACGTGGGGCCCCCCGCTGTTTATAGACGGCGCCGTGTGGCCCCCCGCTGTGTATAGATGGCTACGTGCGCCCCCTGCTGTGTATAGATGGCTACGTGCGGCCCCCCGCTGAGTATAGATGTCGCCGTGCGGCCTCCTGCTGTGTATAGATGGCTACGTGCGGTCTCCCGCTGAGTATAGATGGCGCTGTGCGGCCTCCTGCTGTCTCTGGGGGTAGCGCCGTGCGGCATCTATACTCAGCAGGAGGCCGCACGTAGCCATCTATACACGTATACTCAGCAGGAGGCCGCACGTAGCCATCTATACACGTATACTCAGCAGGAGGCCGCACGTAGCCATCTATACGGTGCCATCTATACACAGCGGGAGGCCGCACGGCACCATTTATACACAGCGGGAGGCCGCACGGCGCCATCTATACACAGCGGGAGGCCGCACGGCGCCATCTATACACAGCGGGAGGCCGCACGGCGCCATCTATACACAGCGGGAGGCCGCACGGCGCCATCTATACACAGCGGGAGTCTCAGTGCTTTGCAAGAGCAGTCAATAAATTCTGCTTGACTAATTCTGAGCACCATAAAGTCTGGTTCGCTTCTAACCTGCTGTCTTCATTTTCAGCTTGCTGAATTCTAACTCATTTACTGTCATTCGAGACGATGCCTTTGCTGGTCTCTTTCACCTTGAATACCTGTAAGTGCTCCACTTAATGTCATATTTTTGATTCTGTTCTTCTTCATCTTTTGGCATGTGCAATTGTATGAGCAAGTATTCATATGAATTTATGACCTACTTAAACCTTTGAGGACCTTAAATTTTATTCAATCAAATTTTTTTCCAGTTTAAAACTATGGGACATATATGTGCCTTGGTCCTCAAAGGGTTTTTAAAGGGGCTGCAAACATAAATACGAAAAAAATAATTCAATTAGTGCTTTTTGTGTTCATTTAATTTTTATTTGAAGTCCATTTTTTTTATATACCTTGAAATTAAGCCCTACCCCATGGAATGAAGCCCTACCTACATGACATCTGAGAGCTACATGGATCCCGCTTGTGAGGTGCCTGTCCGTCACTACTATTCAGTTTTAGGGTCCACTCACTAAGCCATATATTCTCTCATGCAAGAGAATAGGGCCAATTATGCTAATGACACTGGGCTCAAACTCTGTCAGAGCTTCAACTGAGTGTGATCCGATTATCTCGCAGCACAGATATGGAGAAGATGGAGAAATTAATTTCTCCATCTTCTCCATAGTCTCTGTGAGTGTTCATCGGACTGCACTTGGACGACATCCGAGTGCAGTCCAATGTTTTACGTGCACCCATAAACTTGTATGGGTGCACATGGTCCGAATAACGAATGAGATTATTTTCTCATGCCAATAATCGCACTGTCCCATAGTATAACATAGGGCCGAGTCCTATCCGATAAAACATCACATAGCATTCGGCCGTGTTATACGACAGTGTGAGCGAGCCCTTAGAGTCAAGGAATATTTACATGCAAATGATGATATTACTCTCCAAGTGTATATTTTTTTAGGCGAGTTCATAGTAAATGCTTTGCATTTTTGACATGTGATCAACTAAAGAACAAGAAAGATTTAGGACCTCGCCTATAGAGAAACGGAAAATAGTTTGGAGGACTTGCATGTCCTTTTTTATTTATTATGAGAAAATCATAAAAGATCCCATTTTTTAACCATGCTGTGACTTTCTGCTGAGGGAGAGGGAGAGAGCTGCCCTATTCAGAGTCTGTAATAAGACCTGCTGACAAAAGTGTTGAAGATACAGTCTAATGTGAATTAACAATGAAAAGAAGTTAATTTAACAAATGGCTTGTATTTTTTTTAATACAAACTTTTTTGTCTTTACAGCTCCTTTAAAGGGAATCTGTCATCAGGTTTTTGCCACCTAATCTGAGAGCAGCATAATGTAGGGTTAGAGGCACTGATTCCAGTAATGTGTCACTTACTGGGCTGCTTAGTGCTGTTTTGATAAAATCATTGATTTGTCAGAAGGTAATTATCACTAGATGACTAGTAAGTTCTGTAGGACCCCACCCCCATCACTGATCAGTAGATTTCTGTGTACACTGAGCATGGGCAGAAAGCTGCCAATCAGTGGTGTGGGTGGGGCTATACAGAGCGCAGCATTCAGAGAGCTGCTAGATCTGCAGCAGATAAAACGGTGATTTTCTCAAAATGACAACAAGCAGCTGAAAAAGTGACACATCGCTGGAATCAGGGTATCTGCCCCAATATTGTGCTGCTCTCAGATGAGGCAGCACAATTAATATTATGCCAAATTAATTTCCTGTGAATTATCACATGATCTATCACAGGGGATCATGTGACATGTCACGTGATAAATCAGGTGTGTGGAGGGGGCCCGCGCCTTCTAAACTGCCCGGGGCCCTTGCTACTCTTAATCCACCCCTGCCTATATCCCCGGAGCGGCCTGGCTGCCCCAGTATGCCGGCGAGTCGCATACCTTGGGCGACTTTAAAGAAAGGCTGTATAGCCTGTTCAAAGTTTATCCCCTGACAGAAGAACAGAAAGTAAGCATACTGATAGGGCAGTTAACTGGTGCGGCCCAGCGGGAGGTAAAGTCTTGGACAGCTGAGGAGAAAAGGACTGTAAGGGGGGTTCTGACCCGTCTACGGGACACCTTTGATACCCGTACCTCGGGAGAAATCAAAATGCGGTTCTATGGATGTAAGCAGCGAGCTCAAGATAGCATCCGAGATTATGCCCTAAATTTACAGGAAGCCTTGGGGGCAATTAAGCAAGCTGACCCTGGCAGCGTGCAGGATACAGATAAACTATTGACTGACCAGTTCATAGAAGGTCTGCTGTCCAGCGCCCACAGAACCCAGCTGCGCCTCATGGCCCTACAGAACCCCGATTTGACTTTTGCACAGTTCAAAGATAGGGCCATCCAGGTGCTCTGAGAACCTGCACCGGGTGGCGCTGTAGCTTCCCGGAGCCCTGCCATCCCTTACCACCAGGGGGCAGCGCCCTATCCCGCAGACCTTGTGGGGGCTGATGCGCAGGCCCTAAATCCATCCCCGCCTGCAAACCTGCACCATCAGGTACAAGAACTAACAAAGAGTGTTGCTGCATTGACCAGGACCGTACAGTCGTTACAGATGGACCCGTCAGGACCAATCAAGCTGGCTTCCAGTCCGGAGGATGTCCCGTGGCGTCGACGGAGGAGGATCCCGTCGTTCAGAGGGAGGCCCGCCGATCATTACACTGAGGATGGACAGACGATTTGCCGCCGTTGCAGCCAGCCGGGACACGTAGCCAGGTACTGTACTTTAAATGGGTCCGACCTGGGGCAAAGGGCCAACCCCCAGGCATAAGGTCATCAGGCCCATCTAATTGGCGTGATAAGTACGTAGGGGGACGCCCGGTTTTACCCGTAGTGCTGGACGGTATCCCCATGAGTGCACTGCTGGACACCGGGTCCCAAGTGACTACCATCCCCTATGTACTTTTCAAGCAGTACTGGAGTGACACTGATATAACTCGTTATCCAGACGATGACTTGAGCATCATCGCCAGCAATGGTCAACCCGTGCCGCAGGTGGGGTTCAGAGAGATGACCATTAAGATTGCTAAAGTTGAACTGCCGGCACAGGGAGTGATCATTGTGGACATTGACCGTCGAGAAAGTCACCCTAAAATAACCTTGGGTACTAATGTGATTGAAAATTGTCTTTCAGAAGTAATTGTAATTTTGCAGCAGGTGGCGATGAATGCGAGCTCCAGCCAACAGAGGGTCCTCCAGAAGGAGATAAGAGCCCTGATGAGATGGCAACAGGTAGAACTGTCTGGTGGTGAGATCGGTAGCGTGAGGATGAGCGACCTGTTCCCCATTGCTATGCCCCCCAAAAGTGAAATGATCTGGTGTCGGACTGCAATCGGGTTAAGAGGGAGAGACTACCAAGCCATGGTAGAACCCGTGTACTCAGACAGCAGGCCCACCATTTTGACAGCCCTGGGGGTGGTCTATGTCCACCATGGAAGGGTGCCCGTCCGGATCTTAAACATTGGGGAAAGGGAAGTACACTTGCCCCGGTACGCTACACTAGCCAAATTGTATACTGTTGAACACAATGCTGTCAGGGCCGTGGAACCCTTGCCTCCATCTCCCCAGGCGGAGGGTAATGGTTCCCAGAAACCCAAGGAGGACTGGTGCCAGAAACTCCACGTGGGTGCTGACTCCACTCCCTTGCACCAAAAACAAGGAGTCTACCGTGTGGTTCAAGAGTACGAGAGAATCTTTAGTAAGCACCCGCTAGACTTCGGCAGAGTGAAAGGAGTAGAACACCACATCCCCACGGGGAGCCACCCACCAATAAAAGAAAGATACAGACCTGTACCACCCCGCACACTATCAGAACGCAAAGGGCATTCTGAGAGAAATGAAGGAAGCCGGGGTCATTAGAGACAGTTGTAGCCCCTGGGCAGCCCCCTTGGTTCTGGTAAAAAAGAAAGACGGTACTATGAGAATGTGCGTGGACTATAGAGAAGTCAATCGTATCACCTATAAAGATGCATACCCGTTGCCTAGAATAGAGGAGTCTTTGGCCGCACTAAAATCAGCTAATTTCTTCTCTACTTTGGACCTTACTAGTGGGTACTGGCAGGTTCCTGGGGCAGAGGCTGATAAGGAGAAGACCGCCTTCACCACCCTGATGGGATTAAGTGAATTCAACTATATGCCGTTCGGGCTCTGCAACGCACCCGGGACCTTCCAGAGGCTGATGGAATGCTGTCTAGGGCACCGAAACTTTGAGACGGTCCTACTTTACCTGGACGACGTGATTGTCTATTCGAAGACTTACGAGGACCATCTAAAGCACCTGGCCGAGGTGTTCGATGCCCTGGCAGGCTTTGGCATGAAAGTGAAACCCTCCAAGTGCCATCTGTTAAAGCCGAAGGTACAGTACCTGGGACACGTGGTGAGTGCAGAAGGAGTAGCCCCCGACCCTGACAAAATCACGGCAATAAAGAACTGGCCAAGCCCCTCTAACATAAAAGAAGTGAGGCAGTTCCTCGGGTTGGTAGGCTACTACCGAAGGTTCATCCCCAGGTTCACCAAGATGGCAGCCCCTATGCAGGACCTCCTTATAGGACAATCTAAGACCAGAAGCCAAAAGCCACCCTTCAAGTGGGACAAGCCGGAATAGGAGTCCTTCCGCCAGCTGAAGATGGCCCTCACGGGGGATGAGATCCTGGCCTACCCTGATTATGGCCAGTCTTTTATCCTCCACACAGACGCCAGTAATGTTGGGCTGGGAGCCGTACTGTCACAGAACCAACAGGGCAGAGAAAGGGTGATCGCGTACGCCAGCCGGAAGCTGAGGCCCACCGAGAGAAACCCGGAGAATTACAGCTCCTTTAAGCTGGAGTCCTTGGCAGTGGTGTGGGCCGTAACAGAACGTTTCAAGCATTACCTGGCCTCTGTGAAGTTCACTGTGTACACGGACAACAATCCGTAGACACATCTGGACAATGCGAGACTTGGTGCCCTAGAGCAGCGGTGGATGGCACAGCTAGCAAACTATGACTTCACCATCAAGTACCGGGCAGGCCGAGCCAATGCCAATGCAGATGCCCTATCGAGAATGCCCCACTTGCCCGATGAGGGTGAAGATCCAGACGAGTTGGAGGAAATAGAGCTCCCTGCATTCCACCGGTACGGGGCCACTCAGTACTCCCACCGTGTAAGAGACAAAGACTTGACCACTGTCATGTTCAATCCCTTACCTCACCACGGCTGGGCTGAAACGCAAGATAGTGACCCTGCAATTCGCCTGGTGAAAGACCTCTTGACCCAGGCAGACGCTAGCCCTGGCTCGGAGGCTCCAGAGGAAGCCAAGCAGTTACGGAAGGAGAAAAGCAGGCTATTCCTCTACGAAGGTAAGCTGTGCAGAAGGCTTGTCAACCACCGGACGCACGAGCTGACCTGGCAGGTAGTGGTCCCGAGACGAGATGCAGCAATGGTCCTGGAGGCCTACCATGACAGAGCGGGACACTTCGGGTGGAAGAAACTGGAGTTCCTACTGAGAGAGCGGTTCTACTGGGTCGGAATGAGAGGGGCCATAGAGAAGTGGTGCAGGGACTGCGGCCCATGTAACCTCAGAAGGAAGGACGGTACCAGCCAGAAGACGCCCTTGATGCCCATCATCACCAGGCAGCCTCTTGAGCTGGTAGCTCTGGACCATGTGAAACTGGCTCCAAGCCGGTCGGGCTACGTCTATGCCCTGACAATAGTGGACCACTATTCCCGGTTCCTGGTGGTGGTTCCTGTTAAAGACTTGACAGCCCAAACAGCGGCCAGAGCCTTCCAACAACACTTCTGCCGTCCACATGGGTATCCGGAACAGGTCTTGACAGATCAAGGTCCAGGGTTTGAGGCTGAAATCTTCCAGGAGTTCTGCAACCTCTACGGCTGTAAGAAGATTCGGACAACGTCTTACCACCCACAAACCAACGGGCTATGTGAGAAAATGCTAGTGGGGAAAGTCAGGTTAGACCACCACCAGACAGTGGGTTACGCAGGTCAACCCGGAGCACTAGGGGGCAAATACCAGCTCGCTGGAAGATCTAAATGCTGTATATTGTAAATGTTTTATGTTTGTTGCCTGGTTGCTAATTATGTTTTTCCAGTCTTTCTAGTTCATGGACTAACAGGTTATGGACGCTGAATAACCGGAACTATCTTGTAGATAGTTGCACTTGGTGCCCTCTTTCGAAGATGGCCACGGAAGAAAAATCTGTCCGGTGTGGCCTCCTTGTGGCCCAAAGTAGAGAGCTCAGCCTTGTCGTCACGCCCAAGGCCAGGAAATTGGGGTTTATGGAAACAGGTCCCCACACCGTGGAAAACTTCACCTTGTTGGGTGAAATGGACACCCGGTCACGGAAGCGCCGTGACCTCAAGGACAAAATATACTTGTATATATGTTATGTTGTCATTTATACCCTGTATTTGTGTTTCCTGTTTAGTCCGGAGTACTAAATTTTACTAGGGGAGAATGTGTCACCCCAGGCCTGGATGCCACAAACAATAATCTGTGTCTGAGAGCAGGAGGGAGGTCCCCTGGTTAGGGACTATTAGCATACAGCACCTCCTGTCCCAGGCCAGCAGGGGGAGCTGGCTGCCCCTATAAAAGCTGGAACTGGGGGCAGGGTTAGAGAGAACTGGAAGACCTAGTTCAGGAGTGAGACTAGTCCCAGAGAAGGAGGGACAGTTCAGCTGTAGCTGAGGAGTCCATGAGGCAGAGGAGAAACTGCAAGCCAGGGACAGAGGCGACGAGAGCCGGTCCTGGAAGAGAACCAATCTACCGGGCATTGGGGTCCGGGGCTGTCAGGGTTACAAGCCCAGCAGCAGAGAACCAACCTGCGAATGATTTCAGGTCCCTTGGCCTAAGAAGCCTGGAGGCTCTGCCACACAGAGGGACCTGTACAGCGAGGAGCAAGCAACAGGTACCCAAGGCCCTAGTCGCATGCCATACAGGCGAGAAGTACACGGCCAGCTCAGGGACGTGGGCTATTACACCACGAAAAGGGGGATAGTCAGAAAGAGCATAGAGAGAACGGTAGGCCTACACACTCACCCTGACCAGTGGGGCTCGCCCGAATGCTCTCAGACACCCAGGCCCATTCCTAACCGGTACTGTTGGGTCATTAATAATATCTACAATAAAGACCCTGAACTGTTTGAAGCGGACTCTGAACTCTTACTATTGCGGCCTGCACTATCACCCCCAACATCCACCTACACTGCCCTGAGGCTACACTCTTCCCGTGGGGAGTTATCCTACACCTGTGCTGCACACCAACACCAGCCTCAGTAGTCTGCCTCGCAGCGGCGGTTATCCCTGACCACAATCCACGGGTGGCGTAGTCGGACATTCAAAACACTGATAAATAGACTGCCACCATTTGGTCTGACCACCCTGAGCCACGGGATCGGGTTGCCACTACTACCCCCATCAGTACCGTACACTAGAAGGCCCGGTTCCGTGTACCCCACGGCCCAGGGGGCGAGTCATGTGCATCAAATTATACATACACATATGGGGCAGTGGGGCTTCATACTATATACAGGTGCTTCTCACAAAATTAGAATATCATCAAAAGTTAGTTTATTTCAGTTCTTCAATGCAAAAAGTGAAACTCCTATATTATATAGAGTCATTACACACAGAGTGATCTATTATATAGAGTCATTACACACAGAGGGATCTATTATATAGAGTCATTACACACAGAGGGATCTATTATATAGAGTCATTACACACAGAGGGATCTATTTTAAGTGTTTATTTCTGTTAATGTTGATGATTATGGCTTACAGCCAATGAAAACACAAAAGTCATTATCTCAGTAAATTAGAATACTTCATAACAACAGCTTGAAAAATGTTTTTAAAATCTGAAAAGTTGGCCTACTGAAATGTATGTTTAGTAAATGCCCTCAATACTTGGTCGGGCTCCTTGTGCATCAATTACTGCATTAATGCGGCAATGTGGCATGGAGGCGATCAGCCTGTGGCACTGCTGAGGTGTTATGGAAGCCCAGGTGGCTTTGATAGCAGCCATCTGCTCATCTGTATTGTGGGGTCTGGGGTCTCATCTTCCTCTTGACAATACCCCATAGATTCTCTATAATAGATTCTCTATGGGGTTAAGGTCAGACGAGTTTGCTGGCCAATCAAGCACAGTGATACTGTTGTGTGTAAACCAGGTATTGGTACTTTTGGCAGTATGGACTGGGGCCAAGTCCTGCTGGAGAATGACATTTCCATCTCCATAAAGCTTGTGGGCAGAGGGAAGCATGAAGTGCTGTAAAATGTCCTGGTAGACGGCTGCGCTGACTTTGGTCTTGATAAAACACAGTGGACATCCACCAGCAGATGACATGGCCCCCCAAACCATCACTGATTGTGGAGACTTCACACTAGACCCCCAGCAGCTTGGATTGTGGCCTCTCCACTCTCCCTCCAGACTCTGGGACCTTGATTTCCAAATGAAATGAAAAATTTACTTTTCATCTGAACACAACACCTTGGGCCACTGAGCATCAGTCCAGGTCTTTTTCTCTTTGGCCCAGATAAGACGCTTCTGGCGTTGTCTATTGGTCATGAGGGGCTTGACACAAGCAATGCGACACTTGTAGCCCATGTCCTGGATACATCTGTGTGTGGTGGCTCTTGAAGCAGTGACTCCAGCAGCAGTCCACTCCTTGTGAATCTCCCCCAAATTTTTGAATGGCCTTTTCTTAGCAATCCTTTCAAGGCTGCGGTTATCCCGGTTGCTTGTGCACCTTTTTCTACCACACGTTTTCCTTCCACGTCCATTAATATGCTCGGATACAGCACTCTGTGAACAGCTGCTTCTTTAGCAATGACCTTTTGTGGCTTACCCTCCTTGAGGAGTGTGTCAATGACTGCCTTCTGGACATCTGTCAAGTCAGCAGTCTTGCCCATGATTGTGGAGCCTACTAAAACAGACTAAGGGACCTTTTTAAATGCTTAGGAAGCCTTTGCAGGTGATTCTTGTTAATTCTAATTTACTGAGATAGTGACTTTTGTGTTTTCATTGGCTGTAAGCCATAATCATCAACATTAGCAGAAATAAACACTTAAGACAGATCACTCTGTTTGTAATGACTCTGTATAATATATGAGTTTCACTTTTTGGATTGAAGAACTGAAATAAATTCACTTTTTGATGATATTCTAATTTTCTGAGAAACACCTGTATGTAGCAGTGCGGCAATTATACTATATACAGTCAAGAGTATAAGTACTTGATACACTGACAATTTCGAAAGTTTTTCCACCTACAAAGAATGAAGAGGTCTGTTTTGTTCTACTTAACTGCTGCAACTTGGACCTTTAACAGGATTTATATTTGACCTATGAGAAAGCATACTATGTGTATTTGGCAGAATAACTCAGTCATGTTTATGATAAACTGAATACCTGGATTGGAGTCCTATTTATATACAGAATATTGACTATTAATGCTGGCAGAGTAAGTCTTAGGCTATATTCACACTAGGTGTTTTTTTTCTGCAGCAAAACATAATCTCTTGGCAGGAAAGAAGTAGCGTCAAAAACGCAGGTTTTGGTGTGTTTTTTTGCAGTGGTTCTTGGTGCATTTTTGGTGCGTTTTTCAGGATCCCAAAGTTCAGCTTTGCTTCCACCATAGACACATGAAAACAGGTCACCATTGCAAGACATATGTTCATGAAAAAGTACACATTACAAATGTAACAGGGGGGGGTGAATTGGTCTGGAATGGTTTATCTAAGACCCTGGCAGTGCATTGAATTTGTAGGACACTATTTACTTTCACATTATGGTTTGCCATTGAGTTGCTCAGGCATTGTTCATTTTCACACCTCCCTGGGCCACACGTGTTGTTCAATCTCACACCTAGCTCAACCAATGTTTACTTTGTAGGCATCACTAATTTAATTAAACTGTAATAATCCAAGCTGCTATCTCAGGTGACCAAGACAAGATGGTTTAAAGTTGGGAAAATCACAGGAATAAATGTGTGTCACATACTTGCTTTTTTCACTAAAAACGCAGCAAAATGTTCACACTAGGCTTTTTTTCAGCATTTTTTTCCACCACCCTTTTTTTTAATGGGTGAAAAACGCTGAAACAAGTGACATACTCTATTGCAAAAAGCCATGGAGAGCACAAAATACTGAGGACAAATAAGCAAGCTGTGTGCATGAGATTTCGGAAATCTCATAGACTTTGTTGGTACTGTAAAACGCAGCTGAAAATTTGCATAAAAAAGCCCGCTAAAAAAACGTCTAGTGTGAATATAGCCTTGTATAACAGTTTGCCAATGAGTTAGGATATATGACCACGATGCAGAAATGCTGCAGATTTTTCCTAAGCGTTTCTGCATCTCCCTGGGTTGTCAAGTGCTTTGCCAAGTGATTTTAGCATCACTTGGAAAAGTGCTTGACAACTTGGTCACACTATATAATTCCATGCAACCGGCATGGATTTACATAGTGTGACCAAGTTACAATGCTGCAAATGCAGCATCAATAATAAAAAAAAAGAATAATAATGGTGAAAAATAAAAAAAAAACATTATACTCATCTTCCGATGGTCCTCGATCTCCTTCTCCGGTGCGTCCAGTGTCTTCGGCGGATCACGATGCTGTAAAAGGACCTTCCATGACGTCATTTAGTCATGTGACAGGTCACGCAACCGCCGATGTCAGCGGTCGCGTGACCTGTCACATGACTAAATGGCGTCATGGAAGGTCCTTTTACCACCGCGAGCAGCCGAAGAGCCAGCAGCACGGCCGGGAGCAGACAGGGGCCATCAGAAGGTAAGTATATGTTTATTTTTTATTTTAATTCTATTTTAACTACAGGTACTATGGTACCCGGGTCTGGAGGAGAGTCTCTTCATCTCCAGACCCGGGTACCATCCACGCATTGAGTTGCATAATATCCACATGTGTATGTGTAGTCATGCGAATGTTATGCGTTCCAATGCAAGTCAATGGCGGCTAAATCGCAGCGACTCTGCAAAATTAATAGACGTGCTGCGGATTTTTCCGCAATGATAATCCGCAGCGGAAATCTCCGCAGCATGTGCGCAGCACATGCGGATTATCATTGGGGACCATTGCAGACCTATCACCAAGCGTTTTTTAAGTGTTTCCGCGTCGGAAGTTACGCTGCAGAAACGCCTAAAAAACGCATAGTGGGCACACAGCCTTAAAAGTTCTATGGTGAAGAAAAACACGTGAGATAATAAATGCGAAATATACAATATTTCCCATAATATGACTGAGGATATCTTTAGGGTGTATTCACTGTTTTTTCTTCTGCAGCAAAAATGCTGTGTTTTACAGTACCATCTTAGTGAATGACATTTCTGAAATCTCATTCACATGCTGTTTTTTTGCATTTTTTTTAAATCTGCAGCTTGTCAAGTCTTTCAGAGGTTTTGCAGCATTTTTCACCCATTCAAATGAATGGAAAAAAAACACAAGTAAAAACACCTGAATTTTAAGCAGCGTTTTTCCTGCCACCTTTGATTTTTGAGGTAGAAAAAAAATGCTGCCAAAATCCAACTGTGAACACACCTTTATCCTGGTTGTGTTCTAATTGGATATAAAATAAAACGGCCATGATAACATGGGTAGTTAATTGTATGATGTTTTCACTTTATATAATACCAGGCCGCATTCTATTTGCGCAGAGCTGCTCCGTGAAGATTCTATCACAAGATTCCGTGATGACATCACAGGTGATGGTGACATCACTGCTCACAGTCGCTATATATACAATGCACATAGGCTCACCCGTGCCTTTCTTGGCTCTATAGTGACTGATAGCACTTGCAGTTTTTCACTATGGCTGGAATTGTTTTGGACATTCCTCAGGTAAAAGCACTATTGTTGATCCTTATGATCAATCGTCCTAACAGTGTGCTTCTACCACCCGATGGCGTCCTCAGCTTCACTCACCGGCTGGTGATGGAGCTAGTAAAGGATTGCCTGACCAAACACCGACAACGTCGTCTAACGTCAGACTATCTGACGGATTTACTTCAGAACATCAGGACATTACTACACCAGGTAAGTGGCGGACACTCTGCACAGAACATCTCAATATTAATAGATAATAATGGAGGGATAGAAGCTTTTTCTTCTAATATATCGTATTTTGCAGACCATAAGACGCACCAAAAATTTTTGGGAAGTAAATAGGAAAAATATTTATTATAATAAAATGGGGGTCTGTCTTATAGTCCGAATTTTCGGTTGCTTACTGAGGGGGGTGGTGGCAGTGGAGCGAGGTCACAGGAGGCAGAGTCGCTGCTGCAGGAAGTCGGCAGTAGGAGTGGGGCGCTGCTGTGGGCCCCAAGCTGGGAGGAGCGGGGTGTCCAGAAGGTGCGAGGCTGCGGGCCCTGGGCTTCAAGGAAATGTTAGCGGTAATTCAGGAGGGGAGGCCCTGCTCTGCTTATTGATTTCTCTGCAGTGGGCTTCAAGAAGTAGGCTGCTGGAGATGGCCAATACGCAGATTGAGATCTCAGCTCGTCATTGAGCCGAGATCTAAATCTGCACATGCACTGCCTCCAGCGGCCATTTGCCTGAAGCCCACCGCCAGAAAATCAATGGGCAGAGCGGGGACTCCACTCCTAAATCACCGCTAACATTTCCTTGAAGCCCAGGGCCCGCAGCCTCGCACCTCCTGGATACCCCGCTCCTCCCAGCTCGGGGCCCGCAGCAGCGCCCCACTTCTACTGCCGCCTTCCTACAGCAGTGACCCTACCTCCTGTGACCTCACTCCACCACAGCCACCCCCCTGGTAAGCTACATTCAGACAATTATTATTATTAATAATCTGTCTGATATGCTGGGGTGGAGAGTTCCAGAGTAGGGGGGATGCACGGGAGAAATCTTGTATGCGATTGTGGGAAGAGGAGATAAGAGGGGAGTAGAGAAGAAGATCTTGTGAGGATCGGAGGTTGCGTGCAGGTAAGTACCGGGAGACTAGGTCACAGATATATGGAGGAGACAGGTTGTGGGTGGCTTTGCATGCCAAGGTTAGGGTCTTGAACTGGAGTCTCTGGGTAATGTGGAGCCAGTGAAGGGATTGGCGGAGCGAGGGGAAAAGCCAGGGAATAGCGGGGGGACAGGTGGATTAGTCAGACAGCAGAGTTTAGGATAGATTGGAGGGGTGCGAGAGTGTTAGAAGGGAGGTCAAAAATTTTGGAAAAAAAGGCATCTTATAGTCCAAAAAATACGGTAAAACACAACGAGTCCCCAAATACAGTATGTAGTCATTGTATCTGCAGACAGAGAACCGATGTCACATACAATTTCCGCCTCCATTCTGACCGCTCTCATCTCAAAATTCTCCTTTCCATTTTTCCTTCTTTATAGGCTGAAGAAAGATCTCAGACTGAAGATTTGGCTGTCTTTAAAGAACTGGCCGAAAAAGTCCTGTCTATACTAGAACGCTCATTGGAACGCCCGGTAAGGATCAATATTAATAGACGTCTCTTAATCCACCGTATCTGAGGAGACTTTCTGAGAAAAGGTCTGAAGATGACGCGGGATTTGTATCGTTACAATTGGTGCATCTGTAAATGTTGGTTTAGTCCTTCATGATTTATGTATTTGGTGATTTAGTGAAATCTTCCACATATTAATTATATATATTATATCTATCAGGAAACAACAGGAGGCGACGCCAAATATGGGCAAAATGTGACCCCGAAAATCCCTGACCCTAATAGGAGTCAGCCGGAGCTGAACAGCGATCTGATTACAGGTGAGCGATCACCCGACCTTCTACAAGGAATGTCCAGATATTACAGAGGACGGAGGATAATGTTAGATTTACTCTCTACTCTGTGTAATGGGAACCTGGCAGCACATTGTTACATATAGAAGTAGTGGTGTGACGGTATAGGCCATTGTCCCCTAATAATAATTGTTTGTAGAAATCCAATGTGCCAGTCAGGAGAAATGTAAAGTAGACACCATATACAAATCAGAATGGAAGTGCACTGGGGGCGTGAAAGAAGAAATCCAACTGCAGTGACACGCCCCCAGTGCACTTCCAGGCTAATTTGCAAATCTCTCCTATGTTTCAGCTCTCTTACCATCACTCGTATGTGCAGCGTGGGTGGGGGGTTCCTTATTCATGTGATGGAGGGTCCATTCTGCAGTGCTATAGCAAGTAACATGAAATAAATTAAATTTAAATTGCATTACTGCTCTAGAAAATGGGAAAAAACTAAGATACTGAGCACATAATTTGGCCAATTCATGAATGCCCAGCAGCCAATGACAAGGCGATCTTTTTGTTGGAATCCTCTCCTAATGTGAATCCTCTCCTAGGCTGAAGCCTACATTTATATGGGTAGGTAGGATCCTGTTGTAATTAAAACCACCCCGGGCTGACGGGTGGAGATAGGTTCCCAGCAAAAAAGGTCGCCTTGCCGTGGCTGCTAGGCATGCACCCAGCAAAAGAAGGTCGCCTTGTCGTGACTGCTGGGCATGCACCCAGCAAAAGAAGGTCGCCTTGTCGTGACTGCTGGGCATGCACCCAGCAAAAGAAGGTCGTCTTGCCGTGACTGCTGGGCATGCACCCAGCAAAAAAAAAGGTCACCTTGCCGTGGCTACTTGGCATGCACCCAGAAAAAGAAGGTCGCCTTGCCGTAGCTGCTGGCCATGCATGAATTGGCCAAATTATGCGCTAAGTATCTTCCTTTTATCCTATTTTCTACAGCAGTAATGCAATTCAAATTTCATTTATTTCATGTTTACATGCTATAGCGTTACAGAGTGCAACTTTGTTAGTTATGTATTTGGATGGCTACTCTTAGTATGCACCTGTTCACACCCATTTTCTTTTCGGAAGTGATGGTCAGTCTTTTGTTATTTATGAAGGGGTTCCTCCATCATTTACATTACATTTATCTATGGATTCCCCGTATATTCTCATATTTAGAATCCCCATATAACGAGTATTAATCCCATTTACAGACATCTTGTCATTTCTCCGTTATATTGCTGTATTATCTATGTAGGAATAATATCCTCTAATACATTTCATTTCTTCATCATTATTTTAGAAACAACTGAGCTGTCGAATCCTAACAATGGAATTAGTGAGATCCCGGAGATCCAAGAATCCGTAAGTATCATAGAGGGGGATGCGTGTGTGTCATCAGATCATGGGGTGTGAATGACTCGTCCAGTATTATCCCCCATACAACCATGGGACGTCTCTATTCTAAGTGTAGATGACCCTATGGTGTTAATTACATTTGAATTACAGGGAATCTGTCACCAGGTTTATGCTATTTGGTCTGAGAGAAGCATGATGCAGGGACAGAGACCCTGATTCCATGTGTTGATTACTTTACTCGGTGGAGCAGTTGTGATAAAATCACTATTTTTTTCTGCTGCAGAGCTCTGAATGCTGAGTCTTGTATAACCCCGCCCACACCATTGATTGGCAGCTCTCTGTGTACACTGTGCATAGGCAGAAAGCTGCTAATCAGTGGTGGAGGCAAGGGTACAGAGCAATAGGACTACCTGGCTAGACAGATAGTCTTCTAGTGATAATCTACTGATTTTATTGAAACAGCCACACACAGCCTAGCAAGTAACACATCACTGGAATCAGCGTCTCTGCCCCTACATCATGGTGCTTTCAGAATACATAGTAAACACCTGGTGACAGATTACCTGTAAGTCCTCCTCTGTGTGATCTCCCACATTATCCAGAATGTTATAGCAATGTATGATGACCGTTGCAGGGCGGCTCCAGGATTTTGTGGGCCCTGGGAGAAAGAGTCTCAGTGGCCCCTTTAACACATACCACGATTCATGATGCATAGATAAAGCAGATAAATATATATATATATATATATATATATATATATATATATATATATATAGTACAAGCCCGAAGATTTCTCTTCTTACATTACATGAGCGATATCTATTGTAAATTCCACAATAACTCAGAAAGCGGCGAATCCTCACAGCTCACAGTGCAGACCGGACAGTAATGTCCTCCACACAGTATAATGGCACCACATAGTCCTCTATACCGTATTATGAGCTCCATATATTGCTCCATATAGAATAATGGACCCCATAAAATGCTCCACGCAGGCTGTGCCCCCATATAATGCCCCATGCAGGCTGTGACCCCACACATAATGCCCCATGCAGGCTGTGCCCCCCACATAATGCCCCATGCAGGCTTTGACCCCCCACATAATGCTCCATGCAGGCTGTGACCTCCACATAATGCCCCATGCAGGCTTTGACCCCCCACATAATGCCACATGCAGGCTGTGCCCCCCCCCACATAATGCCCCATGCAGGATGTCCCCCTCCCACATAATGGCCCATGCAGGATCTCACCCCCCATATAATTCCTCATGCAGAATTTCCCTCCCACATAATGCCCCATGCAGGCTGTGCCCCCCACATAATGCCCCATGCAGGCTGTGCCCCCCCACATAATGGCCCATGCAGGATGTCACCCCCCATATAATTCCCCATGCAGGATGTCCCCTCCACATAATGCCCCATGCAGGATGTCCCACCCCACATAATGCCCCATGCAGGATGTCCCCCACACATAATGCCCCATGCAGGATATCCCCCCCATATAATGCCCCATGCAGGATGTCACCCCCCATATAATTCCCCATGCAGGATGTCCCCCCCACATAATGCTCCATGCAGGATGTCCCACCCCACATAATGGCCCATACAGGATGTCACCCCCCATATAATGCCCCATGCAGGATGTCACCCCCCCCATATAATGCCCCATGCAGGATGTCCTCCCAACACATACTGCCCCATGTAGGATGTCACCTCTCACCCCATATATTGCCCCATGCAGGATGTCACCTCTCACCCCATATAATGCCCCATGCAGGATGTCACTTCTCCCCCCATATAATACCCCATGTAGGATGTCACTCCCCCCATATAATGCCCCATGCAGGATGTCACCCCCCATATAATGCCCCATGCAGAATGTCACCTCTCACCCCATATAAAGCCCTATGCTGGATGTCACTTCCCCCCCATATAATGATCCATGCAGGATGTCACTTCTCCACCTCATATAATACCCCATGCAGGATGTCACCCCCTATATAATGGCCCAGGCAGGATGTCACCCCCCATATAATTCCCCATGCAGGATGTCCCCTCCACACAATGCCCCATGCAGGATGTCCCACCCCATATAATGCCCCATGCAGGATGTCCCCCACACATAATGCCCCATGCAGGATATCCCACCCACATAATGCCCATGCAGGATGTCACCCCCCATATAATTCCCCATGCAGGATGTCCCCCCCACATAATGCTCCATGCAGGATGTCCCACCCCACATAATGGCCCATACAGGATGTCACCCCCCATATAATGCCCCATGCAGGATGTCACCCCCCATATAATGCCCCATGCAGGATGTCCCCCCAACACATACTGCCCCATGTAGGATGTCACCTCTCACCCCATATATTGCCCCATGCAGGATGTCACCTCTCACCCCATATAATTCCCCATGCAGGATGTCACTTCTCCCCCCATATAATACCCCATGCAGGATGTCACTCCCCCCATATAATGCCCCATGCAGGATGTCACCCCCCATGTAATGCCCCATGCAGAATGTCACCTCTCACCCCATATAAAGCCCTATGCTGGATGTCACTCCCCCCCCATATAATGACCCATGCAGGATGTCACTTCTCCCCTCATATAATACCCCATGCAGGATGTCACCCCCCTATATAATGCCCCATGCAGGATGTCCCCCCCATATTATGCCTCATCTAGGATGTCACCTCTCACCCCATATAATGCCCCATGCAGGATGTCACTCCCCCCATATAATGCCCCATGCAGGATGTCACTTCTCCCCCCCATATAATACCCCACGCAGGATGTCCCTACCTCCCCCCCATATAATGCCCCATGTAGGATGTCATTTCTCCCCCCATATAATGCCCCATACCTCCATACATAAAAAAAAAAAATCAAATGCTCACCTCACTGCTCACCAGCTGTGGAGAGGTAAGTATTGTGCCGGCCGTGGTCCAGGGCAAGCATTGGGGGGGGGGAGCAAGGCCCACTAGCTGGCGCTGGCACCACTCTAATCTGCTCACCGGTCCCATAGCACGCCAGGGTGCCCGACAGCAAGTGGGCCCCTCGCCTACTCAGGGCCCCGGCACTTGCCTGGGTGTGCTGGGTGCTAGCGCCAGGTCTGCCCAGCGTCCGGTTTGTATCCTCCCAACATCATATCAGTGTAAATCATCTGGGACATAATATGGGGGGAGAAGTTTTTGCATCTGTAACTTTTTTCCTGCATCTTCGATAAATCAGTATTATTTCTTATTCTTTTATAGAGCGTGATGGATTCATTGGTTCCGGCGAGAAAGCCGCATATGAGCGACTATGAAACTTCCAAACTCATCAGCAGTGGAAATTTTGGGTGAGATTTCTGTTGCCATAATCCACATTTCTCAGGGTTCCCTATGACAATGCTTCTGCCCCTGCACTCTGCCATTCAGTGTTATCATAGCTAAATTATATGATCTGTAGCAAATCAAACTGTAAGGAAAGCGATTTAAATAATATAATTACATATAATATAATATATAATAATATAATATTATTACATTCGCCTGTGCTAGACCCCCATCTGTTCTTATGCTGCCTCCTCCACCTGAGCTTTTCTGCTCTCCACTCTGATCTTTGTTTTTATGGGGGGGCTCCATTATGAAGCTGATCAGAGAAGTTGGCTACACATGGTCACATGAAGGGTGACACTATATTGACGTCAATGACATCTACACCCTCCACCATGACCATGTGGGCCCAATCACTGGCCTCAGCAGCAGAAGAGAGCCCTGGAGCACATTCATTTTGGACCAATTTTATTTGCACTAAATTGTATTTGGTCAGTTATAGCGAATCTGCCCAAAGAGAATTTCGATAGATTCTCGTATCTATAATGTGACCTGGGTGATGGCTCCGGCAGAAGTGGCATTGTGGAGACCTCCAATAGGTGATCTATGTAGTGCTATTTTATGTATTTCTAGATGTGGATTTATAGTGGCGGCCAGACTTCTAGTATTAAACATATGCAAATTGTCTCTTCAGAGAGGAAGCAAACTAGAACTCCACCTATAGGAAGTAGCAATCCTAAAAGTCAATATCGACCCTTTAACAAGCCTTGTCACATGACTTAGGATAATAGCCAAAACCAAAATCTCAATTTGTAGGAACTGTGTTCTGGGGTACTGCCCCTCTTCAGTGCAAAGTGTGAATGGTTTGACTGGGTGAGAGGTGTCTGACCGGTATCCAAGGGGTTGACGTTTCTCCTTGCGGACATGAGGAGACTTTTAAGCCGCAATGCTCCTCTGGGAAATAGGATTGCTACTTCCTATAGGGGGCACTAGGGTGCTAGTTCTCTTCCTCTCTGAAAAGAGACAATTTGCATATTTCCCAGAAGAGCATTGCAGCTTAAAATCTCCTCACCTTAACATGCTTAACATGGCTTTTTCCGCAAGGAGAAACGTTACCGCTTGGATCCCGGTCAGATGCCTCTCACCCAGCCAAACCATATCTCACACTTTGCACTGATGAGTGCTTGTACCCCAAAACATAGTGTCCGAAAATTGAGATTTTGGTTATGGCTATTATTCCATGTCATGTGATAAGGCTCGTTAAAGGGTCGATATTGACTTTTAGGATTACTACTTCCTATAAGGGGCACTAGAGTTCTAGTTCTCTTCCTCTCTGAAGAGACAATTTGCATATTTCCCAGAGGATCATTGAGGCTTAAAAGTCTCCTCACCTTGACAAGCTTAACATGTCACTCTCCGCAAGGAGAAATGTTACCCCTTGGATACCAGTATTAAACATATAATGATTTCTATAGATAGATTATTAATAAGGATTTATTATAACCGATGGATTCTCCTTCTCTCCAGGGCCGTCTACTTAGTGCATCATAAAGACTCACACCAGACCTTTGCTATGAAGAAAATGGCTAAGCGGAACCTAAATACTGCACAGAGATTGGAATGGGCCTTTCTGGAGAGGGACATCTTAACATTTGCTGATTGTCCCTTTGTGGTCTCCATGCTCTGCTCCTTTCCAACTAGATCTCACCTGTGTATGGTCATGGAGTATGTAGGAGGTAAGACACATCTATTGTATTATATTCAGCCCATGTCTGCTTTCATCTTATCACTGCTCATATCATTAGGACATTGTTGGTTACATCCCCACAGAGCATTTACTATAGGTTATCTATTACCAAGATGCTCGTAAATTTATTGATCTTGGTGCAGGGGCGCTATGGGGCTCATCAGTCGGAGGGGGTCTGTCGACGCTCGGCAGTGGGCAGCATCCCTCCACCTGTCATCACAATTTCAGCGGTATTTGCTTCTTCAAGGAGGTGGGGCTGGTGGGGGCAAAAATACTGAGTAGGTGGCTAGTAGGGGCCAAAATACTGAAAGGGGGCCGTATGACTAGATATGGGGGGACTGTGAATGCTGAGTGGAGGTCATCATATTAAGTGGGGTGCTGTGGGGGTCCTCACTCTATATGGAGGCCCCCATTCTGTGTGGGGACATCATACTGAGTGGGGAGTTATGCGGACCATTATATTGTGTGAGGGACTGTGGGAACCATTATCCTGAGTGGGAGGGTTGCTGTGGGTGCCATCACACCGAGTAGGGGGTTGTGGCTGGCCTCCTTCTAAGTGGTGGCCTACTTAGGAGGATTCACTGTGGGGATACCATACTCATTGAGCGTGGGTGTGGGCATTTTTGGGAGCATCATACTCTAAAATGGCCATAAAAGTTGTATTGCTGGTGAGAACACCAAGCTGCTTCAACAGGGATATAAATATATTTCTTTTTTATTTTTTAGGGTGGGGGGCAATTACAACTTTTGATATGGGGTCTTGTGATTTCTATGTACGCCACTATCTGTGTGATCTCCCCAGGATGTTTCCGCTCACTGCTCATTATACATCATGGTTATCTGCTCGTGGTATATCATGGTTATCTTCTGTATAAACCCCTCACCGGTCATATTTCCTTTCTTCTATAGGTGGAGACTGTGGGACCCTTCTAAGCACCAGGGGTCCTTTTTCTGTCCCCATGGCCCGCTTGTACTTTGCAGAGGCGGTACTTGCCGTGGAATACCTGCATAGTTACGGTGTAGTGCACAGAGACCTGAAGCCGGAAAAATAAGTGCCCCCGTAGTATAATAAAGTGGGGAAAGTTGTCATTTATTATCATTCAGTCTGTGAGGCTAAAACCATCTTCTCTTTTGCAGCCTCCTGATTACATCTACTGGACATATTAAAGTTACCGATTTTGGGATTTCAAAACTTGGTCTAATGATACCGAAAACCAACACCTACAAGGAATTAGCAGTGGACATCTCCAGAGAGTTCCAGGACCGTGAGGTCAGCATCACCTACAAGAACTTAGCTTGTTATTTGCAAATCTCATCACACTATTGTCTCTTCTCTACGTTCTTCCTTTCTAGAGAACTTTTCCACTAATATTTTATCTTCTGCATTGTGTTTTAACGATGATATCTTGTCATAATAATTGTTTCATCGATTCTCATCTCTATGTTCTGTTGGTTTCCAGTTCTGTGGCACCCCATGTTACATAGCCCCAGAGATCATCCTGAAAGAAGGCTATGGAAGACCTGTTGACTGGTGGTCATTGGGGATCATCCTGTATAAATTCCTGCTGGGATGTGTACCATTTGATGCTGATTCCCTCACTGAGCTTTATAAAAGGGTTGTCATTGGTGAGTAGAATAATCCGATCATTGCGTTGATTGGTTACATTTGTTTAGTTATTTCCTTTGCTTTATGTTACAGTCCAGTAAAGAGGTTTTATTTTCTGTAATTTTCTATGTAACAGGAGAACTAATTTGGAATTGTGATCGCGCTCCACCCCTGGATGCTCAGAATCTCATCACTGAGCTGCTCAGAAGAAATCCTGTGCGTAGACTTGGGACAGGTAACAGATATACTAGTATTAATATTCCCTTATTAGACCAAGGACATATCGCTCATGTCCATGAAGATCAGCATTTCTCTATCAGCTCATCTACTGTATTTCTAGTTCTCCACACTAAGACTTTCAGTTTATTTCCTTCATGTCGGCTCAGTTTTGTCATTAGTTCAGATTACGATAAACTGTTCAGATATGGAGCCATCCCTGACTATGTCCGCATCACTTTTGTTTTTCTTTTTCTAGGAGGAGCTTTTGAGATCAAGGTTCATCCATTCCTGAGTGACTTGGACTTTGACAACATTCTGAGCCAGGAGCTGGAGTATGTTCCTCAGCTTGTTTCAGACACAGACACCAGCTTATTTATCAGTAAGTAGAAGGAGACATCATCTAGACTAAGCGACTGTTTGTCTCATCTTCCCTAATATGTGATCATCTGTTCCCATTAATATTAGTGATAAATAGTGACTGTGTTATACTGACAACCTCTAATAATACTTCATTACCTATTTCTTGTAGATCATTCTGATCTAAACAAACATCTGGTCTCAAAGGATGAGGAAGGCACAAGTAAGAACAATGAGAGCCTTGACTTCCAAAATTTTACGTCATCTTCTGAAAAGCTTTGTAAAGTAAGTATGTGATTAATAAATCCAAAATATGTAAAAAAAATAAAAAAAAAACTCTAAAAGTACATAAATAAAATATTTTATATCTTATTTTTATCCGTATTTAGCTCTGTACCATCGCTACCAGGATGGTGAAAAATGAGGATCCCAATGCCCCTCCAGAGTATACACAAGAAACCAACACAAACATCTCAGAAATGTGAGTAGATTAGAAAGGGTCATTACTGGGAGTTCCAGGCTGATCTATGTACATAACACCAAATATAGGACATAAAAAACAGAATATCAAATGCAGCATTCACCGCTTCATGGTTAACGGTCATTGTACTTTTGGCTTCAGAAAATGCAGAAGATAACAGCCCATAATTGTGGCAGGTCATGCATTTTTAGCACTGCCTACTCTGTAGGAGAGCTGTAGTATTACTTGCCAGCCATTCTTGGTAGTTGTGTTCTGATCCATGGAAGGTAGTTTTGAGCAGAAAACCTTCCCCACTATGACAGTCATATGTCCTATTAGGCCTTATAGTCAGTGTTCTTATAGTGAGACAACCCATTTTATACTGTGTTTACTTACGATTTACATGTTTTTCTTCTTCAAACAGGCAGAAAGAATCTGTTCCTGTATGTAATACAGACGATGCTGTTACCATCTTGCCACCCTCGTCCCCATTGCCAGGTATGTACATGTCTACAGCACCAACAATGTGAATGTTGACTTCAAGGCTCAAATATTTCCACATGGTTTTTCTGGTCTACTATGTTATCCATGTTTCATGGATCTCAGCTATGTTGACCATGGGTTCGTACTGTATCCCTATTTCCCTAATTTTGTACAGGAGTTTTTTTTCATGTATTCTGTTTATTACGTTGCATCATCTTTTAACCTAGTGAGATATAGCGACTGTGTTATACTGACACCCTCTAACAATCCTTCCTTACCTATGTCTTGAAGATCACTCTGATGAAAACAACCATCTGATCTCAGAGGATAAGGAGGGCACAAGTGAGGACGATGAGAACTTTATCTTCCGAATATTTGCATCATCATCTTCTGAGAGGCTTTCTAAAGTAAGTATGTGATCGATAAATCCAAAATATGTACAAAAAAGTATCTACAAAATTAAAAAGTATGTATATTTAATAACTTATTGTTATCAACATTTAGCACTCTACCACCACTAACGGGATGGTGAACAACGAGGATCCCAAGGCCCCTCCAGAGTGTACACCAGAATCCAACACAAACATCTCAGAAATGTGAGTAGATTATGGGGTCATTACTGGGAGCTCCAGGCTGATATATGTGCACAACATCAAATATAGGACATAAATACCATAATGTAACGGGTCCGGGAGGCGGACTGTAACGGGTCCGGGAGGCGGAACCTCTGAGCTACTATACAAGGGGGCGGCCCTTGTAAGGGAGCGGGTGGCAGTCTCTGGGTGAACGGACAGGGAGTTACGGCAAGTGATCAGGGCAGTCTCTGGGTAAGGGGTAGGTACGACCTGTGATGGCAGAGCCTCCGGGTAGGCTAGCAGGCAGGTGGTAGATGTGTGCTCCCAGGTGAGCAAGCGAGAGTCTCTGGAATAGCAGGTGGTCACGGCACGTGACGGCGGAACCTCCGGGCTGGCAGGCAGGTAGGTAACGGAGAAGCGCTCCCAGGTGAGCGGGCAAGAGTCTCTGGAATAGCTGATGGTCACCGCACGTGACAACGGGACCTCCGGGCTGGCAAGCAGGCAGGTAACGGAGATGCGCTCCCAGGTGAGCGGGCAAGAGTCTGGAGTAGCTGGTGGTCACAGCACGTGACAACGGAGCCTCCGGGCTGGCAAGCAGGCAGATAACGGAGAAGCGCTCCCAGGTGAGCGGGCAAGCTGGTCCATAGACAGACTGACCGGAGTAGTAAGGCAGACCGTCGGACCTCAGGCAAGCAGGCAGGTAGCTGATATGCGCTCCCAGGTGAGCGGGCAGGCTGGTCCTTTAGACAGACTGACAGGAGTAGTAAGGCAGACCGTCGGACCTCAGACTGGCAGACAGGTAACAAGTATTCAGGCAGGAATCAGGCAGGTAACTGGCAGGTACTGGCAGGTAACTAGCAGGAAACTGGCAGGAAACTGGCAGGTAACTGGCAGGTAACTGGCAACGGGACCTGAGGGCTGAAGCACAGGTGAGACACAGGTGCAAACAACATTGCTCGGGCACCTCCATTTTGGAGGAGGTGCCTTATATATGATGAAGTCCTCCGGCCATTGGCCGGGGACTCTTTAGGGCGGCGCGCGCGGCCCCTTTAAGAGGAGGGAAGCGCGCGCGCGCCCTAAGCACAGGGGCCGGGAAGGAGCGCGCGCTGAGAGCAGAACAGGAGGAGGACGCCGGGACGGAGCGCGCGCTGACAGCAGAGCGGGGAGAGGACGCCGGGACGGAGCGCGCGCTGACAGCAGAGCGGGGAGAGGACGCCGGGACGGAGCGCGCGCTGACAGCAGAGCGGTGAGGGGAGCAGCGTCCCTGCCTAGCAGAGGGCAGGGACGCCAGCGCTACAGTACCCCCCCCTTTAGGCCCCCCCTTTTTTAGGCCAGACAGAAATTTAGCTAGGATGAGAGGGGCATGGATATTCTCCCGGGGCTCCCACGTTCTCTCCTCAGGACCAAACCCCCTCCAATCTACCAAGAAAAAGGTCTTTCCTCTTACCCTTTTGGTGGCAAGAATGTTCTCTACCTCAAACTCGTCCTCAGCAGAAACCGGAGCAAGAGGCGTACCTGTAGACTTAGAAAAAGAGTTAAGTACCACAGGTTTGAGGAGAGATACATGGAAGGAGTTAGGGATCCGTAAGTTGGCCGGGAGTTTCAATTTATAGGCCACCGGGTTGATCTGACTGATAACCTCCAGTGGGCCGATGAACCGAGGCCCCAACTTATAGGAAGGGATCTTGAGCCGGACATATTTGGACGAGAGCCAGACTTTATCCCCAGGACGGAATTGAGGAGGATCCAGACGTCCTTTGTCAGCGTGCCTTTTCATACGCTCGGATGACAGAAGGAGTGCGGACCGGGTACTCTCCCATATGGAGGAAGACTCGCTCTCGTGATTGTTGTACGAGAATTCGGCCCATGGCAGGAGATCCACCCAGTCAGAATGGTGAGCATTAACGAAGTGCCGGAGGTAACTGGTCAGGTTCTGATTGATCCGCTCCACTTGACCATTAGACTGTGGGTGGTAAGCGGAGGAGAAGTCCAGAGTGACGTCTAGCAATTTACAAGTGGCTCTCCAGAAACGAGAAGTGAACTGTACTCCTCGATCCGACACGATGTGACGGGGCAGGCCATGAAGACGGAAGATGTGGCGGATAAAGACTCTAGCCAGCTCGGGTGCAGACGGAAGACCTGGCAGGGGAATGAAGTGAGCCATCTTGGAAAAGCGGTCAGCGACCACCCAAATGACCGTACAACCGGCAGAGACGGGCAGATCAGTTACGAAGTCCATCGCTATATGCTGCCAGGGGGCAGCAGGTGCTGGCAGAGGAAGAAGGCGGCCGGCCGACAGGTGTCTCGGAACCTTGTTGCGGGCGCAGGACACACAGGCAGAAACAAAGTCCATAACATCCTTGTGCAGGTTAGGCCACCAGTAGTGCCGGGTAATAAGCTGGCGGGTCTTTTTCTGACCGGCGTGGCCAGCTGGTTTAGACGAATGACCCCAGTGTAGGATCCTCTCCCGATCAGGTACCGATACGAACGTCTTACCAGGAGGGAGACAATTTAGACTCACGGGAGCCACCTGCATTACTCTGGCGGGATCGATGGGGCAGTCACATGGTCTATGAGGTGGTAATGTCTCTGCCTCCTCCATATCAAAGACATCAGCACAAGACCAATAAGGAATCGGAAGTCCAGGTAGATTAGCTGGGATAGGAGAGGGACGGACGGAATGGACGGGAACCAGACAGGTTTTATGACAGTCTTGTCCCCAGCGAAGGACTTCTCCGGTTTGCCAGTCAAGCACGGGTGCATGTCTCTGGAGCCAAGGCAGACCTAGCAAGAGGGCGTGAGAGAGTCCAGGCAGAACGTGAAGGGAGATACTCTCTGAATGCAGCATACCCACTTGCAGAGTAATGGATTCGGTGATGAATTGGATGGGGCGAGATAAGAGGCCCCCATCCACGGCAACAACAGACAAGGGTACAGCCAGAGGTTTGGTGGGGATGCGGTATTTCTCCACCAGGGACAGTGAAATAAGATTTCCGGCTGCTCCAGAGTCAAGTTGGGCTAGTTCGGAATAACGATTCTCCCCGCAGATGATTGAGACAGACAGCAGCAGGGATGAAGAGGATTTATTTTTGTCTAGATCAAGTCCTCTGAGCGAACCTAGACACAGGCGTTCTCCCGACCTCTCCGGGCAGGCACGGATCCGATGCTCCTTACTGCCACAGTAGAAGCAGCTCCCCTCGGCACGGCGAAAGTCCTGACGGGATTTGACCATCTTGGTCTGGTCGACCTGCATAGGCTCAGGAGAGTGTACCTGGGGAGAAACGGAAGGAGTGACGGGTTTCAGAAAAGTAGGAACCAGACGTGGAAGCCCCTTTTCACGGGTGACCTCTTTGGCACGTTCCTGGAACCGTATAGCATATTGACCCACGGTGAGGCTTCCCTGACGGAGGCGTAGCAGAGATGATGCGGATGAGGTCCTCCGTCCGGGTTCGTCGAAGGCTTTCCGGAAAGCCGTGAGAAAGGCAGGCAAGTCGGACACCAGGGGGTCTCCTCTCTCCCATAGAGGATTTAGCCAGGCCAGAGCCTCCCTGGTGAGATGGGACATGATGAATGCAATTTTGGCTCGGTCGGAGTTAAACTGGTGGGACAATAGTTCAAAATGCAGGGTGCACTGATTTATGAAGCCCCGAGCCAGGACGGAGTCGCCTCCGAAGCGAGGAGGTGCAGAGAGCCGGGGTCCGGAAAAGGATACCATGGTACTGGCCGTAGTTGCAGGTGGTGTTGTCAGAGTATCCAGGCGAGTATTGACATTCCGCAGGTGACCCAGGATGGACTCCTGTTGGGACCTTTGACGGGACAGTTCATGACACAGGTCCGTGAGCGAGGGAGCTTGGGTGCCACCGGGTTCCATGGCCCGAGCAAACTGTAACGGGTCCGGGAGGCGGACTGTAACGGGTCCGGGAGGCGGAACCTCTGAGCTACTATACAAGGGGGCGGCCCTTGTAAGGGAGCGGGTGGCAGTCTCTGGGTGAACGAACAGGGAGTTACGGCAAGTGATCAGGGCAGTCTCTGGGTAAGGGGTAGGTACGACCTGTGATGGCAGAGCCTCCGGGTAGGCTAGCAGGCAGGTGGTAGATGTGTGCTCCCAGGTGAGCAAGCGAGAGTCTCTGGAATAGCAGGTGGTCACGGCACGTGACGGCGGAACCTCCGGGCTGGCAGGCAGGTAGGTAACGGAGAAGCGCTCCCAGGTGAGCGGGCAAGAGTCTCTGGAATAGCTGATGGTCACCGCACGTGACAACGGGACCTCCGGGCTGGCAAGCAGGCAGGTAACGGAGATGCGCTCCCAGGTGAGCGGGCAAGAGTCTGGAGTAGCTGGTGGTCACAGCACGTGACAACGGAGCCTCCGGGCTGGCAAGCAGGCAGATAACGGAGAAGCGCTCCCAGGTGAGCGGGCAAGCTGGTCCATAGACAGACTGACCGGAGTAGTAAGGCAGACCGTCGGACCTCAGGCAAGCAGGCAGGTAGCTGATATGTGCTCCCAGGTGAGCGGGCAGGCTGGTCCTTTAGACAGACTGACAGGAGTAGTAAGGCAGACCGTCGGACCTCAGACTGGCAGACAGGTAACAAGTATTCAGGCAGGAATCAGGCAGGTAACTGGCAGGTACTGGCAGGTAACTAGCAGGAAACTGGCAGGAAACTGGCAGGTAACTGGCAGGTAACTGGCAACGGGACCTGAGGGCTGAAGCACAGGTGAGACACAGGTGCAAACAACATTGCTCGGGCACCTCCATTTTGGAGGAGGTGCCTTATATATGATGAAGTCCTCCGGCCATTGGCCGGGGACTCTTTAGGGCGGCGCGCGCGGCCCCTTTAAGAGGAGGGAAGCGCGCGCGCCCTAAGCACAGGGGCCGGGAAGGAGCGCGCGCTGAGAGCAGAGCAGGAGGAGGACGCCGGGACGAAGCGCGCGCTGACAGCAGAGCGGGGAGAGGACGCCGGGACGGAGCGCGCGCTGACAGCAGAGCGGGGAGAGGACGCCGGGACGGAGCGCGCGCTGACAGCAGAGCGGTGAGGGGAGCAGCGTCCCTGCCTAGCAGAGGGCAGGGACGCCAGCGCTACACATAATATCAAATGCAGCATCCACCGCCCCATGGTTATGGGTCATTGTGCTTTCAGCTTTCGGAATTGTTGGAGATAACAGCCCATAATTGTGGCCGGTCATGCACTTTTAGTGCTGCCCTCACTGTAGGAGAGATGTAGTATGAAATGCCGGCCATTCTTGGTAGTTGTTTTCCTCTCAGCTCTCTATAAAAGGTAGTCTTGAGCAGAAGACCTTCCCCACTATGACAGTCATATGTCCTACTAGTCCTTATAGTCGGTGTTCTTCTACTGAGACAACCCCTTTTATATGGAGTTTACTTGAGATTTACATGTTTTTCTTCTTCAAACAGGCAGAAAGTATCTGTTCCTGTATGTAATACAGACGATGCTGTTACCATCTTGCCACCCTCGTCCCCATTGCCAGGTATGTACATGTCTACAGCACCAGCAATGTGAATGTTGACTTCAAGGCTCAAATATTCCCACATGGTTTTTATACAATACTATAGGTCTCTTATGTTATCCATATTATGACAAAGCAGATCCTATAAGAAGATATTGTTATTGATTTTTTTTTTTAATTTTTCATCAGAATTTCCATCTCATGAAGAAAGAAAATCGGCAATAAATCTGAGTATGGAGCAACAAAACTCAGAAAATGGAAAAAATGGGAAAAAGAGACGAGGTAAGTGTGAGAATCAACTCCATGTTGTGTGATGTCAGTGAGAATAATTCATGTGGAGTAGATGTCATCTGTCAGTGATGGGATTGTCACATGTATGATTGCTGACAATGACCCCTGACCTCTGTATGATAATATTCCTCTGCCGTCCGGCCACAGTGACTGCACAGCATTATCATGTAATATGGAGTCCCATCACTTACATTATATTTATTTCTCTTGTCATAGGTTCCATCTTCCGCCGGATCTTATCATCCTGCCGGCGTGGATTATCCAGGGCTGCTCGCGCATTTGCATGCTGTCACTGTTGCCCTAAAACCATCTAAAAGACGGGACACCTAAGCATCTAGCGCCCTGAAGTCCAGCAGATCCATCATCACTGCTGGAGCTGTATAGAAGGACCTTCACCATCTACCTGTGGCCTTCTGACTGGTCAACCTGGACAAGTTTCAGTAACGCCTCTGTCATCGGGCTCCGCGGTATTTATACTGCTCGTCTGACTTGTCATTTACTGATCACCTGGTATCTGACCTCGGCTATCTTCCTGACTTTGATTTAGTCTATTGATAATGTTCACAAATTTATTCATCCCATTATTAATTAAAAAAAAGTAAAATCTGTTACTGTTGCTCTGATTCCTTTTTGTCTTGAATTCACAAATACTTGTAACTCACTAATTGCTCTTCTTCTCACTAAATGTATTTCTCATTATCCTTAATGCAGCAGTCAGTCTCATATTTCTGTCCAGCAGTTACACTGGTGCCTCCACCCTGTACCAGTCATTACACTCATCCACAAACCTCTCCACACTGCTGCACAGTCCTGCATCTCTACCATATCTACACTCCAATGAGCTAATATTAACATCCTCCATAATCAGGACCTCCCACTCTCATGTCCAAGACATTTTCTCTGCTGCACCAGCTCTCAGGAGTGGACTACTGCAGGCAATCAGGTTCATTCCCACTATCAGAGATTTTAAGTGTGCAGTAGAAACAGATTATTTGTGGCAGGACTATCCAATCACCTCACTATTCTAAGTTTTTCCTACAGCACTCAGTAGCACTTAATATTTGTACATATACAGATAATGGTTGGTGACTGGTTCATGCAGCCTTAATTCCACAAAGATAGAAATAAAAGGTCAACATGTTTCATACATCCAAACCATCCTTAATCATGGCAGAAAAACATAATTTTAAGTTCCCACTATGAATATTTGGTGAGATATCACAGCTGTGTATTTTCACAGCACAAAGAACGCATCTTACAGATCAGCAAATCACAGTGTGCTGACGCTTAGTGTTGTAGTTTTGAACAACACCATTCATTTTATCATATAATGTGTTGAAAAATGAGAAAAAATGCCAGGTTTGGGTTCCTTCATTTACAGTGTGTATTGTGTTGTAAAAACAAACTGACAAAATGATTCAGAGTCAGTAGTACGATTACTGTGATACCAAACTTATAAGGTTTATATATATATATATATATATATATATATATATATATATATATATATATATATATACACAGTGTTTAGCAAAAATCAGTACACCCAAATAGATTTGTCAGCAAACCTGTAGTTTCCTTTCAGAATCATCATTTTATATGGGATACCATACTACAAAATACTCTCGCAAATTTGAGCCATTGAATGCAAACAGGATTTGGTATTTTGCAGACCCCAAAAAAGTAATTTTCTTAACAAACTCATTCAAGATCATGTTTCAAAAATGAGAACATCCCAGTAACAGTCTTAAGAGAAAAGCTAAGTTTAGACAACAAAATTCTAATTAACAAGAACTGAACCACAGGTAAGTGTAATTATTCATTAAACAGATGTCCAGCAGACAGGTGTCTGTAAAAGGAAGTTACTTAATAAAGAAAACTCCTTCCCATTTCATGCTATCAGCAATGGCACCACATAGAAGGGAAATGTCACAAAACCTGAGAAAGAAAATAATTTCTTTGCAATAAATGTGAAGTCTACAAGAAGATCAGCAAAACTTTACTTATCAGTCAGAATACTGTAGCAAAAGTGATGCAAAACTATAACAAAGATGGAACTGCAACCATCTTACAGAGACGTCCAGGCCGACTATGGAAGTTAACACCTAAACAAAAGCGTCCTCTGATGAGAAGGGTAAGTGGCACCACATAGAAGAGAAATGTCACAAGACATTTCTGAGAAAGAAAATAATTTCTTTACAAAAAATGTGAAGTCTACAAGAAGATCAGCAAAGCTTTTCTTATCAGTCAGATGGAAGTTAACATCTAAACAAAAGCATCTTCTGATGAGAAGAAAATCGACAGGCAAATTCATTGCTATTAGCTGAAGAAGTAGAAAGCCAAACTAGGGTGAGTGTTTTCCATGACACGACACGGTGTACACTGCAAATGAATGGCATTCATGAGTGTCCTCCACAAAGGAAGCCTCTCTCCCTTAAAGCCCATGAACAATAAAAGTCCGTCTACAATTTGCCAGGGTCCATGCTTAAAACTATGAGGACTACCGGGACTCTATACTGTGTATGTGCATCTTATGTGTATGTCCGTATTTTATGTTTGTGTGCACTATGTATATGCATACGTTAAAATGTGTATAGAGTATTAGCATGTGCAAATTTTATATGTGTGCCTAATATAAATATATATGGAAATGTATATGTAGGTGGTGCCTGATGGAGGGTGGGGGGCCCAGATCAGAAGTCCTGATTAAGGGCCCTTCACTGTCATTGTCTGCCCCTTATATAAACAGTAAAATCTCCTTTAATAACTGGACTTCCATTGGGGTGGACTTCTCATAGATGGCCAGTAGGCATACTATATTGTGAATCTGGGCATCTCTCACAGAAAATCTGATCTGGATATGAGGGTGGTCTTCTATAAGCGGTGATGTTTTGGAGAGATTTAGGGAAAAGTCCCAATGCTTATCCATCGATCTGGTAATTTGAGTAAAATATTTGTGTTGATAACTGATCACAAAGTCACAAAATATGTAAGATTTGGCATAACCTGGCTCATTTTTCAAAAAGTTATGCTCAATTTTTTTAGCACCAAGTTTTGTTGCTTTTTTGTAGACTTACACTAACTTAGTATATTGTGTGAGAATTAAATGAATTATGAATTGGTTGGCGCATTTTACCACACTCTGGGGGTCCCTGACAGTCCTTCTTTACCGGCCCTGTAGTGATGCCAATGTAAACTTCCAAGTGACCGCGCAGTCAATCACTGTCACGAATGCAGGACAACCTATGATTAGCTAATTTTTGGGAAATCCTTATAACAAAAGGGGATTGAAAATATTTACAATTATTTTAAAAGCATTAAAAAAAAACAGACCCAATACTTATAATTAGTTTGTTGAAAGTAGTCTAATTAAAGGGAGCTGAAAGGATTAGAGATTATGAACCCGATTCACCAGTGTTTTTGCCAGAAAACTGGCATAAAGCTCTTGAAAAGTTGCAAAGTTTTGTGACTTTTCCCATTTTCACATAATTTTAACTTCTTTAAAGCCCAAGACGTACTGATACGTATCTGCGCCCTGGGACTTAAGAGCCTGATACGTATTAGTACATCTTTGTGATCGCGCACACAGGCTGTGCGGGCGTGATCGCCGCCGGGTGTCAACTGATTGTCACAGCTGACACCCAGTGCTATGTGCTGTGAGAGGTCCCGCACATTAACCCCCGCAATGCTGCGATCGAAGTCGTTCGCAGCATTGCGGGGGCAAGGGGAGGTGATCGGGATAGTCACCTCTCCTGCCGGCGTCCAGCAATGTGTGCCGCGGCTTCCCGGATGTTGCCATGATGACCCGATTCACTGAGGGGTGCAGTTTTAAGAATGGTGTCACTTTTGGGTATTTTCAGTCATAAAGACCCCTCAAAGTGACTTCAAATGTGATGTGGTCCCTAATAAAATGGTTTTGTAAATTTTGTTGGAAAAATGAGAAATCGCTGGTCAATTTTAACCCTTATAGCTCCCTAATAAAAATAAATTTGGGTTCCAAAATTGTGCTGATGTAAAGTAGACATATGGAAAATGTTATTTATTAACTTTTTTTGTGTGACACATCTCTCCGATTTAAGGGCATAAAAATTCAAATTTTGAAAATTGCTAAATTTTCAAAATTTTCGCCAAATATCTGTTTTTTTTCACAAATAAACACAAGTGATATCGAAGAAATTTTACCACAGTCATAAAGTACAATATGTCATGAAAAAATATTCTCAGAACCAGGGGGATCCGTTGAAGCGTTCCAGAGTAATTACCTCATAAAGTGACAGTGGTCAGAAATGTAAAAATTGGCCTTCTCATTAACGTGCAAACCACTTTGGGTTGTAAAGGGGTTAAGGACTCTACCTGCATATACAGTCATGGCGGAAAGTGCTGGCACCCTTGAAATTGTTTCAGAAAATTACACATGTTTTATTACACGCATGTTTATTTCCTTTGTGTTTATTGGAACAACACAAAAAAACTGAGAAAAAAAAGGCAAATTGGACATAATTTCACACAAAACTCCAAAAATGGGCCGGAATACATATATATATTTTTGATGGGACAACACTGAAGATGCGACACTTTGATACAATGTACAGTAGTCAGTGTACAGCTTGTTTAACTGTAAATTTGGTGTGCCTGCAAAATAACTCAACACACAGCCATTAATGTCTATACCGCTGGCAACAAAAGTGAGTACACCCCTAAGTGTGTTCTCAGCTGATGTTATTTGTTGGGTTTTCTTTGCATCCCGAACAATTTTCTTGGCAGTTGTGGCTGAAATTTTTGTTGGTCTACCTGACTGTGGTTTGGTTTTTACAGAGCATCTGATTTTCCATTTGTTAATCACAGTTTGAACACTGCAGACTGGCATTATCAATTCCTGGGATATCTTTTTGTATCCCTTTCCTGTGTTATACTCTTTTTGCCTCCCTTTCCTGTGTTATACAGTTCAACTACCTTTTCCCGTAGATCCATTGATAATTCTTTTGCTTTCCCCATTTCAAAATCCAGAAACGTCAGTGGCTGAATCCCAGAAACTCACTCAGCTTTATGCACACACACTGATTACAAGCAAACAGGTCATAGGTGAGGATGTTACCTTTAGTAGCCATTCAAACCCATTTGTGTCAAATTCTGTGCATGTTATCAGGCCAAAATCACCAGGGTATGTGAACTTTTTGATCAGGATTATTTGGATGTTTTTGGTTGTCATTAGTGATGAGCGAGCACTAAAATGCTCGAGTACTCGTTGCTCGGGTCGAGCAAATTGAAATACTCGGGTGCTCAACCCGAGCAATGAGCCCAATATAAGTCTAGGGGAAACTTGAGCATTTTTCAGGTGGCTCCCCAAGGCGGTCTGCAGAGGGCCTAAAAATTGCCCAAATCGATGGGAACTGTGCTCAAATGACATGGGAACAGCATGGGGAAGACCCCTGGAAGCATCTCTGACTCCCAGATCACTGCTGTCAACAACGTCGTCAGAGTATTACGCCACTTTTACGGCGTAAGGAACATCCTTTCCAGGGTGATGACTTGTATATAAGGCAAAATAAATAAACAAAAACAAAAATACTCCTACACACCTTGGGCTATGTTCACACGTAGCATTTTTGACACGTTTTTGCACTTTTGCATTGCTTTCAACCAAGACAAATGCATTCACCAGGAAATGTCATTTTAACATTTTACAACCTTATCTGGCCATGTGGTGTGTGACACATCATCAGACACATGCATACAGTGCTGAAAAGACATGGGAACAGCAAGGGGAAGACCTCTGGAAACATCTCTGACTCCCAGGTCACTGCCTAAATGTGTGCCTATCATAAGTAGTGTTGAGCCACCCCCGTAGTGTTCGAGTTCGGTTCGGTTCGTCGAACACCCGTGTGTTCGCCGAACTGTTCGTCGAACTGTTCGTCGAACACCTTCGAACACCGTTAAAACCAATGGCAGGCAAACAAAAACACATAGAAACACATAGAAAACACCTTCAAAGGTGTCCAAAAGCTGACAAACTGCTCAGAAGACACAACTAACACATGGAAAAGTGACAAGTACATATAGTCATGTGAAAAGAAAAGAGGAGGAGGAGTAAAAGGAGGGGGAGACACAGATATAGGCATGTCATGCCCTTCTAAAATCCAAAAAGTGAGAAGCCGACACGTTCAGTCCGCTCCTGCCCGTGCCACCTCCGTGTCGCCAGGTTTGTGCCAGAGCCGCGGTGAACCCTGACGGCCAGCCCCCCTCTCCCAATACTGGTGCCTGTCCGCTGGTGGGTCGAGCGAGCCCCCCTGTGGTGGAGGCAGCTCTAAGCTTTTTAATTTAAATTGTTTCTCTAATTTGAATGAATACACTTTAAATCCATTTACAAGGATCTATTGGAGGGCAAGTCTCATGCCAGCAGCCGCGGTAATTCCAGCTCCAGTAGCGTCCACTAAAGCTACTGCAGTTAAAAAGCTTTTATAAGGATCGAGCTCGGCTGTCCACCGCAAGGCATCCTACTGCCAGTCCCAGCCCCTATGCCTTGGGGTGCCTCCTGATGCTCTTCACTGAGTATCCCGTGGTCCCGAAGCATTTCCTTTGAAAAAATTAAGTGTCAAAACTACAGGTGGTGTAGCTTGCTTAACAGCCGGGATAATCCGCTGACTAGCAGACACTGCTACTAGGCACAAAGTATTTCCTGGGCTAGATGCAGTTAAAAATTTGTAATTAGATACTCTCGTTGGATGCTGAGAAAGCATTCCATAGAGTCTCCTGGCACGCCATATATGATTCTCTTAAAAAGCTTGGGGTAGGGGTCTAGGGGACCCTTTTATAGCCAAAATCACGGCCCTGTATCGCAATACGTCACCTAGGCTGAAGATAAATGGAACTGTATTACCCTGAGGGCTCGGTTGCTAAAGAGGTATTGCACCTCACCCAGAGGTGTGATATCTCACTCTCAGGTAAGGATGGAGTGTGGATCAGGACCCGACACCTGCATGCATTACACCACATTGCCGTGGGGCAGGGCGACCAATATGCCCCTGAGATGGGCACGACAGTCCCTGTCCCTGGCTGGAGTGGGGGGAGGGAACACTGAGGAAGGGGAACCCTGTAGTGCAGGAGCAGGGAGGAAGCAGTTCCTGGGTGCATTGAGAAGGGAGTATAAAAGGTGGGCACCATCTTAGTTCAGTGCAGAGAAGTCTGAGCAGAAGTGGCAGGGAGCAGGGGCTCTGCATGAGCTCTGCTCCGGAGGCGGGCCTAGTAACAGAGGCCCAGGCCTGGAAGAGGGAGAAGGAAGGAAGAGGAGCGGAGAAGGCTCCAGGAACGAGGAATGAAGGGATCCCAGGGGTGCGGACGGGCGAGTCGCCACCGCACGCCCGAATTCACCTGCGTGGAGGGGTCAGGCCAAAGGGGGAGACCGGTCCCCGAAACTAGTGGAGGCAGGAAACGACCCTCAGCTAGAAACCGGAGGCTGTGACATTTTATGTGGCGCAGCCCCTCGCTACACCCGCTAGAAAGGCACCACATAGGGTCAGGGAAATTGGCGCCAAGTTTACCAAGAGGAAGCCCGAGGCAGCCGGACAGAAGGGTTGGTAAGAAAGGCCAGGCAAAGGACACACAAAGGGGGTCCTGTGAAGCGCTCCAAAGTTATCTGGGAGTTGTCTGAGCCCCTCACCTGGTGAGCACAGTACGACGTGGGCAGCCGTTACCTGCAGACGTGGTCTGGATAATAAGAACTGTGAGTAAAGGCCCTGGACTGCATCACTGACTCCGTGTCGTTACTGCTGCTGCCCTGCACCATCACCCCCATCCTCCGCATACACTGCCCTGAGGCTATACTCCTCCCGTGGGGAGTTATGCTACGCTCTGCTGCACCCACAACACCAGCCTCAGCGGTCTGCCCTGGAGCGGCGGTTCACTCTGACCGCAATCCACGGGTGGCGTAGTCGGACATTTAAACATCAAAACCACATAAATAGTTCCGCCACTGGTTTGACCGCCCTGAGCCACGGAAACGGGTCGCCGCCACGGAGACTACAACCACCAGCATCCACCAAAAAGGGTCCGGCTCCGGGTGTCCCAAGGCCCAGGGGGCGAGTCAGAACATTTTCATCACCTTTCACAATCACCAATGGGACAAGGCAGGGATGTTCTCTGTCCCCTCTCTTATACATCCTAGTGACGGAGCACCTGCTCTCATCAATTCGCCATAACCCCAATATTAGGTGGATTGAGGTGGGAGGCACCGAGTACAAGTGCTCTCTATTTGCTGATGATGTCCTAGTATATATCACTCAATCACATATATCCATCCATGCTGTTATGGCTGAAATAGATCACTTTGTTACATGGTCAAATTTTAAAATCAATGCAGCGAAGTCTGAGGCCCTCGATGTCTCCCTCCCCAAATCCATATAGGATTCCATCCAGTCCAACTTTCCCTTTGCCTGGCCCTCACAGGGTATCAAATACTTAGGAATTCCTATTCATAGAGACCTCTCCCATCTATGTTATCTTAATTTTGGGCCCTTTATTGAACAACTCCATACAGACCACGGTTGGCAAGTTAGAACTGTAAGATTCACTACGTGAACCACTGGTGTTTTGTGGAAAAGCACATGTACACTGTGTTCCAAATTATTATGCAAAAAGTGTTTAGGAGTGATAAGGGAAGAATTTGTTTGTTTGTCAGTTAAACTCATTGATGGTGATGTGTGTCAGGGCTCTTTATATCACTGTAAGCAATTGCAGACACCTGTGCTAATTAGTTTGGCAGGTGTGTCCAATGAAAGGCAAGACTACTTAAGAAGGCTGTCTCACATTATTAAGCAGCCTACATTTTCTGCCAAAATGGGAAAGAAAAAGGATGTGTCGGCTGCTGAGAAGCAACAAATTGTGGAGTGTTTAGGTCAAGGCATGACTACAATCAACATTGTGCGATGATCAGGATGAAGTGTCTTGGCAATCAAGAAGTATGTAGCTGATTCACAGTACACACGTGTGCGTGCTGATAAGGGCAAATTGAGGACTCTTTCCTACAAGCAATTACGTCAGGTTAAAAGAGCAGCGGCAAAAAAGCCTTGTCATAGCAGCAGACAAGTTTTTGAAGCTGCTGGTGCCTCCAACGTCCCCCGAACAACAAGATGCAGGGTCCTTCAGAGGTTTGCAGCTGTGCATACGCCATCCTGTCGACCTCCTCTATCCACTTCACACAAGCAGAAATGGCTCCAGTGGGCCAAACATTACATGAAGACTGATTTCAAAACTGTTTTGTTCACGGATGAGTGCCGTGCAGCGCTCGATGGTCCAGATGGATGGAGTGGAGGATGGCTGGTTGATGGACACCCCACGCAAACACGGCTACAGCGCCAACAAGGAGGAGGTGGAGTAATGTTTTGGGCTGGAATCATGGGGAGAGAGATTGTCGGCCCCTTTAGGATCCCTGAAGGCGCTAAAGATGAACTCCATAATGTATGTGGATTTTATCAAACAGCACTTCCTGCCATGGTTCAAGAAGAAGAACCGTGTATTTCACAGCAAGATCATTTTTTTGCATGATAATGCACCATCTCATGCTGCACATAAAACATCTGCATCTCTGGCTGATATGGGCATAAAAGGGGACAAACTTATGGTGTGACCCCCATGCTCCCCTGACCTCTACCCCATTCAGAACCTCTGGAGCATCATCAAAAGGAGTGTCTATGATGGCGGGAGGCAGTTCACATCTAAGCAACAGCTCTGGGAGGGTATTCTGTCCTCATGCAAAACAATTGAAGCAGAAACCATCCAAAACCTGACAAATTCAATGGACGAGAGAGTTCAGAAGCTCCTTTCGAACAAGGGGTCCTATGTGAAAATGTAACATCACCTAGAATAAAGTTTAGAGTTGAAAACTGTTTGATTTCAGTTTCTAATAACCTGCTAATGCTTATAATTTCAAAAATGACCATTTTTTTGGTCTTTATTAAAATGAAAAGGTTGATCGAAAAGTTTGGCAGATCTAAGAGTGTGGCAACCCAGTAGTCAGGATTACTTCGAATTCTGACAATATGAGGGTCATGTTGCAGGTAGTGCAGCAAGAAGGCACTTATGTGTCTTGCGCATCTCGGAGCCCCAAAATTATTTTCCGGGCTAGATGCAGCTAAAAATTATTATAAATTTTAAATCTGGTGGAGCTTAGTATAGATGGCCTAATAGGATCAGTGCTGCACACTGCTACAAAGCCCAAATTATTTTCCAGCCAAGATACAGATAAACATGATTAGTAATTTTAAATCTGGTGGAGCTTATTATAGATGGCCTAATAGAATCAGTGCTGCACACTGCTACAAAGCCCAAATTATTTTCCAGCCAAGATACAGATAAACATGATTAGTAATTTGAAAGCTTAAAACGGTTGGTAGGGTGATTTTAACCAATCATCCATCTTTTACTCTCCCCAGGATGACACAGGGGTAGAAAAGTCGTTTCGGATCCATGATTTGTTCATCTTTATGAACATGAGTCTGTCTACATTATCAGTGGAGAGCCGCGTGCGCTTATCTGTCAGCACACCACCAGCAGCGCTGAACACACGTTCAGACAGAACGCTGGCTGCGGGGCATGACAAGATCTCCAAGGCGTAAGTGGCTAGCTCCGGCCATTTATCCAGATTGGAAGCCCAAAAAGAGCAAGGGTCCAGTGACACAGTCATGGCTTCAATGTTTACTTGGAGATACTCCTGTACCATCGTCTCTAGGCGTTGACTATGTGTCAGACTTCTTGTCTCCTGTGGCCTTGCAAAGGATGGGCTAAAAAAGTGGTGAAATGATTGCGCAAAATTGATGTTACCAGCAGATACTGTGGTTCTGTTATGGTTTGAGTGCTGAACACTTGACGGTCCCACGGTTGGCAAGTTGGAACTGTGAGATTCACTACGTGCACCACTGGTGTTTTGTGGAAAAGCACATGTAAGATTCTGCAACAGTCTCTGCTGATACTCCTGCATGCGTGCATCCCTTTCTATGGCAGGAATAATTTCTGCAAATTTACTTTTGTACCGGGGATCTAACAGTGTGGCAACCCAGTAGTCAGGATTATTTCTAATTCTCCCAATTCGAGGGTCATGTTGCAGGTAGTGCAGCAAGAAGGCACTCATGTGTGTTGCGCATCCAGGAGCACCAAGTCCCTGTTGTGTTGGTGGCGAAGTAACAATCATGCTTCCTTCCTCTGTCCTCTCCCCCCAACCTCGCACAACAGAAATGTGAACAAGGTCTCCCTCATCTGATGAGTCTTCCATCAGTTCGTCCTCCACTTCTTCCTGGGCTCCTGCACCTTCCTCACTAGTTTGGCTGCTACCATGCGCCCTGGTAAAACCATCTCCCCCACCCTCACATGCCTGCCGCCTTGGTGCTGCCGACCGTCTGGACCTTGCAGATGTTAGCCCTTCCGCATACAACTCCTCCTCCACCTCCTCTTGTGCCACCACCTGACTCCGAATTCTGTTTAACATGTGCTCCAGCATGTAAATCACCGGAATAGTCATGCTGATAATGGCATCGTCAGCACTAAACATCTTCGTCGCCATTTCAAAACTGTGCAGAAGGGTGCATAGGTCCCTGATCTGAGACCACTCCTCCAGCGTGATTTGCCCCACGTCTGGATCTCGTTGGCCCAGGCTATACGTCAGAACGTATTGCATCAGGGCTTGTCGGTGCTGCCACAGTCGCTGCAACATGTGCAGAGTTGAATTCCACCGGGTAGGCACATCGCATTTTAGCCGGTGAAGTGGGAGGCCCAACGACTTCTGTAGAGATGTGAGTCGCTGAGCTGCGGGATGCGAACGGCGGAAGTGAGCACACAGCGACCGTGCCCTCTGCAGAAGGCCATCTAGTCTGGGATAGTGGGCTAAAAATTGCTGGACAACCAGGTTCAACACGTGAGCCATACAAGGCACGTGTGTGACATTGCCCCGGCGAAGGGCCGCACACAGGTTTGCAACATTGTCGCACACGGCCTTCCCTGGTTTCAGGTCCAGTGGAGACAACCATTCATGAAATTGGTTCTCCAGAGCTGACCACAACTCCTCAGCTGTGTGACTCACATTTCCCAGACATTTCAAAGTAAAAAACCGCCTGATGACGTTGAGCCCTACTGCCAGCATAGTAAGGAGGTGTGCAGGATCCCTTCTGCGCAGTTAGAAAGCTTGTGGCATGACCAGACAGGCTTTGGGTGCAGGTGGAAGACCGAGAGGAGGTTGAGGAGGCAGAAGCAGTGGAGGAACTTTGACATAAAGAGGACTGACGCACAACTCATGGGGACGGCAAGACTTGGACAGCAGCCCCTTGTCCTGCTGTCACCATAGTTACCCAGTGCCCAGTCAGCGACATGTAAGGCCCCTGTCCATGCCTACTCGTCCAAGTGTCTGTGGTGAAATGCACCCTGTCACACACAGAGTTTCTCAAAGAAGCGGTGATGTTGTGTGCGACATGCTGGTGGAGTGCAGGCACACGTTTCTTTGAGAAGTAGTGCCGACTGGGCATCTGGTACTGGGGCACTGCGACGGACATAAGGTCTCGAAAATCCTCTGTGTCCACCAGGCGGAAAGGCTGCATTTCTGTAGCCAAGAGCTTGCAGATGGTGAAATTCAACCTCTTAGCTTTCTCATGGCTAGGAGGAAATGGTCTTTTACTTGTCCACATCTGAGGGACCGAGGGCTGGCTATTGTGCTTAGACGGGGTTGATAAGGGTGTCCCCGGCAAACTGCCGGTCTGTGAGGAAGATGCAGGCGGACATGTTAGGTTGCCTTGATCCAAAGGTGGTGCTATCGATGTCGGACAGCGCTCAACACCAGCTGGTGTTACCACCTCCAAAGAAAATGATGACCTGCCAATCACGCTGGCTGTTGCAGGTAAAGAGGTGGCAGGTCTGCGCCCCAAAACAGGTGTGACTGCTGTCCCCCCAGTCACAGAGGATGAAGAGGCCGCGGATGCACAAGATATGGCAGACGGTGGTTGGCCCGGCCGGCTAGGCCGCATTGTAGCACACTGAGCTTCCCACTGCAACTTATGCTTCATGTCCATGTGCCGGTTCATGCATGAAGTACTCAAACTATGTATTTTTTGGCCTCTACTTAGCTTTTGCTGACAAATGTTACAGATAACACGAGTTGGGTCATCTTTATCGATCTGAAAAAATGCCCAGGCTATGCAAGGCTTAGCACCCATGCGACCTGAAGAGCCACCACGACTTGTGGTGAGAGGCAGAGTTGTGTTTGAGGATGCAGTTGTTGACGTGCTTCCAGTACTACGTCTCTGTCCAGGAAGGCGCAACCTGACCTTGTCGTCACTAGCATCTTCCTCCACCTCCTCTGCTGACCTCATCTCTTGGCTGACTGTGGGTTGACAGTAAGTGGGATCTCCAACCTCATCATCATCACCCTGTGCGTTATCACACCCGTCGTCCTCAGAGCCAACCTGTTCCTGCCCTGACAAAAAACTAAAGTTGTCGCTCCAATCAGGTATTTAAGTCTCATCATCGTCTTCCTCATTGTCTCCACCAACAGGAGTTACAGTTTGGGAATGAGGGTCTACATTATGGTCAGAACCTTCTGCGTCTGGTCCTGGATCCGACTCATAAAGATTCTGGGCATCAGTGCAGATCATTTCCTCGTCTGGATTCACAGAAGCGCTGGAGTCGACCTCTGATTCCCAGGCTATAGTATGAGTAAACAGCTCTGCAGACTCAACCATCTGTTCTACCTCATACTCAGACGGGCAGCTGGAGATTTGGGAGCTGTGAGGAAGCAAGTGCGATTGGGGTGACACCTTTGAGGACTGGAGTATTTGTGATGTTGAAGTTGATGTGGAGGAGAGCCCACTTAAAGGAGCACTTGATATCCGTTGAAGCACCTGCTGTTTTTGTGCCTCATCTGGAATTTGTAGCGATTGGCGTGGCCGTAAGAAAGGGATCTTATCACATTGTCCGCTAAAAGAAGTAGACATTTTAGTTTGGCTAGAAGATGGTCTTTCTTCTGCAGATGTTACTGTTGCTTTAACACCTACCCCACGGACACAACCTTTTTTCCCCTTCCCAACATGCCTATTCCCCTTTCCACCAGCAGCAGGCCTTTTTCCACTCATTTTGGTGGTTAACTAATTCACAACTCTGGAGTTGTTTGCACAAAAAAACAATGGATGGGAACCGAGCAGAGCTGAGTGGCCAAACTGTGGTATTAGGCCAAAACTATTGGCTGGGTTAGATGCAGAAAAAAATTATATTCAATTTGCAACCTGATGGAGGTCAGTATAGATGGACTAATAGAACAAGTCCCACACACTGCTAGAAGCCCAAATATTTTTTCAGAGGTAGATGCAGAAAAAAAAATATTCAGTTTGCAACCTGATGGAGGTCAGTATAGATGGACTAATAGAGAAAGTCCCACACACTGCTAGAAGGCCAAATATTTTTTCAGAGCTAGATGCAGACAAAAAATTATTTTGAATTTGCAACCTGATGGAGGTCAGTATAGGTGGACTAATAGAACAAGTCCCACACACTGCTAGAAGGCCAAATATTTTTTCAGAGCTAGATGCAGAAAAAAATTATATTCAGTTTGCAACCTGATGGAGGTCAGTATACAGTTATATGAAAAAGTTTGGGCACCCCTATTAATCTTAAGCTTAATGTTTTATAAAAATTGGTGTTTTTGAAACAGCTATTTCAGTTTGATATATGTAATAACTGTTGGACACAGTAATGTTTCTGCCTTGAAATGAGGTTTATTGTACTAACAGAAAATGTGCAATCTGCATTCAAACAAAATTTGACAGGAGCATAAGTATGGGCATCCTTATCATTTTCTTGTTTTAAATACTCCTACCTACTTTTTACTGACTTACTAAAGCACTTTTTTTGGTTTTGTAACCTCATTGAGCTTTGAACTTCATAGCCAGGTGTATGCAATCATGGGAAAAGCTACTTAAAGTGGCCACTTGCAAGTTGTTCTCCTGTTTGAATCTCCTTTGAAGAGTGGCATCATGGGCTCCTCAAAACAACTGTCAAATGATCTGAAAACAAAGATTATTCAACATAGTTGTTCAGGGGAAGGATACAAAAAGCTGTCTCAGAGATTTAACCAGTCAGTTTCCACTGTGAGGAACATAGTAAGGAAATGGAAGAACACAGGGACAGTTCTTGTTAAGGCCAGAAGTGGCAGGCCAAGAAAAACATCAGAAAGGCTGAGACGAAGAATGGTGAGATCAGTCAAGGACAATCCTCAGACCACCTCCAGAGAGCTGCAGCATCAACTTGCTGCAGATGGTGTCACTGTGCATCGGTCAACTATACAACGCACTTTGCACAAGGAGAAGCTGTATGGGAGAGTGATGCGAAAGAAGCCGTTTCTGCAAGCACGCCACAAACAGAGTCGGCTGAGGTATGCAAAAGCACATTTGGAGAAGCCAATTTCTTTTTGGAAGAAGGTCCTGTGGACTGATGAAACCAAGATTGAGTTGTTTGGTCATACAAAAAGGCGTTATGCATGGCGGCAAAAAAACACAGCATTCCAAGAAAAACACTTGCTACCAACAGTAAAATTTGGTGGAGGTTCCATCATGCTTTGGGACTGTGTGGCCAATGCCGGCACCGGGAATCTTGTTAAAGTTGAGGGACGCATGGATTCCACTCAGTATCAGCAGATTCTTGACAATAATGTTCAAGAATCAGTGACAAAGTTGAAGTTACGCAGGGGATGGATCTTTCAGCAAGACAATGATCCAAAACACCGCTCCAAATCTACTCAGGCATTCATGCAGAGGAACAATTACAATGTTCTGGAATGGCCATCCCAGTCCCCAGACCTGAATATCATTGAACATCTGTGGGATCATTTGAAGAGGGCTGTCCATGCTCGGCGACCATCAAACTTAACTGAACTGGAATTGTTTTGTAAAGAGGAATGGTCAAAAATACCTTCATCCAGGATCCAGGAAATCATTAAAAGCTACAGGAAATGACTAGAGGCTGTTATTTTTGCAAAAGGAGGATCTACTAAATATTAATGTCACTTTTCTGGTGAGGTGCCCATACTTATGCACCTGTCAAATTTTGTTTGAATGCAGATTGCACATTTTCTGTTAGTATAATAAACCTCATTTCAAGGCAGAAACATTACTGTGTCCAACAGTTATTACATATATCAAACTGAAATAGCTGTTGCAAAAACACCAATTTTTATAAAACATTAAGCTTAAGATTAATAGGGGTGCCCAAACTTTTTCATATAACTGTAGATGGACTAATAGAGAAAGTCCCACACACTGCTAGAAGGCCAAATATTTTTTCAGAGCTAGATGCAGAAAAAAATTATATTCAGTTTTCAACCTGATGGAGGTCAGTATAGATGGACTAATAGAGAAAGTCCCACACACTGCTAGAAGGCCAAATATTTTTTCAGAGCTAGATGCAGAAAAAAATTATATTCAGTTTGCAACCTGATGGAGGTCAGTATAGATGGACTAATAGAACAAGTCCCACACACAGCTAGAAGCCCAATATTTTTTCAGAGGTAGATGCAGAAAAAAATTTATTCAGTTTGCAACCTGATGGAGGTCAGTATAGATGGACTAATACAACAAGTCCCACACACAGCTAGAAGCCCAATATTTTTTCAGAGCTAGATGCAGAAAAAAATTATATTCAATTTGCAACCTGATGGAGGTCAGTATAGATGGAGTAATAGAACAAGTCCCACACACAGCTAGAAGCCCAAATATTTTTACAGAGCTAGATGCAGATAAAAATTATTTTTAATTTGCAACCTGATGGAGGTCAGTATAGATGGACTAATAGAGAAAGTTCCACACACTGCTAGAAGGCCAAATATTTTTTCAGAGGTAGATGCAGAAAAAAATTATATTCAGTTTGCAACCTGATGGAGGTCAGTATAGATGGACTAATAGAGAAAGTCCCACACACTGCTAGAAGGCCAAATATTTTTTCAGAGCTAGATGCAGAAAAAAATTATATTCAGTTTGCAACCTGATGGAGGTCAGTATAGATGGACTAATAGAACAAGTCCCACACACAGCTACAAGCCCAATATTTTTTCAGAGCTAGATGCAGAAAAAAATTATATTCAGTTTGCAACCTGATGGAGGTCTGTATAGATGGATTAATAGAACAAGTCCCACACACAGCTAGAAGCCCAATATTTTTTCAGAGGTAGATGCAGAAAAAAATATATTCAGTTTGCAACCTGATGGAGGTCAGTATAGATGGACTAATACAACAAGTCCCACACACAGCTAGAAGCCCAATATTTTTTCAGAGCTAGATGCAGAAAAAAATTATATTCAATTTGCAACCTGATGGAGGTCAGTATAGATGGAGTAATAGAACAAGTCCCACACACAGCTAGAAGCCCAAATATTTTTTCAGAGGTAGATGCAGAAAAAAATTATATTCAGTTTGCAACCTGATGGAGGTCTGCATAGATGGATTAATAGAACAAGTCCCACACACAGCTACAAGCCCAATATTTTTTCAGAGGTAGATGCAGAAAAAAATATATTCAGTTTGCAACCTGACGGAGGTCAGTATAGATGGACTAATAGAGAAAGTCCCACACACTGCTAGAAGGCCAAATATTTTTTCAGAGCTAGATGCAGAAAAAAATTATATTCAATTTGCAACCTGATGGAGGTCAGTATAGATGGACTAATAGAATGATGCTATGCCCAAAAGATTTTACTTCACTAGGTGCAGTAAAAAAATTGGTATTCAATACACAGGTGGTATATCTTGCAACACAGATAGGCTACTCCACTGACTAACACACTCTGCAATAGGCCAAAAAGGATTAGCTTTGCTAGATTTAGCCAAATGCTGTGAAAAAAACTTGCACAGCACTGGCACAGACCTGCCTGGCAAAAACTGATAGGAACTGATGTAACCTAGTCCTGAAAAGGACTCCAATTACAATTAGTCTTTACTCCCACAACCTATCTATTTAAGAGCACAGACCTGCCTGATAAAAGTCGTAGGAAATGCTGTAACCTAGTCCTTAAAAGGACTGCAATCACAACTATTCCCTACTCCCAAGCTATCTGTAGATTTGTGCGAAAATTGGCTTGAAATTAACAAGGTATAGCGCACACAGCAACAGCGGTGTCGTCTAACACGCAACTGCAGCAGTGAGAAAATGGTGGCGACGGGGAAAATGGCTTGGTCTTATAGGGCAAGGACATGTGACATACACTGCCAATGACACATGCCCTTGCTTGTGTGAAAAAAAGCACTTCGCTCCGTGTGTGCGCTGCTGATAGGCTGACAGACTGCACCTCCCCACTGTAAATGTGGGAAAGAGAAAAAAAAATGGAGATCTTCATTATTCCTGCAGAGATCCATCCCCTGCCCCTCCCCCCACCCCGCTGTACACTCAAACTGCGTATTAACATTAATTTTCATCATTACTGAGAAAAAATCCAGTTATGATTTTGGTGCACGAACAGTTATCGAACATAACCTCGAACAGCCGAATTTTTCTCAAATCGTTCGTGTTCGCCGAACGGCTCGAACACCGCCCAAAACAGCTCGAATTTGAGATTGGCGAACAGTTCGAGTAGAACAACGCTCATCTCTAATCATAAGTGATCCTTGGCACATGCGAAGATGCCTCCCGCCATGCACCTGTCGTTGCAGACTTGCAACAATCACCGTCCACGTCCTTGTCCCACTGCAGTGTTCAGTTGTCCCTACCCCATTCCTTGGAATGGAAGCACAAGAATGCCGGCAGCCACCCACCCACAGGCTGCAATACTATACTGCCAAATTTTTGACAGCTGCTTGCACTTGAAATGTGGCCTTTTAGGCTCGTGGAGGCGGAAGCTTTTCATAACCTCATGCCGGCGGCGTCCGGGTGTCCATACTCGGTCCCCAGCCGCCACTATATTTCCCGGTATCGCCTCCGCCTTCCACAAGCACGGGTCCCATAACATTACCCGTGCCCTCCCCAGTGCACTTACTGGGAAGGACCGCCTAACCACAAACACGTGGACAGGTGAATGTGGCCAGGGACGGTACGGAGCCAGTCCACAACTTTTTTTGCTAAGAGTTGTATTTAGCTCGGTGAAAGGACTGGCATAGAGGGAAACCGTATCTACCCTGCGTGTCATTTCTCCCAGAAAATCCTGTAATTGAGCTCGTTGCAGAAGCAATAGCAGCCCATCCAACATCAACTCGCACTTGTCAATGGTGCTTTGACACACACACATCTTTCTTTGCGCATTTAATTTCTTGAATACAGAGTTGGAAAATGGCCTGATCCGTAATGCGTTTTGAGAAATAACATGCATAAGCATGGCCGATCCACATTAAAAAAGCAGCCATAGAGTGTCCAGGAACCTTCCCCCACACTTTTCTTAGCCAGGGCTGCTTTTCGGCAGGGTTGCATGGGCCCACCAGAGAACCGGAGACTCCTCCGGCGGGCCCTGGCTTCTCCTTCAGGAGAGTTCATAGTGCCGAGGTGAGGCCATGATGATGATAGAGGCCATCATCTGCTTAGTTTTCTGTTACTTGGAATGCAATTGCAAGTATGCAGCCAGCCACCCACCCACCCACAGGCCGCAACACTAAACTGACAGATTTCTGGGCAGCTCTTTGCACTTGAAATATGGCCTTTTAAGCTTGTGGAGGTGGAAGCTTTTCACAACCTCATGCAGGCGGCGGCCGGGTGTCCATACTCGGTCCCCAGCCGCCACTATTTTTCCCAGTATCGCCTTCGCCTTCCACAAGCATGGGTCCCACAACATTACCCATGCCCTACCCAGTGCACTTACTAAGAAGGACTGCCTAACCACAAACACGTGGACAGGTGAATGTGGCCAGGGACGGTACGGAGCCAGTCCACAACTTTTTTTGATAAGAGTTGTATTTAGCTCAGTGAAAGGACTGGCAGAGAGGGAAACCGTATCTACCCTGCGTGTCATTTCTCCCAGGAAGTCCTCTAAAGCTGCTTGCACTTGAAATGTGGCCTGAACATTACTGCTGGTACTTTTCTGTGGAAATTTTCTTGCCTCCTACCAGCCTGGAATATTTCCAGCAAACTATGGTACAACACCATGGTATTAGCACTGCCCCCAGTACCAGTAGCGAAGCCATCCTCAATTTCCTTCTCTGGAATTTTATTTGGTAGACTGAGTGGCTGCCCAAATACATTTTCTCACAAAGGAGCTGATGATAGAGTGGCAGTAGGTTCAAGTTTCTCCAGCCTGTTAGATATTAGAGGGTGAACGGCAGCACATTGGATCAGTGGTTAGCACTGAAGTCTTGCAGCACTGGGATCCTGGGTTCAAATCCCAGCAAGGACAACATCTGCAAGAAATTTGTATGTTCTCCCCATGTTTGCATGTGTTTCCTCCTCAGTAAAAATAGAGTGTCCTGGAATCTTCCCACACACTTTTCTTAGCCAGGACTGCTTCTCGGCAGGGTTGGACAGTCCCACCAGAGAATTCTCTGGTGTGCCTTGGCTTCTACCTCAGGAGAGTTCATGATAGCGCTAACTTTGCAGCTGCTATGGGGCTCTTGAGCGGGTGAGAAAGGTTAGCCCTCAGAAACAAATCCTCTGGTGGGCAAAATGTTTTTCAATCTGAAACAGCTTCTCAGTGGGAGTTGTATTTCACCACAGCCATATTCTTTAGCTCTGTGAAAGGACTGGCATAGAGGGAAACCTTATCTACCCCGGTTGTCATTTCTCCATCACCAGGTTCCGCCCATTGTAACACACGACCATGCCTGGCTGTATGTTCTGCTATGAGAGCCACAGATCAAGCTGCTGTGTTACAGCTTTCAACAACTATGCAGCGCTGGGCGGTTTGTCAATTAAGCATTAAGCATGTTATCTTCAGCACAGCCTGTTGCTGTTTGGCCAAGGCAGTGCTGCAGTGCTGTTGACTTGCCCCCTGGGCCGTGGGGCACTCAGATCCGGGCAATAGGGGGAAACGATGGGAGTAGTAGTGGCAACCCGGTTCCGTGGCTCAGGGTGGTCAGGCCAGTGGTAGTCCGTTATGTGTTAATGATTATGTCCGACTACGCCACCCGTGGATTTGCGGTTATTAGGAACCGCCGCTGCATGCAGACCGCTGGGGCTGATGGGGTGTGCAGCTATGGTAGTGTGACTCCCCACGGGAAGAGTGCGGCCCCAGGGCAGTATAGTGGATGGTGGGAGTGATGGTAGTGAGAGTCCCAGTGATGATATTGCTGGAGGAGCAAGGAGCACACAGACAACAGGTTGCAGTCCAGGGTCTTTACTAGAACAGGTAAACTGACCCACAAACAGTCCCAGCTAGGAGGGGACCTGGATGTCTGAGAGCAACGGGGAAATTGGCCCTGGTCAGGGTGAGGGTGTAGGCCTACCGTGCTTTCTGCGCTCCTTCTGGCTATCTCCTCCTGATAGGGTAACAGCCCACGTTTCCGAGCTTTCCGTGCTTTCTCGCCTGTATGGCCTGCGACGTGGGTTCCTTTCTGCTCCCAGCCTTGTACGGCTTCACTGGTCCCTTCGGTTGTGGCAGGGCCTCCAGGCTTCTTAGGCCAAGGAATGTACAGTCCCTTGCAGACTGGTTCTCTGCTGGGGGATGTGGAATCCTTCCAGCCTCAGACACTAAAGTCTGGTAAAATAAAGTCTTTTCTCTGCCAAGACAGGCTCTCTTCGCCTCTTGTCTCTGGCTTGTGGCTCTCTCCTACTGCCACACTTCCTCTTAGGTGCAATCAACTTTCTGTCCCTGCTCCACTCTGGGACACGTCTCAAAGCTGAGACAGGCAATCCAGTTCTCCCTAACCCTGTCCCCAGTACCAGCTTTTATAGGGGCAGCCTGCTCCCCCTACTGGCCTGAGACAGGAGGCATTGCATGCTAATGTTCCCCTGGCCAGAGAACCTCCCCCTTGCTCTCAGACACAGCTTTAATTACACTTGTGGCATCCAGGTAGGGTGACACATTCCCCCCTAGTGAAATTTAGTACTCCGGGACTAAACAGTAAACAAAGACAATATGCATAACAATAAAACATTAATAGACAGACGACGCACAAATTGAGTTCTTAAGGTCACAGTGTGGTCTGTGACCGGGTGTCCATATCACCAACACAACGGGAGCCTTAACCAGGTGGGGGTCTGTCCTACCCCAAGTCCTTCACAGTCTTAGTTCATTCCTGGGTTAGGCTCAGAATGCAGTCCATACAAGGTCCCGGTTATAAAAGTCCATAACCTGTGAGTCCTTACGGTAGCTGCAAGAAACTGAAACAGAGTATTACCAAACATGCATGTAACTTTGCAAACGATTCAACATTTGGCAACAGGGTTATTTACACTTTTAGTACACTCTATATTCTCCAGCGAGCGGGTATCTGCCCCTTCGTGCTCCTGGTTGACCTACGTAGCCCACTGTCTGGTGGTGGACCAACCTGGTTTTCCCCACTAGTGTTAGGGGTACAGCTACCAGCTGGGTGTACAGGTAGGGCAGGCAGCTGTCTGCGGGTCCTTTGGCTTACCACAGGCATGGCAGGCTCACTGTCAGCAGAGGGTTGACTCTCCTGGGCTGCTGGAACAGGCTCTTCTGCCTCTGGAACCGCTTGCTCCTCTTCACCTTCCGGCTCTGGTGTTGGTTGTTGCTGTGCCGGTTGCAGGAAATGCAGGACAGGTACCACTATGGCATCATTTATGCGAGTCCAGGACTGAGGGAACTCTCCGAGAACGGTGCTGATCATTTCTTCCTTGTCCTCTGCGGGTTCAAGGTCACTCTGATCCTCTTCTGCACTACGGAGTTGCTTGGGGCACCTTTTGAGGTGGTCTCTGGAGACGACACTAGTGGTTTCTCCTCCGTCCTTGGTGATTACGCACACCTTTGGGTTGTCGTGGTCAGACTGCAGTACGGTGTAGGGTTCCCTTTCCCACTGGTCGTCCAACTTATGTAGCCTTCTTTTTCGCTTTAGGACTTGCTCACCAGGTTCTAGGGGACTAGCAGGGGCGTGTTGATTGAAGAGTCTTTCTTGCTTCTCTCTCACCTGGGCCAGGCTCTTCTCTACACTCTCCTGTACCTTCTTGTACTGCATTTGCCTTTCCGTATCCCAGTCCGCATCCGGGGAGGTGTCCTCAGGTATTAGGACTCCCATCTCCAGGTCTACGGGCAGCTTACCCGGTCTGGCTCGCATCAGGTAAGCTGGGGTGCAGTTTGTAGCGTTCACCGGGATATTGTTGTACATGTCTACCAGGTCCGGCAGTTTTTCTGGCCACAGGCTGCGTTCCTCCAGGGGCAACGTCTTCAGGAGATCAATGACTATATTGTTCATCTTCTCACACATCCCGTTGTTTTGGGGGTGGTAAGGCGTTGTACGAATCTTCTTACAGCCATAGAGGTTGCAGAACTCCTGGAAGATTTCGGCTTCAAACGCTGGACCCTGGTCTGTCAGGACCTGTTCCGGATACCCGTGTGGACGGCAGAAGTATTGCTGGAAGGCTCGGGCCGCTGTTTGGGCTGTCAAGTCCTTTACCGGGACCACCACTAGAGAAAGGGAATAGTGGTCCACGATTGTCAGGGCGTAGATGTATCCGGACCGGCTTGGAGCCAATTTGACGTGGTCCAGAGCTACCAGCTCAAGAGGCTGCGTGGTGACGATGGGCCTCAAGGGTGTCTTCTGGCTGGTGCGGTCCTTCCTCCTCAGGTGACAAGGGCCACAGTCTCTGCACCACTTTTCTACTGCTCCTCTCATGCCGACCCAAAAGAACCTTCCTCTTAGTAGGAACTCCAGTTTCTTCCAACCGAAGTGTCCCGCTCTGTCATGGTAAGCTCCCAGGACCATAGCTGCATCTCGCCTTGGGACCACGACTTGCCAGGTCAGCTCGTGCGTCCGGTGGTTGACAATCCTTCTGCACAACTTGCCTTCGTAGAGGAACAGCTTGCTGTTCTCCTTCCATAGCTGCTTGGCTTCCTCTGGGGCATCTGGATCTAGGGGGGCGTCTTCCCGGGTCAGCAGATCTTTCACCAGGCGGACAGCAGGGTCACTATCTTGGGTTTCGGCCCAGCTGTGGTGAGGTAGGGGATTCATCATCACAGTTGTTAGATCCTCCTCCTTCACGCGGTGAGAGTGTTGAACGGCTCCATACCGGTGAAACGCGGGGAGTTCTACCACTTCCAGCTCTTCTGGGTCTTCGTCACCTTCAGGTAAGTGAGGCATTCTTGATAGGGCGTCCGCGTTGGCGTTGGTTTTGCCTGCCCGGTACTTGATCACGAAGTCATAGTTGGAGAGACGGGCCATCCACCGCTGTTCCAGGGCACCCAGTCTTGCATTGTCCAGGTGTGTCAACGGGTTGTTGTCCGTGTACACGGTGAACTTTGCGGAGGCCAGGTAATGCTTGAAGCGTTCCGTCACGGCCCACACCACCACCAAGAATTCTAGCTTGAAGGAGCTGTAATTCTCCGGGTTCCTTTCGGTGGGCCTCAGCTTCCGGCTGGCGTATGCGATCACCCGTTCTCTGCCCTGTTGGTTTTGGGACAGTACGGCTCCCAGTCCTACATTACTGGCATCTGTGTGGAGAATGAAAGGCTGGCCGTAATCAGGGTAGGCCAGGATCTCATCCCCAGTGAGGGCCAACTTTAGCTGGCGGAAGGACTCCTCTTCCGGTTTATCCCACTTGAAGGGTGGCTTTTGACTTCTGGACTTGGACTGTCCGATCAGGAGGTCCTGCATAGGAGCTGCAATCTTAGTGAACCCGGGGATGAACCTTCGGTAGTAGCCTACCAACCCGAGAAACTGTCTCACCTCTTTGATGTTCGAGGGGCTTGGCCAGCTCTTGATTGCCGTGACCTTGTCAGGGTCGGGGGCCACTCCTTCCGCGCTTACCACGTGCCCTAGGTACTGGACCTTTGGTTTCAGCAGGTGGCACTTCGATGGTTTTACCTTCAGGCCATAGCCTGCCAGGGCTTCGAACACCTCAGCCAGGTGCTTTAGGTGGTCCTCGTAGGTTTTCGAATAGACGATCACGTCGTCCAGGTAAAGGAGGACCGTCTCGAAGTTTCGGTGCCCTAGACAGCATTCCATCAGCCGCTGGAAGGTCCCTGGTGCGTTGCAGAGCCCGAAAGGCATACAGTTGAATTCGCTCAGTCCCATCGGGGTGGTGAAGGCGGTCTTCTCCTTGTCAGCCTCTGCCACAGGAACCTGCCAGTACCCGCTAGTAAGGTCCAAAGTAGAAAAGAAGTTAGCAGATTTTAGTGCGGCCAAAGACTCTTCTATTCTAGGCAGCGGATATGCGTCTTTGTGGGTGATACGGTTGATTTGTCTATAGTCCACGCACATTCTCATGGTGCCGTCTTTCTTTTTCACCAGAACCAAGGGGGCTGCCCAGGGGCTACAGCTATCTCTAATGACCCCAGCTTCTTTCATTTCCCGCAGCATACCCTTGGCATTCTGATAATGTGCAGGGGGTACAGGTCTGTGCCTCTCTTTTATTGGTGGGTGGCTCCCTGTGGGGATGTGGTGTTCTATCCCTTTTACTCTGCCGAAGTCTAGCGGGTGCTTACTAAAGACTCTCTCGTACTCCTGTACCACCCGGTAGACTCCTTGTTTTTGGTGCAGGGGAGTGGAGTCAGCACCCACGTGGAGTTTCTGGCACCAGTCCTCCTTTTGTTTCTGGGAGCCATTACCCTCCGCCTGAGGAGATGGAGGCAAGGGTTCCACGGCCCTGATAGCTTGGTGTTCGACGACAAACAGTTTGGCGAGTGTAGCGTACCTGGGTAAGTGTACTTCCCTCTCCCCAATGTTGAGGATGCGGACGGGCACCCTCCCATGACGGACATCAACCACCCCCCGGGCTGTCAAAATGGTGGGCCTGCTGTCTGAGTACACGGGTTCTACCATGGCTTGGTAGTCTCTACCTCTCAACCCGATTGCAGTCCGACACCAGATCATCATTTCACTTTTGGGAGGCATGGAAATGGGGAATGGGTCACTCAGTCTTACGCTACCGATCTCACCACCAGACAGTTCTACCTGCTGCCGTCTCATCAGGGCTTTTATCTCCTTGTTGAGGACTCTCTTTTGGCTGGAACTAGCATTCACCGCCACCTGTTGTAGAATTACAATTACTTCTGAAAGACAATTTTCAATTATGTTAGTACCCACAGTTATTTTAGGGTGACTTTCATGACGGTCAACGTCCACAATAATCACTCCCTGTGCCGGCAGTTCAACTTTACCAATTTTAATGGTCATCTCCTTGAACCCCATCTGCGGCACGGGTAAGCCATTACTGGCGATGATGCTCAAGTTACTGTCTGGATACCGTGTGATATCAGCATCAGTCCAATACTGCTTAAAAAGTACATAAGGGATTGTGGTTACTTGCGACCCAGTATCCAGCAAGGCGCTCATGGGGATACCGTCCAGCACCACGGGTAAAACCGGGCGCCCCCCAACGTACTTATCACGCCAATTATAAGGGCCTGGTGATCTTATGCCTGGGGGTCGGCCCTCTGCCCCAGGTTGGACCCGTTTAAATTACAGTACCTGGAAATGTGTCCAGGCTGGTTGCATCGACGGCAAATGGGCTGTCCATCCTCTGCGTAGCGGTCTGTGGGCCTCCCTCGGAACGACGGGATCCTCCTCTGTCGATGCCACGGGACATCCTCCGGACTTGAAGCCAGCTTGATGGGTCTTGACGGGTCCACTTGCAACGCCTGGACAGTCCTGGTCAACGCCGCGACGCTCCTGGTCAGCTCCTGGACTTGGTGGTGCAGGCCTTTCGACGGGGCTTGGTTCAGGGCCTGTGCATCAGCCTCCACGAAGTCCATAGAGGAGGGCGCTGCCTCCTCGTGTTAGGTGATAGCAGGGCGCCGGGGGTTTATAGCGCCACTGGTTGCAGATTCACGGAGCACCCTTATGGCCCTGTCCTTAAATTGGGCAAAGGTCAGGTCGGGGTTCTGGAAGAACATGAGGCGCAGCTGGGCCCTGTGGGCGCTGGACAGCAGACCCTCTATGAATTGTTCTGTTAGCAGCTTATCAGTTTCCTGCACACTGCCAGGGTCAGTTTGTTGAATAGCCCTCAAGGCTTCCTGCAGATTTAGGGCATAGTCTCTGATGCTGTCCTGTGCCCGCTGCTTACATCCATAGAACCTCATTTTAATCTCAGCGGAGGTACGTGTATCAAAGGTACCCCGCAGCCGGGCCAGAATACCCTTCACAGTCCTTTTCTCCTCAGTGGGCCATGATTTTACCTCCCTCTGGGCTGCGCCAGTTAACTGCCCTGTTAATATGCTGACCTTCTGTTCCTGTGTCAGGGAATAAACGTGGAACAAACTGTATAGCCTTTCCTTGAAGTCAGTTAGGGCATGGGGCTCCCCTGAGTACTTGGGCAGCCAGGCCGCTCCCGGGATGTAGGGTAAGGAAAAGGGCATAACCGCTGCTGCAGCTGCGTTGGTGGTAGTGGGGGCCTCTGTGTCCGACATCTTCCTTACCCGGTGGTTGCGGGCACGAAATCCTGCCGACTACACCAAAGCTGACTCGCCCCCTGGGCCGTGGGGCACTCAGATCCGGGCAATAGGGGGAAACGATGGGAGTAGTAGTGGCAACCCGGTTCCGTGGCTCAGGGTGGTCAGGCCAGTGGTAGTCCGTTATGTGTTAATGATTATGTCCGACTACGCCACCCGTGGATTTGCGGTTATTAGGAACCGCCGCTGCATGCAGACCGCTGGGGCTGATGGGGTGTGCAGCTATGGTAGTGTGACTCCCCACGGGAAGAGTGCGGCCCCAGGGCAGTATAGTGGATGGTGGGAGTGATGGTAGTGAGAGTCCCAGTGATGATATTGCTGGAGGAGCAAGGAGCACACAGACAACAGGTTGCAGTCCAGGGTCTTTACTAGAACAGGTAAACTGACCCACAAACAGTCCCAGCTAGGAGGGGACCTGGATGTCTGAGAGCAACGGGGAAATTGGCCCTGGTCAGGGTGAGGGTGTAGGCCTACCGTGCTCTCTGCGCTCCTTCTGGCTATCTCCTCCTGATAGGGTAACAGCCCACGTTTCCGAGCTTTCCGTGCTTTCTCACCTGTATGGCCTGCGACGTGGGTTCCTTTCTGCTCCCAGCCTTGTACGGCTTCACTGGTCCCTTCGGTTGTGGCAGGGCCTCCAGGCTTCTTAGGCCAAGGAATGTACAGTCCCTTGCAGACTGGTTCTCTGCTGGGGGATGTGGAATCCTTCCAGCCTCAGACACCAAAGTCTGGTAAAATAAAGTCTTTTCTCTGCCAAGACAGGCTCTCTTTGCCTCTTGTCTCTGGCTTGTGGCTCTCTCCTACTGCCACACTTCCTCTTAGGTGCAATCAACTTTCTGTCCCTGCTCCACTCTGGGACACGTCTCAAAGCTGAGACAGGCAATCCAGTTCTCCCTAACCCTGTCCCCAGTACCAGCTTTTACAGGGGCAGCCTGCTCCCCCTACTGGCCTGAGACAGGAGGCATTGCATGCTAATGTTCCCCTGGCCAGAGAACCTCCCCCTTGCTCTCAGACACAGCTTTAATTACACTTGTGGCATCCAGGTAGGGTGACACACTGTCAGCTTGTGACTGATGTGGTCATTTCGGAGATGGAGGAGGAGGTGCATGAGCTGAACAATGTGATTACATTGAGGTTAAATTGGTGATGCTGTTTTTTATACTAAAGAAAGATCTTATTGTTATGTTTTTTTATGTTATTTTTTTTGACAAATGCATTCACCGGGAAATGTCGTTTTAACATTTTACAACCTCATCTGGCAATGTGGTGTCATCAGACACATCCTGTTTTATTTCTGATGGAGGGACTCTGAAAGTCATAAAGCCTATTTTTATAGGGACATCAGACGGCCCTTACTATTCTTAAAAGGCCAGCAGTCGGCCCTAGTTATTGTTAGAGAGCCATCAGAGGGCTATGCTTTGTTGTTCCCATTATTAACAAGTGGGTCTCCTATACTGTTATTGCGCATCCAGTGACTGCAAGGGTTGTCAAAAATTTGGACGCAACCTAATACCCCTTTGAAGAGACATAGAGGAGGGTCTCAGTAAAAAAAATGTTCCCATTATAAAGGAGCGGGTCTTCTATAGTGGTAATGCCCATGCTGTGACTGCAAGGGTGGCCAAAATTTTTGAAAAAAAACACTAACAATTTAAAGACACAAAGAGCATGGCCACAGTAACAAGGTACGACATGTTCCCGTTAGAAAGGAGAGGGTCTGCTATACAGTTATAGGGTATGCAGTGAATCTAACGGCTGACAAATTTTAGGAAAAACCCCACTAAGAATTTAAGGACACACAGAGCAGGGCCACAGTAACAAGGTACGACATGTTCCCATTAGAAAGTAGAGGGTCTGCTATACAGTTATAGGGTATGCAGTGAGTCCAACGGCTGACCAATTTTAGGAAAAAACCCACTAAGAATTTAAAGACACAAAGAGCAGGGCCACAGTAACGACAAATTCCCATTAGAAATGATAGGGTCGGCTATACTGTTATAGGGTATGCAGTGAGTCCAACGGCTGACAGATTTTAGGAAAATCCCCACTAAGAATTTAAAGACACACAGAGCAGGGCCACAGTAACAAGATATGACATGTTCCCATTAGAAAGGAGAGGGTCAGCTATACAGTTATAGGGTATGCAGTGAGTCCAACGGCTGACCAAGTTTAGGAAAAAACCCACTAAGAATTTAAAGACACATAGACCAGGCCACAGTAATGACAAATTCCCATTAGAAAGGAGAGAGTCTCCCATAGTGTTGGACTTTGCAGTGACTGCAAGGGCTGCCAAAAATTTGGAGGTACTTCAATGGCCCTTGGAAGAGACGTGGAGGAGCGCATCATAAAAATTTTTTACCATTAGAAAGGAGCGGGCCTCCTATACTTGTAATGCCATGCACTAAGTGTATGGGCTGACAAACATTTACTCCTGGGGGGTATACAAGAACATACTGTATAAAAAATTTTTTTTACGGGCATCATAAAAATGTAGCGCCCCGAGGGCTCGGCCGCTACAGGGGTATTGCACCTCTGCCAGAGGTGTGATATTCCACTCCCGGGTAAGGATGGAGTATGGACCAGGGTTCAGTTAGCTGCATACAGCACACTCACCCCATTTCCGAGGGACAGCTCAACGGTGCTCACATTAGACAGAAATGCAGGCACGACAGACCATGTCCCTGGCTGGAGTGGGGAGGGGTAGGAATACCCAGTGATATAGGAGCAGATAGGGGTTGGATCCTGAGCGTAGATAGGAGCCCATTGTTTGCTGGTCACCTGGGCTCATGTTCTAGAGGGAGGTATAAAAGGTGGGCACCATCTTAGAACAGTGTTCAGTCAGAGAGAAGAAGTGACAGAGTGGGGGCCTCTGCAAGGGGCTCTGCTCCGTAGGCGGGCCTAGCCTCTGAGGCCCAGCCAGCACAGAGAGAAGAGAAGAAGAGAAGTTCAGTGAGTGGAGTAAGAGAAGGAGTTCAGCCAGAGAGGGCTGACAGGGAGCTGTGGCTCAGTCTGGGCCCAGCTCCACGAGGCAGGCCTAGGGTGAAGGCCAGGAACAGAAAGGAACAAGAACAGAAAGGAACAAGAACAGAAAGGAACAGAAGAGAAAGAGAAAGAGAGAAACAGAAGGGCTCAGGAACAAGACGGCAGAAGGGACCCTAAGAACCCACGAGAATACAGGGTGAAGGGTCAGGCAGATTAAGGGTACCGGATCCCAAGTTAGTGGAGGAGAAACAGCCCTCAGCCAAAGACCGGAGGTCGTGATCATTTATTGGTGCGACACCTCATCAAACCTGCTAGGAAGGCACCATATAGGACAGCGGGGAACGGGAACCACGTTTACCCGCACAAGTCCGCGGCAGCTGGACAAAAGTGAGTCACTGGTGAGGCAGGCCAGAGAAAGGATTGAAGGGGTCCTGTGCCATGCTCCTGAACTGCCTGGGGTTGACCGAGCCCCTCACCTGGTGGACGCAGAACGGCTCGGGCGGTCATTGCTGACAGAAGTGACCCGGAGTACATGAACTGTGAGTAAAAGACATTGGACTGCAGTACGTTGTCTGTGTACTCTTTTGCTCCTCCAGCACTAAAGGCACTGGGACTCTCTGCACCATCACCCCCACCATCCACTACACTGCCCTGGGGCTGCACTCTTCCCGTGGGGAGTCACACTACCTCAGCTGCATACATCATCAGCCCCAGCGGTCTGCCTTGCAGCGACGGTTCATAATAACCGCAATCCACGGGTGGCGTAGTCGGACATCACTTAGGACTGCTAAAGGACTACCACTGGTCTGACCACCCTGAGCCACGGAACCGGGTCGCCACTACTACCCCCACCGTCTCCCTATTGCCCGGCTCCGAGTGCCCCACGGCCCAGGGGCGAGTCAAACACCCTTTAAAAAAATTATGTGAGTGTTGCATCATGGACCACGGTCACCCTGGTGATATGGTGGTGGAGGATGAGGAGAAGGAGGAGGACAAGAGCAAATAGCCAAAATCAGGAAGCGTATACCCATGTGTGGGTGTGAAAAGGTGCATGGGAATACACCTCCCAAGAAAAGACACTGGATTTGAGTTTATGTTACGCTGCTATCATTCGGTGGTGTTGAGAAGTCTGGCCCAATCCAGCCCTTGTTCATTTTTATAAGAGTGAGCCTGTCAGCATTTTCAGTTGACAGGAGGATGCGCTTATCAGTTATAATTCCACCAGCGGCACTAAAAACCCGATCTGATAAAACGCTGGCGGCAGGGTAGGCCAGGACCTCCAAGGCATAGAGAGCCAGTTCATTCCACATATCTAGCTTGGATACCAAATATTTATAAGGCACAGAGGAATCACGGAGGACGTTGGTACGGTATGGCAAGGTACTCCCTCAGCATCTTCCCAAACTTTGCACTCCTTGTGAGAGTACCCTGCGCCTCAGGGCCTGTGCGATGGGAGGGTCTGAGAAAACTCTCCCAGAACTTTGACAGTGTTCCCCTGCCTCTGCTGGATTGAAGTTGTGTCTCTCTCGCCTGTACTCCTTGGTTGTCGAACGAAGTGTGCCCTCTGCCTCCAGCGTTTTCAGATGGGAATTTTTTTAATAGTTCCGCAACAAGGGCCTTCTGGTACTGCCTCATTTTTGTACACCTGTCCGCCTCAGGAATAAGAGATATAAAGTTCTCCTTGTAGAGTGGGTCTAGAAGTGTCACCAACCAGTAATGACCTAAAATTTTGAGAATGCGAGGGTCATGGGAAAGGCAGCATAACATAAACTCAGCCATGCGTGCCAGACTACTAACAGGCAAGACTTCCGTGTACTCACCAAGAGGATGACTGACCATGCTCTCCTCCTCCTCCTCTCTGTCCTCTGGCCATCCACGCTTAACAGACGGTATGACAGCTGTGCAGATAGCACCGTCTATAGTGCATGAAACTAGTTCCTGTCCTTCCTCCTCCTCCTCATCCTCATTGTCACCCAATCCACGTTGGGATGAGATGAGGCTTGGCTGTGTGTAATCACCCTGTATGGTTAATTGCTCCATCTTATCGTGCTCCGCCTGCAATGCATCATCTTTGATTGTGAGCAGAGAGCGTTTCAGAAGACAGAGAAGCGGGATGGTGACGCTAATTATGGCGTCATCGCCGCTCACCATCTTGGTGGAGTCCTCAAAGTTTTGGAGGATGGTACATATGTCTGACATCCACGTCCACTACTGAGGTCTTATGTGTGGAGTCTGAACTGAATACCGATAGCCTTTTTGATGCTGGTACTCAACAACTGCCCTCTTCTGCTCACAAATCCTTCCCAACATCTGCAATGTAGAGTTCCAATGTGTGGGGACATCACACACCAGTCTGTGAGCCAGAAGCTGCAAACGCTGCTGAAACACTGCAAGGGCGGCGGAAGCTGTAGCTGACTTTCTAAAATGGGCACACAGGCGGCATACTTTAACAAGCAGATCCGGCAGCTCCGGGTAGGATTTGAGTAACCGCTGAACCACGAGGTTAAGCACATGGGCCAGGCATGGTACGTGTGTGAGCTCGCCTCACCTCAGAGCCGCCACCAGGTTCCGGCCATTGTCACACACGACCATGCCTGGCTGTAGGTTCAGCAGTTTGAGCCACAGATCTGCCTGCTCTTTCAGAGCTGTCCATAACTCTTCAGCATTGTGTGTTTTTTCACCTAAGCATATTAGCTTCAGCACAGCCTGTTGCCGCTTGGCCGAGGCAGTGCTGCAGTGCTTCCAGCTTGTGACTGATGTGGTCATTTCGGAGATGGAGGCTGAGGAGGAGGAGGAGGCTGAGGAGCATGAGGTTCAGGAGCTGTAGACCGTGGGGGCAACCCTGATTGACCTAGGGCCTGCAATCCTTGGCGTCGGGAGGATGTGTTCCGTCCCAAGGTCCGACTGGGTCCCGGCTTCCACTATGTTAACCCAGTGTGCCATCAGCGAGATGTACCGTCCCTGCCCACAAGCACTTGTCCACGTGTCCGTGGTTAGGTGGACTTTACCGGTAACTGCGTTGTTGAGGGCACGGCTAATGTTTTGGGACACGTGCTTGTGTAATGTGGGGACGGCACACTGGGAGAAATAGTGGCGGCTGGGGACAGAGTACCGAGGGACGGCCGCCGCCATCAGGTTGCGGAATGCTTCTGTCTCCACAAGCCTAAAAGGCAACATTTCGAGCCAAGCAGTCGTGAATTGTGAGAATTTAGTAGTGTGGCCTGTGGGACGTTGGCTGCATATTTGCGCTTGCATTCCAAGGACTGGAGTATGAATAACTGAACGCTGCGCTGGGACAAGGACATGGACGTGCTTCCTGATGCTGCTACTTGAGAGTGTGCAATGACAGGTGCAGGGCAGGAGGCATCTTTGCATGCACTATGGACAGGGGATTGACTTGCATGCACAACAGCAGAAGAAGCAATGGTGCCACCTGTAGACACTGTTCCTGGACCCTGGTGTTCGGCCCACAAAGTCGAGTGCTTTGCTGCCATGTGCCTGATCATGCTGGTGGTGGTCAGGCTGGTCGTTTTGCCACCCCTGCTGATGCTGGTCTGGCTCGTGATGCAAATGGCCTTTTTGGAGTTATCGGCAGAGTCTTTAAAAAACAACCAGACTCGGGAAGACCTAACAGTTGTAGTGGCAACTTCCTTCATGTTGGTGTTACGGGAAACGGTAGCCTGCCTTCTGTCTGCGGCCACCACACTGCTTCTTCCTGCCTGTTGGGGTGCTCTGCCTCCCTCCCCCTGTGTGCTGCTGTCCTTGCTCTGCATGTCCTCCTGCCAGGTTGGGTCAGTTACTATATCAGCCACCACCTCGTCTCCCACTTCTGCACCCTGGTACTATTCCTGACTTTCTGCCAATTGTGTCTCATCATCGTCCACCTCTTGTGACAGTTTCCCACCGTCGCCTTCGTGTGACCGTGGCTGCTCAAATATTTGGGCATTGCTACACGTGATCTCCTCTTGCCCCGCTTCAAGTGGACCGGGTGAGAGGCCCGAATCTATAAATGGAAAAGTGAACAGCTCTTCAGATTGTCCAAGTGTGGGATCAGTTGTCTCTGGGTACTCGGCATGGTGGGAGGAAGGAGGATCAGGGTGAGGAATATGAGGTCCAGACTCATGGCTACTGAGACTTGACCGTGTGGAAGACAGGGTGGTGGTGGCTAAGTGACTGGAAGCATTATCTGCTATCCAACCAACAACCTTTTGACACTGATCTGGGTTCAATAGTGGTGTGCTGCGGTCCCCTAGAAATTGGGACAGGAAGGTCAGGCGAGAAGATGTGGGTGTTTGTTGTGGCACAATTTCGGCTTGCCCACGGCCTTGTCCTCGGCCTCTGCATGCACCATTACCATCACGTCCAGTTCCCCGTCCCTTGCCACGTGCCTTGCCCATTTTAAATGGAGGATAGTATCTTCCACGCTCACTACAAATGACTGAGTTTGAAGCGAAGTTATATGTGATCGGTGTGATGGAGAAAACAGAGTTTTAAATACCTGGCCTGTAGGTAAGTAGTGTGAAGAGCAAACTGCTGTGAATTGCTTCACTGACACACTGAAAAAATGGAGGCCAGAAATGGCAGTATTTTCTGACAACGTATATGTGATCCGTCTGACGGAAAAAACACAGTTTTAAATAGCTGGATTTCTAGCGCTCTAATATGGAAAGGACCTGGCTGTATTCTGCAGTGCCAACAAGCAAATGGCGCAGAAAAACGGTGTTCTCTGGATTGCTTTATAAGCAAATAATGAGGATTAAGATCCAAAGAAAAGTATTCCTCGCCCCTGAGACCTGGGCCTTTGTATAGAAATATCTAACAGCAGCAGAAGGCAGAATTGGAATGGAGCCTCTTGTGCTATATGCACTGCAGTCTGCTATATACACTGCCTGCCTGCCTATATACACTGCCTGCCTGATATCTCTGCAGATGGATTAGTCCTCAGAAGGACTGTTTGTTGAGATGGATATGTGTAATGTGCGGTTTTTCTCCCTACACTACCTAATGCACGATCAAATCTCTCCCTAACGCAGCAGCAGCTCTCCCTACACTGTCTGATCCGGAGTGACTGTGATGAGCATGGCGGCGCCAGGTCAGATATAGACCTGATGACGCTGTGCGGCCAGCCAATCACTGTAATGCCCACAACCAACATGGTTATGGCATTACAGTGCATGGCAGGCAATCCCTGCATGTTCATTGGCTCTGTAAAGAGCGCCAAACATGCAGGGAGGGGACCCGACTTCCCGTCCGACCAACCCGGAAATACTCGGTGAGTGCAGAGCATCTCGAGCAGTGAGATACTCGGGCAAGCACCGAGCAGTAGCGAGCATGCTCGCTCATCACTAGTTGTCATTAAGATTTAAAAAGAGAAAACACAGAAATGTGACAGTAAATGGCTTCACCCAACCAACAACCATGAGTGGAGAAAAAGTGTTTTTGTTATCATTCATTTTCTCTGAAACAAGGCCAAGAAAGGAAAAATTCTGCCGGGGTATGTAAACTTTTGAGCAGAACTGTATATGCGCCAGCCCCAGTGTCTCCTATTCTATATACTCCAGCCCCAGTGTCTCCTATTCTATATACTCCAGCTTCTTCTGTGATGTATATGCTCTAGCCCCAATGTATCCTGTGATGAATATACGCCAGCCCCAGTGTCTCCTATTCTATATACTCCAGCCCCAGTGTCTCCTATTCTATATACTCCAGCTTCTTCTGTGATGTAAATGCTCTAGCCCCAATGTATCCTGTGATGAATATACGCCAGTCCCAGTGTCACCTATTCTATATACTCCAGCCCCAGTGTCTCCTATTCTATATACTCCAGCTTCTTCTGTGATGTATATGCTCTAGCCCCAATGTATCCTGTGATGAATATACGCCAGCCCCAGTGTCTCCTATTCTATATACTCCAGCTCCAGTGTCTTCTGTGACGTAGCTAATGTAGCCCTAATGTCTCTTATGCAGAGGCGTCGCATGATAAAGCAGTGAGACACAAGCTCCCTGCCCTATCACTATCTCTTTCATATGCCACAGATCGCCATAGGCCTGCGGTTAACGAGATGTCAGCATACTCACGCAGGTGGCTCGATGACATCATTGCATCGCTCTGCTCTGCAGTACCGCCATGGAAGGTTTACAGAGGCCGTGATGTAGGGAATCAGGATTAAGTGAGAATAAACTTTATTTTTTTAAATGATCGGGCAGTGGAGCCATCCTACTATATATCTGGAGTAGTGGGTCCATCATACTACATATGGAGTAGTGGGGCCATTATACTATATGTATGTGGGGCAGTGGGACCATCATAGTATATACAGGTGCATCTCACTAAATTAGAATATCTTCAAAAAGTTAATTTATTCCAGTTCTTCAATACTGTTTCAGTATGCTCCACAATCATGAGGAAGACTGCTGACTTGACAGATGTCCAGAAGGCAGTCATTGACACACTCCACAAGGTCCTAGAGTTCCAATTTTCATTTGGAAATCAAGGTCCCAGAGTCTGGAGGAAGAGTGGAGAGTCCACAATCCAAGCTGCTTGAGGTCTAGTGTGAAGGCTCCACAATCAGTGATGGTTTGGGGGGCCATGTCATCTGCTGGTGTAGGTCCACTGTGTTTTATCAAAACCAAAGTCAGCACAGCCGGCTACCAGGACATTTTACAGCACTTCATGCTTCCCTCTGCCGACAAGCTTTTTGGAGATGGAAATGTCATTCTCCAGCAGGACTTGGCCCCTGTCCACACGGCCAAAAGTACCAATACCTGGTTTACACACAACAGTATCACTGTGCTTAATTGGCAGCAATCTCGCCTGACCTTAACCCCATAGAGAATCTATTATAGAGAATCTATGGGGTATTGTCAAGAGGAAGATGAGAGACACCAGACCCAACAATGCAGATGAGCTGAAAGACAGCATTTTGTATTGAAGAACTGAAATAAATAAACTTTTTGATGATACTCTAATTTAGTGAGATGCACCTGTATATGGAGCAGTGGGACCATCATGCTATATATATGGAGGAGTGGGGCATCATACTAAATATAGAGCAGTGTGTGTGTGTCACCCCAGGCCTGGATGCCACAAACAATAATCTGTTTCTGAAAGCAGGAGGGAGGTCCCCTGGTTAGGGACAATTAGCATACAGCACCTCCTGCCCCAGGCCAGCAGGGGGAGCTGGCTGCCCCTATAAAAGCTGGAACTGGGGGCAGGGTTAGAGAAAACTGGACGACCTAGCTCAGGAGTGAGACTAGTCCCAGAGAAGGAGGGACAGTTCAGCTGTAGCTGAAGAGTCCGTGAGGCAGAGGAGAAACTGCAAGCCAGGGACAGAGGCAACGAGAGCCGGTCCTGGCAGAGAACCAATCTACCGGACATTGGGGTCCGAGGCTGTCAGGGTTACAAGCCCAGCAGCAGAGAACCAACCTGCGAGGGATTTCAGGTCCCTTGGCCTAAGAAGCCTGGAGGCTCCGCCACACAGAGGGACCAGTACATCGAGGAGCAAGCAACAGGTACCCAAGGACTGAGTCGCAAGCCATACAGGAGAGAAGTACACGGCCAGCTCAGGGACGTGGGCTATTACACCACGAAAAGGGGGATAGTCAGAAAGAGCATAGAGAGAACGGTAGGCCTACACACTCACCCTGACCAGTGGGGCTCGCCCGAATGCTCTCAGACACCCAGGCCCATTCCTAACCGGTACTGTTGGGTCATTAATAATATCTACAATAAAGACCCTGAACTGTTTGAAGCAGACTCTGAACTCTTACTATTGCGGCCTGCACTATCACCCCCAACATCCACCTACACTGCCCTGAGGCTACACTCTTCCCGTGGGGAGTTATCCTACCCCTGTGCTGCACACCAACACCAGCCTCAGCGGTCTGCCTTGCAGCGGCGGTTATCTCCAACCGCAATCCACGGGTGGCGTAGTCGGACATTCAAAACACTGATAAATAGACTGCCACCATTTGGTCTGACCACCCTGAGCCACGGGATCGGGTTGCCACTACTACCCCCATCAGCACCGTACACTAGAAGGCCCGGTTCCGGGTACCCCACGGCCCAGGGGGCGAGTCAGCTTTGGCGTAGTCGGCAGAATTGTGACCAACCCGCCACAAATGGGTATTGCGTGCCTGGAAAAGACTCTATACATATCTGAGTGAAGTTTCCCGCCATTCGGGGCCATTTCCCGCCAATCGGAGCCGTTTCCCGCCATCGGGCGCCATCTTCGGGACGCCGCGCGGGAAGAAGAGGGGCGTGGACGTCCAAAAACGCGTGAGACCTGAAGCCCCGCCCTACGCTGAGACGCTGCTCAAGGTCCTGGAAGGAGATCCAGCGGATGCCGACGTCATCACCGAGCAACGCAAGGTCCTCGCCCAGAGCATCGCGAGCGGAGCCGCGGCCTACAGAAGAGGATCGCCAGAAGGTTGGCCACGGTTAACTAGGGGGGAGGAAGATGTCGGACGCGGAGGGACCCTCTACCACCAGCGTAGCCGCTGCAGATGTGATGCCGTTTTCCATGCCCTATATCCATAGGCGGATTATAATGAGGGCAATCCGGGCGACCGTCCAGGGCTCCGATCCTGCAGGGGGCCCGCGGCTCCAGGCGGGGTGTCTAATGCCGGATTGCCCTCATTATATGTGCGGCCCGCCGCGGCACATAGCGGTAGCAGTGGCGGGAGGGGGGGGCCCGGACCGCTCCCCCAGCAGCGGCCGCCGCTACTTCTTCATCGGCCGGGCCAGCACTGCAGCAGTTAACTTCCCTGTGCTGGCCCGGCCGCGTCACTGCTAGGAGACATGGCCCTGTGCGCAGCTGTGTCTCCTAGCTGTGACGTCACACAGTGCGCCCCGGCCTGCAGTGCTGCACCGGAAAAGAGAGAGAGCAGGCAGGAGGAATTGAGCCGGGGGATGGTGAGTGTGTGTGTGTGTGTGTGGGCAGATGTGTGTGTGGGCAGGTGTGTGTGTGTTTGTGGGCAGGTGTCTGTGGGGGCAGGTGTCTGTGTGGGCAGGAGTGTGTGTGTGTGTGTGTGTGTATGTGTGTTTATGTGTGTGTGTGTGTATGTGTGTGTATGTGTGTGTGTATGTGTGTGTGTGTGTGTGTGTGGGCAGGTGTGTGTGTGTGATGTCTCTCTGTTTGTGTGTGTTTGTGTGTGTGTGTGGGCAGATGTCATTGTGTGATGTCTGTTTGTATGTATTTTTGTGTTTCAAATGTGTTTATGCGTGTCTGTATATGATTGTGTGTGTGCATGACTGCGTGTGGCCTCCTGCTGAGTATAGTTGGCGCCGTGCGGCCTCCTGATGTCTCTGGGGGGGGCGCCGTGTGGCCTCCCGCTGTGTATAGATGGCTACGTGCGCCCCCCCCGCTGTGTATAGATGGCTACGTGCGGTCCCCCGCTGTGTATAGATGGCTACGTGCGGTCCCCCGCTGTGTATAGACGGCGCCGTGCGGCCTCCCGCTGTGTATATATGGCTACGTGGGCCCCCCGCTGTGTATAGATGGCTACGTGCGCCCCCGCTGAGTATAGATTTCGCCGTGCGGCCTCCTGCTGTGTATAGATGGCTATGTGCGGCCTCCCGCTGAGTATAGATGGCGCTGTGCGGCCTCCTGCTGTCTCTGAGGGGAGCGCCGTGCGGCATCTATACTCAGCAGGAGGCCGCACGTAGCCATCTATACACGTATACTTAGCAGGAGGCCGCACGTAGCCATCTATACACGTATACTCAGCAGGAGGCCGCACGTAGCCATCTATACGGTGCCATCTATACACAGCGGGAGGCCACACGGCACCATCTATACACAGCGGGAGGCCGCACGGCGCCATCTATACACAGCGGGAGGCCGCACGGCGCCATCTATACACAGCGGGAGTCTCAGTGCTTTGCAAGAGCAGTCAATAAATTCTGCTTGACTAATTCTGAGCACCATAAAGTCTGGTTCGCTTCTAACCTGCTGTCTTCATTTTCAGCTTGCTGAATTCTAACTCATTTACTGTCATTCGAGACGATGCCTTTGCTGGTCTCTTTCACCTTGAATACCTGTAAGTGCTCCACTTAATGTCATATTTTTGATTCTGTTCTTCTTCATCTTTTGGCATGTGCAATTGTATGAGCAAGTATTCATATGAATTTATGACCTACTTAAACCTTCGAGGACCTTAAATTTTATTCAATCAAATTTTTTTACAGTTTAAAACTATGGGACATATATGTGCCTTGGTCCTCAAAGGGTTTTTAAAGGGGCTGCAAACATAAATACGAAAAAAATAATTCAATTAGTGCTTTTTGTGTTCATTTAATTTTTATTTGAAGTCCATTTTTTTATATACCTTGAAATTAAGCCCTACCCCATGGAATGAAGCCCTACCTACATGACATCTGAGAGCTACATGGATCCCGCTTGTGAGGTGCCTGTCCGTCACTACTATTCAGTTTTAGGGTCCACTCACTAAGCCATATATTCTCTCATGCAAGAGAATAGGGCCAATTATGCTAATGACACTGGGCTCAAACTCTGTCAGAGCTTCAACTGAGTGTGATCCGATTCTCTCGCAGCACAGATATGGAGAAGATGGAGAACTTAATTTCTCCATCTTCTCCATAGTCTCTGTGAGTGTTCATCGGACTGCACTTGGACGACATCCGAGTGCAGTCCAATGTTTTACGTGCACCCATAGACTTGTATGGGTGCACATGGTCCGAATATCGAATGAGATTATTTTCTCATGCCAATAATCGCACTGTCCCATAGCATAACATAGGGCCGAGTCCTATCCGATAAAACATCACATAGCATTCGGCCGTGTTATACGACAGTGTGAGCGAGCCCTTAGAGTCAAGGAATATTTACATGCAAATGATGATATTACTCACCAAGTGTATATTTTTTTAGGCGAGTTCATATTAAATGCTTTGCATTTTTGACATGTGATCAACTAAAGAACAAGAAAGATTTAGGACCTCCCCTATAGAGAAACGGAAAATAGTTTGGAGGACTTGCATGTCCTTTTTTATTTATTATGAGAAAATCATAAAAGATCCCGTTTTTTAACCATGCTGTGACTTTCTGCTGAGGGAGAGGGAGAGAGCTGCCCTATTCAGAGTCTGTAATAAGACCTGCTGACAAAAGTGTTGAAGATACAGTCTAATGTGAATTAACAATGAAAAAAAGTTAATTTAACAAATGGCTTGTATTTTTTTAAATACAAACTTTTTTGTCTTTACAGCTCCTTTAAAGGGAATCTGTCATCAGGTTTTTGCCACCTAATCTGAGAGCAGCATAATGTAGGGTTAGAGGCACTGATTCCAGTAATGTGTCACTTACTGGGCAGCTTAGTGTTGTTTTGATAAAATCATTGATTTGTCAGAAGGTAATTATCACTAGATGACTAGTAAGTTCTGTAGGACCCCACCCCCATCACTGATCAGTAGATTTCTGTGTACACTGAGCATGGGCAGAAAGCTGCCAATCAGTGGTGTGGGTGGGGCTATACAGAGCGCAGCATTCAGAGAGCTGCTAGATCTGCAGCAGATAAAACGGTGATTTTCTCAAAATGACAACAAGCAGCTGAAAAAGTGACACATCGCTGGAATCAGGGTATCTGCCCCAATATTGTGCTGCTCTCAGATGAGGCAGCACATTTAATATTATGCCAAATTAATTTCCCGTGAACTATCACATGATCTATCACAGGGGATCATGTGACATGTCACGTGATAAATCAGGTGTGTGGAGGGGGCCCGCGCCTTCTAAACTGCCCGGGGCCCTTGCTACTCTTAATCCACCCCTGCCTATATCCCCGGAGCGGCTTGGCTGCCCCAGTATGCCGGCGAGTCGCATACCTTGGGCGACTTTAAAGAAAGGCTGTATAGCCTGTTCAAAGTTTATCCCCTGACAGAAGAACAGAAAGTAAGCATACTGATAGGGCAGTTAACTGGTGCGGCCCAGCGGGAGGTAAAGTCTTGGACAGCTGAGGAGAAAAGGACTGTAAGGGGGGTTCTGACCCGTCTACGGGACACCTTTGATACCCGTACCTCAGCAGAAATCAAAATGCGGTTCTATGGATGTAAGCAGCGAGCTCAAGATAGCATCCGAGATTATGCCCTAAATTTACAGGAAGCCTTGGGGGCAATTAAGCAAGCTGACCCTGGCAGCGTGCAGGATACAGATAAACTATTGACTGACCAGTTCATAGAAGGTCTGCTGTCCAGCGCCCACAGAACCCAGCTGCGCCTCATGGCCCTACAGAACCCCGATTTGACTTTTGCACAGTTCAAAGATAGGGCCATCCGGGTGCTCCGAGAACCTGCACCGGGTGGCGCTGTAGCTTCCCGGCGCCCTGCCATCCCTTACCACCAGGGGGCGGCGCCCTATCCCGAAGACCTTGTGGGGGCTGATGCGCAGGCCCTAAATCCATCCCCGCCTGCAAACCTGCACCATCAGGTCCAAGAACTAACAAAGAGTGTTGCTGCATTGACCAGGACCGTACAGTCGTTACAGATGGACCCGTCAGGACCAATCAAGCTGGCTTCCAGTCCGGAGGATGTCCCGTGGCGTCGACGGAGGAGGATCCCGTCGTTCAGAGGGAGGCCCGCCGATCATTACACTGAGGATGGACAGCTGATTTGCCGCCGTTGCAGCCAGCCGGGACACGTAGCCAGGTACTGTACTTTAAATGAGTCCGACCTGGGGCAAAGGGCCAACCCCCAGGCATAAGGTCATCAGGCCCATCTAATTGGCGTGATAAGTACGTAGGGGGACGCCCGGTTTTACCCGTAGTGCTGGACGGTATCCCCATGAGTGCACTGCTGGACACCGGGTCCCAAGTGACTACCATCCCCTATGTACTTTTCAAGCAGTACTGGAGTGACACTGATATAACTCGTTATCCAGACGATGACTTGAGCATCATCGCCAGCAATGGTCAACCCGTGCCGCAGGTGGGGTTCAGAGAGATGACCATTAAGATTGGTAAAGTTGAACTGCCGGCACAGGGAGTGATCATTTTGGACATTGACCGTCGAGAAAGTCACCCTAAAATAACCTTTGGTACTAATGTGATTAAAAATTGTCTTTCAGAAGCAATTGTAATTTTGCAGCAGGTGGCGATGAACACGAGCTCCAGCCAACAGAGGGTCCTCCAGAAGGAGATAAGAGCCCTGATGAGATGGCAACAGGTAGAACTGTCTGGTGGTGAGATCGGTAGCGTGAGGATGAGCGACCCGTTCCCCATTGCCATGCCCCCCAAAAGTGAAATGATCTGGTGTCGGACTGCAATCGGGTTAAGAGGGAGAGACTACCAAGCCATGGTAGAACCCGTGTACTCAGACAGCAGGCCCACCATTTTGACAGCCCGGGGGGTGGTCGATGTCCGCCATGGAAGGGTGCCCGTCCGGATCTTAAACATTGGGGAAAGGGAAGTACACTTGCCCCGGTACGCTACACTAGCCAAATTGTATACTGTTGAACACAATGCTGTCAGGGCCATGGAACCCTTGCCTCCATCTCCCCAGGCGGAGGGTAATGGTTCCCAGAAACCCAAGGAGTACTGGTGCCAGAAACTCCTCGTGGGTGCTGACTCCACTCCCTTGCACCAAAAACAAGGAGTCTACCGGGTGGTTCAAGAGTACGAGAGAATCTTTAGTAAGCACCCGCTAGACTTCGGCAGAGTGAAAGGGGTAGAACACCACATCCCCACGGGGAGCCACCCACCAATAAAAGAAAGATACAGACCTGTACCACCCCGCACACTATCAGAACGCAAAGGGCATGCTGAGAGAAATGAAGGAAGCCGGGGTCATTAGAGACAGTTGTAGCCCCTGGGCAGCCCCCTTGGTTCTGGTAAAAAAGAAAGACTGTACTATGAGAATGTGCGTGGACTATAGAGAAGTCAATTGTATCACTCATAAAGACGCATACCCGTTGCCTAGAATAGAGGAGTCTTTGGTCGCACTAAAATCAGCTAATTTATTCTCTACTTTGGACCTTACTAGTGGGTACTGGCAGGTTCTTGTGGCAGAGGCTGATAAGGAGAAGACCGCCTTCACCACCCCGATGGGATTAAGTGAATTCAACTATATGCCAATCGGGCTCTGCAACGCACCCGGGACCTTCCAGAGGCTGATGGAATGCTGTCTGGGGCACCGAAACATTGAGACGGTCCTACTTTACCTGGACGACGTGATTGTCTATTCGATGGACGACGTGATTGTCTATTCGAAGACTTACGAGGACCATCTAAAGCACCTGGCCGAGGTGTTCAAGGCCCTGGCAGGCTTTGGCATGAAAGTGAAACCCTCCAAGTGCCATCTGTTAAAGCCGAAGGTACAGTACCTGGGACACGTGGTGAGTGCAGAAGGAGTAGCCCCCGACCCTGACAAAATCACGGCAATAAAGAACTGGCCAAGCCCCTCTAACATAAAAGAAGTGAGGCAGTTCCTCGGGTTGGTAGGCTACTACCGAAGGTTCATCCCCAGGTTCACCAAGATGGCAACCCCTATGCAGGACCTCCTTATAGGACAATCTAAGACCAGAAGCCAAAAGCCACCCTTCAAGTGGGACAAGCCGGAAGAGGAGTCCTTCCGCCAGCTGAAGATGGCCCTCACGGGGGATGAGATCCTGGCCTACCCTGATTATGGCCAGCCTTTTATCCTCCACACAGATGCCAGTAATGTGGGGCTGGGAGCCGTACTGTCACAGAACCAACAGGGCAGAGAAAGGGTGATCGCGTACGCCAGCCGGAAGCTGAGGCCCACCGAGAGAAACCCGGAGAATTACAGCTCCTTTAAGCTGGAGTCCTTGGCAGTGGTGTGGGCCGTAACAGAACGTTTCAAGCATTACCTGGCCTCTGTGAAGTTCACTGTGTACACGGACAACAATCCGTAGACACATCTGGACAATGCGAGACTTGGTGCCCTAGAGCAGCGGTGGATGCCCCGGCTAGCAAACTATGACTTCACCATCAAGTACCGGGCAGGCCGAGCCAATGCCAATGCAGATGCCCTATCGAGAATGCCCCACTTGCCCGATGAGGGAGAAGATCCAGACGAGTTGGAGGAAATAGAGCGCCCTGCATTCCACCGGTACGGGGCCACTCAGTACTACCACCGTGTAAGAGACAAAGACTTGACCACTGTCATGTTCAATACCTTACCTCACCACGGCTGGGCTGAAACGCAAGATAGTGACCCTGCAATTCGCCTGGTGAAAGACCTGTTGACCCAGGCAGACGCTAGCCCTGGCTCGGACGCTCCAGAGGAAGCCAAGCAGTTATGGAAGGAGAAAAGCAGGCTATTCCTCTACGAAGGTAAGCTGTGCAGAAGGCTTGTCAACCACCGGACGCACGAGCTGACCTGGCAGGTAGTGGTCCCGAGACGAGATGCAGCAATGGTCCTGGAGGCCTACCATGACAGAGCGGGACACTTCGGGTGGAAGAAACTGGAGTTCCTACTGAGAGAGCGGTTCTACTGGGTCGGAATGAGAGGGGCCATAGAGAAGTGGTGCAGGGACTGCGGCCCATGTAACCTCAGAAGGAAGGACGGTACCAGCCAGAAGACGCCCTTGATGCCCATCGTCACCAGGCAGCCTCTTGAGCTGGTAGCTCTGGACCATGTGAAACTGGCTCCAAGCCGGTCGGGCTACGTCTATGCTCTGACAATAGTGGACCACTATTCCCGGTTCCTGGTGGTGGTTCCTGTTAAAGACTTGACAGCCCAAACAGCGGCCAGAGCCTTCCAACAACACTTCTGCCGTCCACACGGGTATCCGGAACAGGTCTTGACAGATCAAGGTCCAGCGTTTGAGGCTGAAATCTTCCAGGAGTTCTGCAACCTCTACGGCTGTAAGAAGATTCGGACAACGTCTTACCACCCACAAACCAACGGGCTATGTGAGAAAATGAATAAAATCGTCATTGATCTCCTCAAAACGTTGCCCCTGGAAGAACGCAGCCTGTGGCCGGAGAAGCTGCCAGACCTGATAGACTTATACAACCATATCCCGGTGAATGCTACAAATTGCACCCCGGCTTACCTGATGAGGGCAAGACCAGGTAAGCTGCCGATAGACCTGGAGATGGGAGTCCTGACCCCCGAGGACATCTCCCCAGACGCAGACTGGGATACGGAACGGCAGGTGCAGGAGAGTGTGGAGAGGAGTCTGGCTTAAGCGAGAGAAAAGCAAGAGAGGCTCTTCAACCAACACGCCCCTGCTGGTCCCCTGGAACCTGGTGAGCAGGTCCTGAAGCGGAAGAGAAGGCTTCACAAGCTAGATGACCAGTGGGAGAGCGACCCGTACACAGTACTGCAGTCCAACCACAACAACCCGAAGGTATGTGTAATTACCAAGGATGGAGGAGAAACCACTAGCACCGTCTCCAGAGACCACCTAAAAAGGTGCCCCAAGCAACTACAGAGTGCAGGAGAAGATCAAGATGACCTTGAACCCGCAGAAGACAAGAAAGAAATGATCAGCACAGTTCTTGGAGAGTTCCCCCGGTCCTGGACTCGGATAAATGATGCAATAGTGGTACCCGTCCTACACTTCCTTCAACCAACCCAGCAGGAACCTACAGGAGAGCAGAAGGAATCAGAAGACCAAGCAGCCCTAGAGGCAGAAGAACCCATGCCAGCAGCCCAGGAGAGTCAACCCTCTGCAGACAGTGAGCCTGCCATACCTGCGGTAAGCCAAAGGACCCGCAGATAGCTGCCTGCACTGCCTGTAAACCCAGCTAGTAGCTGTACCCTGAATGCTAGTGGGGAAAGTCAGGTTAGACCACCACCAGACAGTGGGTTACGCAGGTCAACCCGGAGCACTAGGGGGCAAATACCAGCTCGCTGGAAGATCTAAATGCTGTATATTGTAAATGTTTTATGTTTGTTGCCTGGTTGCTAATTATGTTTTTCCAGTCTTTCTAGTTCATGGACTAACAGGTTATGGACGCTGAATAACCGGAACTGTCTTGTAGATAGTTGCACTTGGTGCCCTCTTTCGAAGATGGCCACGGAAGAAAAATCTGTCCGGTGTGGCCTCCTTGTGGCCCAAAGTAGAGAGCTCAACCTTGTCGCCACGCCCAAGGCCAGGAACTTGGGGTTTATGGAAACAGGTCCCCACACCGTGGAAAACTTCACCTTGTTGGGTGACATGGACACCCGGTCACGGAAGCGCCGTGACCTCAAGGACAAAATATACTTGTATATATGTTATGTTGTCATTTATACCCTGTATTTGTCTTTCCTGTTTAGTCCGGAGTACTAAATTTTGCTAGGGGAGAATGTGTTACCCCAGGCCTGGATGCCACAAACAATAATCTGTGTCTGAGAGCAAGAGGGAGGTCCCCTGGTTAGGGACAATTAGCATACAGCACCTCCTGTCCCAGGCCAGCAGGGGGAGCTGGCTGCCTCTATAAAAGCTGGAACTGGGGGCAGGGTTAGAGAGAACTGGAAGACCTAGCTCAGGAGTGAGACTAGTCCCAGAGAAGGAGGGACAGTTCAGCTGTAGCTGAGGAGTCCGTGAGGCAGAGGAGAAACTGCAAGCCAGGGACAGAGAGCAGGTCCTGGAAGAGAACCAATCTACCGGGCATTGGGGTCCGGGGCTGTCAGGGTTACAAGCCCAGCAGCAGAGAACCAACCTGCGAGTGATTTCAGGTCCCTTGGCCTAAGAAGCCTGGAGGCTCCGCCACACAGAGGGACCAGTACAGCGAGGAGCAAGCAACAGGTACCCAAGGCCCTAGTCGCATGCCATACAGGCGAGAAGTACACGGCCAGCTCAGGGACGTGGGCTATTACACCACGAAAAGGGGGATAGTCAGAAAGAGCATAGAGAGAACGGTAGGCCTACACACTCACCCTGACCAGTGGGGCTCGCCCGAATGCTCTCAGACACCCAGGCCCATTCCTAACCGGTACTGTTGGGTCATTAATAATATCTACAATAAAGACCCTGAACTGTTTGAAGCGGACTCTGAACTCTTACTATTGCGGCCTGCACTATCACCCCCAACATCCACCTACACTGCCCTGAGGCTACACTCTTCCCGTGGGGAGTTATCCTACACCTGTGCTGCACACCAACACCAGCCTCAGCAGTCTGCCTCGCAGCGGCGGTTATCCCTGACCGCAATCCACGGGTGGCGTAATCAGACATTCAAAACACTGATAAATAGACTGCCACCATTTGGTCTGACCACCCTGAGCCATGGGATCGGGTTGCCACTACTACCCCCATCAGCACCGTACACTAGAAGGCCCGGTTCCGTGTACCCCACGGCCCAGGGGGCGAGTCATGTGCATCAAATTATACATGCACATATGGGGCAGTGGGGCTTCATACTATATACAGGTGCTTCTCACAAAATTAGAATATCATCAAAAGTTAGTTTATTTCAGTTCTTCAATGCAAAAAGTGAAACTCCTATATTATATAGAGTCATTACAGACAGAGAGATCTATTATATAGAGTCATTACACAGAGGGATCTATTATATAGAGTAATTACACACAGAGGGATCTATTATATAGAGTCATTACACACAGAGGGATCTATTATATAGAGTCATTACACAGAGGGATCTATTATATAGAGTCATTACACACAGAGGGATCTATTATATAGAGTCATTACACACAGAGGGATCTATTATATAGAGTCATTACACACAGAGTGATCTATTATATAGAGTCATTACACACAGAGGGATCTATTATATAGAGTAATTACACACAGAGGGATCTATTATATAGAGTCATTACACACAGAGGGATCTATTATATAGAGTCATTACACACAGAGGGATCTATTGGGGATAGTACAGTTAGATCGTTAGAGAAGAATAGGATGCTAAATAACCCCAAAGTTTTATCTTGCATGCTGACCAACGCAAGAAGCCTGACCAATAAGGCGGATGAGCTGCGGGCGCTTATATCGGAGGAGAGGTATGACATCGTAGGTATAACAGAGACTTGGCTAGACGATAGCTACGACTGGGGGGTAAATTTAACAGATTATAGTTTATTTAGAAGGGACCGGAAACAGGGGAAGGGCGGAGGAGTCTGCTTATATGTAAAGTCACGTCTAAAGCCCAGACTAAAGGAAGATATAGGAGAGGGAGAAGAGGGGGTCGAGTCCATGTGGGTAGAGATAGAGGGGGCAAAAAATAATAATAAAATATTACTGGGGGTCTGCTATAAGCCACCCAATATAACAGAGGAGAATGAGAAACTGCTATTAGGACAAATAGACAAAGTAGCAAAACATAATGAGGTGATTGCAATGGGGGACTTCAACTACCCGGATATTGACTGGGAAACAGAAACCTGTAGATCGCAGAAAGGAAAAAGGTTCTTGACAAATATCAAGGATAATTATCTCTCCCAACTAGTGCAGGAACCAACGAGAGGGAAGGCCGTGTTGGACTTAATATTGACTAATAGGCCTGATAGAATAACTGAGGTACAGATAGGGGGGCACCTAGGTAATAGCGATCATAATATTATCGACTTCAAAATGCCCTTCAGTAGGGTTATCAATAAGGGAACAACTAAAACATTAAACTTTAGAAGGGCGAAGTTTGATCAGCTGAAAGAAAACCTTCAAAAGAATTCTGAATACTCAGTGCGAGAGATATATACCGTATGGGAATAAAAGGGCCAGAAATAAGAGGAAACCAATATGGTTGAACAAGAACGTAAAAGGGGCGTTAAATAGCAAAAAAGAGGCATTCAAGAGATTAAAACAGGAAAACAGTAAGGAAGCACTAATGTGTTACAAGGAAAAAACGAGAACCTGCAAAAAACAAATAAAAATAGCAAAGGAGGAAACAGAGAGACGTATTGCTAGGGAAAGTAGATCAAATCCCAAACTGTTCTTTACGTATATAAATAGTAAAAGGATTAAATCGAATAATATTGGACCGATAAAAAGTGATGAAGGCAAAATCATAGAGAAAGATGAGGATAAAGCTAATCTATTAAATACATTTTTTTCGTCAACTTTCACAAAGGAAATAGAACTAACAGGCGAAATGAGAAGTGACAAGCTTAATCCTCCACTAAGTATGACAAATCTAATCCAAGTTGGGGTACAGAAACGCCTCAGTAACATTAAAATAAACAAATCACCAGGACCTGATGGCATACACCCACGGGTACTAAGGGAACTAAGTAATGTGATAGACAGACCGTTATATCTTATATTTAAGGACTCTGTTGAGACTGGGTCTGTGCCACTTGATTGGCGACAGGCGAATGTAGTGCCAATATTCAAAAAGGGAGCAAAAAGTAACACCGGAAACTATCGGCCGGTGAGTCTGACGTCCGTTGTGGGCAAAATTTTTGAAGGCTTTATTAATGAGGCAATCATGGAGCATCTTGACGCTAATAATCTATTAACCCCGAACCAACATGGATTCATGAGGAATCGCTCCTGCCAAACAAACCTGATTGACTTCTACGAGGAGGTTAGCTCTCGAGTAGATCAGGGGGAACCAGTGGATGTCGTGTATCTCGACTTCTCAAAAGCGTTCGATAGCGTGCCACATAATAGGTTGGTATACAAAATGAGAATGATGGGGCTGGGGGAAAATGTCTGCAAGTGGGTAGCTAACTGGCTAAAGGATAGAAAGCAGAGGGTGGTTATAAATGGAATATACTCAGATTGGGTAAGCGTCACTAGTGGGGTACCACAGGGGTCTGTACTAGGCCCAATGTTATTTAATATCTTTATTAACGACATAGTCAACGGGATAAATAGTAAAATATCAATATTTGCAGATGACACAAAGTTATGTAAAACAATTAATACAAAAGAGGATAGTGAAGACCTACAGAGGGATTTGGATAAGCTGGGTAGGTGGAGCATTAAATGGCAAATGAGGTTTAACGAGGAGAAATGTAAGGTCATACATATGGGAAGGAAAAATGGAAGTCACCAGTACTCACTGAATGGGAAATCATTGGGGAATTCAGAGATGGAGAAGGACTTGGGCATCTTGATTGATAGCAAACTAAATTGGAGTGCCCAAAGTCAGGCCGCTGCTGTAAGGGCAAACAGGGTAATGGGATGTATCAGAAGAGGTATAGCTGCAAAGGATGAGAACATTGTTCTTCCACTGTACAAAGCACTGGTCAGACCACACTTGGAATACTGTGCTCAGTTATGGGCCCCAATATATAGAAAGGATATAAATGAGCTTGAAAAGGTACAAAGGAGGGCAACAAAATTAATAAGGGGAATGGAGGGACTGCAATACCCAGAGAGGTTGGCAAAACTAAGACTATTCAGCCTGGAAAAGAGAAGGTTGAGGGGGGACATAATAAATGTGTACAAATATGTTAGGGGACAGTATAGAGACCTTGCCCGGGATTTGTTCAAAAGGAGGGATATTACGGTAACAAGAGGGCATTCACTAAGACTGGAAGAGAAAAGGTTTCAGCACCAGCATAGGAAGGGGTTCTTTACGGTAAGAGCAGTGAGAATATGGAATTCACTGAGTGAGGAGACGGTAATGTCGGATTCACTAAACCAGTTCAAGCGGGGACTGGATGCTTTCAAGCGGGGATCTATTATATAGAGTCATTACACAGAGGCATCTATTATATAGAGTCATTACACACAGAGGGATCTATTATATACAGTCATTACACACAGAGGGATCTATTATATAGAGTCATTACACACAGAGGGATCTATTATATAGAGTCATTACACACAGAGGGATCTATTATATAGAGTCATTACACACAGAGTGATCCATTATATAGAGTCATTACACACAGAGGGATCTATTATATAGAGTCATTACACACAGAGGGATCTATTTTATGTGTTTATTTCTGTTAATGTTGATGATTATGGCTTACAGCCAATGAAAACACAAACGTCATTATCTCAGTAAATTAGAATACTTCATAACAACAGCTTGAAAAATGTTTTTAAAATCCGAAAAGTTGGCCTACTGAAATGTATGTTTAGTAAATGCCCTCAATACTTGTTCGGGCTCCTTGTGCATCAATTACTGCATCAATGCGGCAATGTGGCATGGAGGGATCAGCCTGTGGCACTGCTGAGGTGTTATGGAGGCCCAGGTGGCTTTGATAGCAGCCTTCAGCTCATCTGTATTGTGGGGTCTGGGGTCTCATCTTCCTCTTGACAATACCCCATAGATTCTCTATAATAGATTCTCTATGGGGTTAAGGTCAGGCGAGTTTGCTGCCAATCAAGCACAGTGATACTGTTGTGTGTAAACCAGGTATTGGTACTTTTGGCAGTGTGGACAGGGGCCAAGTCCTGCTGGAGAATGACATTTCCATCTCCATAAAGCTTGTGGGCAGAGGGAAGCATGAAGTGCTGTAAAATGTCCTGGTAGACGGCTGCGCTGACTTTGGTCTTGATAAAACACAGTGGACCTCCACCAGCAGATGACATGGCTCCCCAAACCATCACTGATTGTGGAGACTTCACACTAGACCTCAAGCATCTTGGATTGTGGCCTCTCCACTCTTCCTCCAGACTCTGGGACCTTGATTTCCAAATGAAATGCAAAATTTACTTTTCATCTGAACACAACACCTTGGGCCACTGAGCATCAGTCCAGGTCTTTTTCTCTTTGGCCCAGGTAAGACGCTTCTGGCGCTGTCTATTGGTCATGAGGGGCTTGACACAAGCAATGCGACACTTGTAGCCCATGTCCTGGATACGTCTGTGTGTGGTGGCTCTTGAAGCAATGACTCCAGCAGCAGTCCACTCCTTGTGAATCTCCCCCAAATTTTTGAATGGCCTTTTCTTAGCAATCCTTTCAAGGCTGCGGTTATCCCAGTTGCTTGTGCACCTTTTTCTACCACACTTTTTCCTTCCACGTTCGTTAATATGCTCGGATACAGCACTCTGTGAACAGCTGCTTCTTTAGCAATGACCTTTTGTGGCTTACCCTCCTTGAGGAGTGTGTCAATGACTGCCTTCTGGACATCTGTCAAGTCAGCAGTCTTGCCCATGATTGTGGAGCCTACTGAAACTGACTAAGGGACCTTTTTAAAGGCTTAGGAAGCCTTTGCAGGTGTTTCTTGTTAATTCTAATTTACTGAGATAATGACTTTTGGGTTTTCATTGGCTGTAAGCCATAATCATCAATATTAGCAGAAATAAACACTTAAAACAGATCACTCTGTTTGTAATGACTCTGTATAATATATGAGTTTCACTTTTTGGATTTAAGAACTGAAATAAATTCACTTTTTGATGATATTCTAATTTTCTGAGAAGCACCTGTATGTAGTAGTGCGGCAATTATACTATATACAGTCAGGAGTATAAGTACTTGATACACTGACAATTTCGAAAGTTTTTCCACCTACAAAGAATGAAGAGGTCTGTTTTGTTCTACTTAACTGCTGCAACTTGGACCTTTAACAGGATTTATATTTCACCTATGAGAAAGCATACTATGTGTATTTGGCAGATTAACTCAGGCATGTTTATGATAAACTGAATACCTGGATTGGAGTCCTATTTGTATACAGAATATTGACTATTAATGCTAGCAGAGTAAGTCTTAGGCTATATTCACACTAGGTGTTTTTTTTCTGCAGCAAAACATAATCTCTTGGCAGGAAAGAAGTAGCGTCAAAAACGCAGGTTTTGGTGTGTTTTTTTGCAGTGGTTCTTGGTGCATTTTTGGTGCGTTTTTCAGGATCCCAAAGTTCAGCTTTGCTTCCACCATAGACACATGAAAACAGGTCACCATTGCAAGACATATGTTCATGAAAAAGTACACATTACAAATGTAACAGGTGGGGGGGGTGAATTGGTCTGGAATGGTTTATCTAAGACCCTGGCATTGCATTGAATTTGTAGGACACTATTTACTTTCACATTATGGTTTGCCATTGAGTTGCTCAGGCTTTGTTCATTTTCACACCTCCCTGGGCCACACGTGTTGTTCAATCTCACACCTAGCTCAACCAATGTTTACTTTGTAGGCATCACTAATTTAATTAAACTGTAATAATCCAAGCTGCTATCTCAGGTGACCAAGACAAGATGGTTTAAACTTGGGAAAATCACAAGAATAAATGTGTGTCACATACTTGCTTTTTTCACTAAAAACGCAGCAAAATGTTCACACTAGGCTTTTTTTCAGCATTTTTTTCCACCACCCTTTTTTTTAATGGGTGAAAAACGCTGAAACAAGTGACATACTCTATTGCAAAAAGCCATGAAAAGCACAAAATACTGAGGACAAATAAGCAAGCTTTGTGCATGAGATTTCGGAAATCTCATAGACTTTGTTGGTACTGTAAAACGAAGCTGAAAATTTGCATAAAAAAGCCCGCTAAAAAAACGTCTAGTGTGAATATAGCCTTGTATAACAGTTTGCCAATGAGTTAGGATATATGACCACGAAGCAGATGCTGCAGATTTTTCCTAAGCGTTTCTGCATCTCCCTGGATTGTCAAGCGCTTTGCCAAGTGATTTTAGCATCACTTGGAAAAGTGCTTGACAACTTGGTCACTCTATATAATTCCATGCAACCGGCATGGATTTATATAGTGTGACCAAGTTACAATGCTGCAAATGTAGCATCAATAATGAAAAAAAAGAATAATAATGGTGAAAAATAAAAAAAAAAACATTATACTCATCTTCCGATGGTCCTCGATCTCCTTCTCCGGTGCGTCCGGTGTCTTCGGCGGATCACGGTGCTGTAAAAGGACCTTCCATGACGTCATTTAGTCATGTGACAGGTCACGCGACCGCCGATGTCAGCGGTCGCGTGACCTGTCACATGACTAAATGGCGTCATGCAAGGTCATTTTACCACCACGAGCAGCCGAAGAGCCAGCAGCACCGCCGGGAGCAGACAGGGGCCATCAGAAGGTAAGTATATGTTTATTTTTTATTTTAATTCTATGGTACTATGGTACCCGGGTCTGGAGGAGAGTCTCTTCATCTCCAGACCCGGGTACCATCCACGCATTGAGTCGCATAATATCCACATGTGTATTTGTAGTCATTCGGATGTTATGCGTTCCAATGCAAGTCAATGGCGGCTAAATCGCAGCGACTCTGCAAAATTAAAGGACGTGCTGCGGATTTTTCCGCAATGATAATCCGCAGCGGAAATCTCCGCGGCATGTGCACAGCACATGCGGATTATCATTGGGGACCATTGCAGACCTATCACCAAGCGTTTTTTAAGTGTTTCCGCGGCGGAAGTTACGCTGCAGAAACGCCTAAAAAACGCATAGTGGGCACACAGCCTTAAAAGCTCTATGGTGAAGAAAAACACGTGAGATAATAAATGCGAAATATACAATATTTCCCATAATATGACTGAGGATATCTTTAGGGTGTATTCACTGTTTTTTCTTCTGCAGCAAAAATGCTGTGTTTTACAGTACCATCTTAGTGAATGACATTTCTGAAATCTCATTCACATGCTGTTTTTTTGCATTTTTTTTAAATCTGCATCTTGTCATGTCTTTCAGAGGTTTTGCAGCATTTTTCACCCATTCAAATGAATGGAAAAAAAAACATAAGTAAAAACACCTGAATTTTAAGCAGCGTTTTTCCTGCCTCCTTTGATTTTTGAGGTAGAAAAAAAATGCTGCCAAAATCCAACTTGTGAACACACCTTTATCCTGGTTGTGTTCTATATGGATATAAAATAGAACGGTCATGATAACATGGGTAGTTAATTGTATAGTGTTTTCACTTTATATAATACCAGGCCGCATTCTATTTGCGCAGAGCTGCTCCGTGAAGATTCTATCACAAGATTCCGTGATGACATCACAGGTGATGGTGACATCACTGCTCACAGTCGCTATATATACAATGCACATAGGCTCACCCGTGCCTTTCTTGGCTCTATAGTGACTGATAGCACTTGCAGTTTTTCACTATGGCTGGAATTGTTTTGGACATTCCTCAGGTAAAAGCACTATTGATGATCCTTATGATCAATCGTCCTAAAAGTGTGCTTCTACCACCCGATGGCGTCCTCAGCTTCACTCACCGGCTGGTGATGGAGCTAGTAAAGGATTGCATAACCAAACACCGACAACGTCGTCTAACGTCAGACTATCTGACGGATTTACTTCAGAACATCAGGACATTACTACACCAGGTAAGTGGCAGACACTCTGCACAGAACATCTCAATATTAATAGATAATAATGGACGGATAGAAGCTTTTTCTTCTAATATATCGTATTTTGCAGACCATAAGACGCACCAAAAATTTTTGGGAGGTAAATAGGAAAAACATTTATTATAATAAAATGGGGGTCTGTCTTATAGTCCGAATTTTCGGTTGCTTACTGAGGGGGGTGGTGGCAGTGGAGCGAGGTCACAGGAGGCAGAGTCGCTGCTGCAGGAAGTCGGCAGTAGGAGTGGGGCGCTGCTGCGGGCCCCAAGCTAGGAGGAGCGGGGTGTCCAGAAGGTGCGAGGCTGCGGGCCCTGGGCTTCAAGGAAATGTTAGCGGTAATTCAGGAGGGGAGGCCCTGCTCTGCTTATTGATTTCTCTGCAGTGGGCTTCAAGAAGTAGGCTGCTGGAGATGGCCAATACGCAGATTGAGATCTCAGCTCGTCATTAAGCCGAGATCTAAATCTGCACATGCACTGCCTCCAGCGGCCATTTGCCTGAAGTCCACCGCCAGAAAATCAATGGGCAGAGCGGTGACTCCCCTACTAAATCACCGCTAACATTTCCTTGAAGCCCAGGGCCCGCAGCCTCGCACCTCCTGGATACCCCGCTCCTCCCAGCTCGGGGCCCGCAGCAGCGCCCCACTTATACTGCCGGCTTCCTACAGCAGTGACCCTACCTCCTGTGACCTCACTCCACCACTGCCACCCCCCTGGTAAACTACATTCAGACAATTATTATTATTAATAATCTGTCTGATATGCTGGGGTGGAGAGTTCCAGAGTAGGGGGGATGCACGGGAGAAATCTTGTATGCGATTGTGGGAAGAGGAGATAAGAGGGGAGTAGAGAAGATCTTGTGAGGATCGGAGGTTGCGTGCAGGTAAGTACCGGGAGACTAGGTCACAGATATATGGAGGAGACAGGTTGTGGGTGGCTTTGCATGCCAAGGTTAGGGTCTTGAACTGGAGTCTCTGGGTAATGTGGAGCCAGTGAAGGGATTGGCGGAGCGAGGTGAGAAGCCAGGGAATAGCGGGGGGACAGGTGGATTAGTCAGACAGCAGAGTTTAGGATAGATTGGAGGGGTGCGAGAGTATTGGAAGGGAGGTCAAAAATTTTGGAAAAAAAGGCATCTTATAGTCCAAAAAATACGGTAAAACACAACGAGTCCCCAAATACAGTATGTAGTCATTGTATCTGCAGACAGAGAACCGATGTCACCTACAATTTCCGCCTCCATTCTGACCGCTCTCATCTCAAAATTCTCCTTTCCATTTTTCCTTCTTTATAGGCTGAAGAAAGATCTCAGACTGAAGATTTGGCTGTCTTTAAAGAACTGGCCGAAAAAGTCCTGTCTATACTAGAACGCTCATTGGAACGCCCGGTAAGGATCAATATTAATAGACGTATTTTAATCCACCGTATCTGAGGAGACTTTCTGAGAAAAGGTCTGAAGATGGCGCGGGATTTGTATCGTTACAATTGGTGCATCTGTAAATGTTGGTTTAGTCCTTCATGATTTATGTATTTGGTGATTTAGTGAAATCTTCCACATATTAATTATATATATTATATCTATCAGGAAACAACAGGAGGCGACGCCAAATATGGGCAAAATGTGACCCCGAAAATCCCTGACCCTAATAGGAGTCAGCCGGAGCTGAACAGCGATCTGATTACAGGTGAGCGATCACCCGACCTTCTACAAGGAATATCCAGATATTACAGAGGACGGAGGATAATGTTAGATTTACTCTCTACTCTGTGTAATGGGAACCTGGCAGCACATTGTTACATATAGAAGTAGTGGTGTGACGGTATAGGCCATTGTCCCCTAATAATAATTGTTTGTAGAAATCCAATGTGCCAGTCAGGAGAAATGTAAAGTAGACACCATATACAAATCAGAATGGAAGTGCGCTGGGGGCGTGAAAGAAGAAATCCAAGTGCAGTGACACGCCCCCAGTGCACTTCCAGGCTAATTTGCAAATCTCTCCTATGTTTCAGCTCTCTTACCATCACTCGTATGTGCAGCGTGTGTGGGGGCTTCCTCATTCATGTGATGGAGGGTCCATTCTGCAGTGCTATAGCAAGTAACATGAAATAAATTAAATTTAAATTGCATTACTGCTCTAGAAAATGGGAAAAAACTAAGATACTGAGCACATAGTTTGGCCAATTCATGAATGCCCAGCAGCCAATGACAAGGCGATCTTTTTGTTGGAATCCTCTCCTAATGTGAATCCTCTCCTAGGCTGAAGCCTACATTTATATGGGTAGGTAGGATCCTGTTGTAATTAAAACCACCCCGGGCTGATGGGTGGAGATAGGTTCCCAGCAAAAAAGGTCACCTTGCCGTGACTGTTGGGCATGCACCAAGCAAAAGAAGGTCGCCTTGCCGTGGCTGCTAGGCATGCACCCAGCAAAAGAAGGTCGCCTTGTCGTGACTGCTAGGCATGCACCCAGCAAAAGAAGGTCGCCTTGTCGTGACTGCTGGGCATGCACCCAGCAAAAGAAGGTCGTCTTGCCGTGACTGCTGGGCATGCACCCAGCAAAAAAAAAGGTCACCTTGCCGTGGCTACTTGGCATGCACCCAGAAAAAGAAGGTCGCCTTGCCGTGGCTGCTGGCCATGCATGAATTGGCCAAATTATGCGCTAAGTATCTTCCTTTTATCCTATTTTCTACAGCAGTAATGCAATTCAAATTTCATTTATTTCATGTTTACATGCTATAGCGTTACAGAGTGCAACTTTGTTAGTTATGTATTTGGATGGCTACTCTTAGTATGCACCTGTTCACACCCATTTTCTTTTCGGAAGTGATGGTCAGTCTTTTGTTATTTATGAAGGGGTTTCTCCATCATTTACATTACATTTATCTATGGATTCCCCGTATATTCTCATATTTAGAATCCCCATATAACGAGTATTAATCCCATTTACAGACATCTTGTCATTTCTCCGTTATATTGCTGTATTATCTATGTAGGAATAATATCCTCTAATACATTTCATTTCTTCATCATTATTTTAGAAACAACTGAGCTGTCGAATCCTAACAATGGAATTAGTGAGATCCCGGAGATCCAAGAATCCGTAAGTATCATAGAGTGGGATGCGTGTGTGTCATCAGATCATGGGGTGTGAATGACTCATCCAGTATTATCCCCCATACAACCATGGGACGTCTCTATTCTAAGTGTAGATGACCCTATGGTGTTAATTACATTTGAATTACTGGGAATCTGTCACCAGGTTTATGCTATTTGGTCTGAGAGAAGCATGATGCAGGGACAGAGACCCTGATTCCATGTGTTGATTACTTTACTCGGTGGAGCAGTTGTGATAAAATCACTATTTTTTTCTGCTGCAGAGCTCTGAATGCTGAGTCTTGTATAACCCCGCCCACACCATTGATTGGCAGCTTTCTGTGTACACTGTGCATAGGCAGAAAGCTGCTAATCAGTGGTGGAGGCAGGGGTACAGAGCAATAGGACTACCTGGGTAGACAGATAGTCTTCTAGTGATAATCTACTGATTTTATTGAAACAGCCACACACAGCCTAGTAAGTAACACATCACTGGAATCAGGGTCTCTGCCCCTACATCATGGTGCTTTCAGAATACATAGCAAACACCTGGTGACAGATTACTTGTAAGTCCTCCTCTGTGTGATCTCCCACATTATCCAGAATGTTATAGTAATGTATGATGACCGTTGCAGGGCGGCTCCAGGATTTCGTGGGCCCTGGGCGAAAGAGTCTCAGTGGCCCCTTTAACACATACCACGATTCATGATGCACAGATACCGCAGATATATATGTATATATATATATATATATATATATATATATATAGTACAAGCCCGAAGATTTCACTTCTTACATTACATGAGCGATATCTATTGTAAATTCCACAATAACTCAGAAAGCGGCGAATCCTCACAGCTCACAGTGCAGACCGGACAGTAATGTCCTCCACACAGTATAATGGCACCACATAGTCCTCTATACCGTATTATGAGCTCCATATATTGCTCCATATAGAATAATGGACCCCATAAAATGCTCCACGCAGGCTGTGCCCCCAAATAATGCCCCATGCAGGCTGTGACCCCACACATAATGCCCCATGCAGGCTGTGCCCCCCACATAATGCCCCATGCAGGCTTTGACCCCCCACATAATGCTCCATGCAGGCTGTGACCTTCACATAATTCCCCATGCAGGCTTTGACCCCCCACAAAATGCCCCATGCAAGCTGTGCCCCCCCCACATAATGCCCCATGCAGGATGTCCCCCTCCCACATAATGGCCCATGCAGGATGTCACCCCCCATATAATTCCCCATGCAGAATGTCCCTCCCACATAATGCCCCATGCAGGCTGTGCCCCCCACATAATGCCCCATGCAGGCTGTGCCCCCCACATAATGGCCCATGCAGGATGTCACCCCCATATAATTCCCCATGCAGGATGTCCCCTCCACATAATGCTCCATGCAGGATGTCCCACCCCACATAATGCCCCATGCAGGATGTCCCCCACACATAATGCCCCATGCAGGATATCCCCCCCACATAATGCCCCATGCAGGATGTTACCCCCCATATAATTCCCCATGCAGGATGTCCCCCCCACATAATGCTCCATGCAGGATGTCCCACCCCACATAATGGCCCATACAGGATGTCACCCCCCATATAATGCCCCATGCAGGATGTCCCCCCAACACATACGGCCCCATGTAGGATGTCACCTCTCACCCCATATATTGCCCCATGCAGGATGTCACCTCTCACCCCATATAATGCCCCATGCAGGATGTCACTTCTCCCCCCATATAATGCCCCATGCAGGATGTCACCCCCCATATAATGCCCCATGCAGAATGTCACCTCTCACCCCATATAAAGCCCTATGCTGGATGTCACTTCCCCCACCATATAATGACCCATGCAGGATGTCACTTCTCCCCCTCATATAATACCCCATGCAGGATGTCACCCCCCTATATAATGCCCCATGCAGGATGTCCCCCCCATATAATGCCTCATGTAGGATGTCACCTCTCACCCCATATAATGCCCCATGCAGGATGTCAATCCCCCCCATATAATGCCCCATGCAGGATGTCACTTCTCCCCCCCATATAATACCCCACTCAGGATGTCCCTACCTCCCCCCCATATAATGCCCCATGCAGGATGTCACTTCTCCCCCCATATAATGCCCCATACCTCCATACATAAAAAAAAAAAATCAAATGCTCACCTGACTGCTCACCAGCTGTGGAGAGGTAAGTATTGTGCCGGCCGTGGTCCTGGGCAAGCATTGGGGGGGGGGGAGCAAGGCCCACTAGCTGGCGCTGGCACAACTCTCCTCTGCTCACCGGTCCCATAGCGCGCCAGGGTGCCCGACAGCAAGTGGGCCCCTCGCCTACTCAGGGTCCCTGCACTTGCCTGGGTGTGCTGGGTGCTAGCGCCAGGTCTGCCCAGCGTCCGGTTTGTATCCTCCCAACATCATATCAGTGTAAATCATCTGGGACATAATATGGGGGGAGAAGTTTTTGCATCTGTAACTTTTTTCCTGCATCTTCAATAAATCAGTATTATTTCTTATTCTTTTATAGAGCGTGATGGATTCATTGGTTCCGGCGAGAAAGCCGCATATGAGCGACTATGAAACTTCCAAACTCATCAGCAGTGGAAATTTTGGGTGAGATTTCTGTTGCCATAATCCACATTTCTCAGGGTTCCCTATGACAATGCTTCTGCCCCTGCACTCTGCCATTCAGTGTTATCATAGGGAAATTATATGATCTGTAGCAAATCAAACTGTAAGGAAAGCGATTTAAATAATATAATTACATATAATATAATATATAATAATATAATATTATTACATTCGCCTGTGCTAGACCCTCATCTGTTCTTATGCTGCCTCCTCCACCTGAGCTTTTCTGCTCTCCACTCTGATCTTTGTTTTGATGGGGGGGCTCCATTATGAAGCTGATCAGAGAAGTTGGCTACACATGGTCACATGAAGGGTGACACCATATTGACGTCAATGACATCTACACCCTCCACCATGACCATGTGGGCCCAATCACTGGCCTCAGCAGCAGAAGAGAGCCCTGGAGCACATTCATTTTGGACCAATTTTATTTGCACTAAATTGTATTTGGTCAGTTATAGCGAATCTGCCCAAAGAGAATTTCGATAGATTCTCGTATCTATAATGTGACCTGGGTGATGGCTCCGGCAGAAGTGGCATTGTGGAGACCTCCCATAGGTGATCTATGTAGTGCTATTTTATGTATTTCTAGATGTGGATTTATAGTGGCGGCCAGACTTCTAGTATTAAACATATGCAAATTGTCTCTTCAGAGAGGAAGCAAACTAGAACTCCACCTATAGGAAGTAGCAATCCTAAAAGTCAATATCGACCCTTTAACAAGCCTTGTCACATGACTTAGGATAATAGCCAAAACCAAAATCTCAATTTGCAGGAACTGTGTTCTGGGGTACTGCCCCTCTTCAGTGCAAAGTGTGAGATATGGTTTGACTGGGTGAGAGGTGTCTGACCGGTATCCAAGGGGTTGACGTTTCTCCTTGCGGACATGAGGAGACTTTTAAGCCGCAATGCTCCTCTGGGAAATAGGATTGCTACTTCCTATAGGTGGCACTAGGGTGCTAGTTCTCTTCCTCTCTGAAAAGAGACAATTTGCATATTTCCCAGAAGAGCATTGCAGCTTAAAAGTCTCCTCACCTTGACATGCTTAACATGGCTTTTTCCGCAAGGAGAAACGTTATCGCTTGGATCCCGGTCAGATGCCTCTCACCCAGCTAAACCATATCTCACACTTTGCATTGATGAGTGCTTGTACCCCAAAACATAGTGTCCGAAAATTGAGATTTTGGTTATGGCTATTATTCCATGTCATGTGATAAGGCTCGTTAAAGGGTCGATATTGACTTTTAGGATTACTACTTCCTATAGGTGGCACTAGAGTTCTAGTTCTCTTCCTCTCTGAAGAGACAATTTGCATATTTCCCAGAGGATCATTGAGGCTTAAAAGTCTCCTCACCTTGACAAGCTTAACATGTCACTCTCCGCAAGGAGAAATGTTACCCCTTGGATACCAGTATTAAACATATAATGATTTCTATAGATGGATTATTAATAAGGATTTATTATAACTGATGGATTCTCCTTCTCTCCAGGGCCGTCTACTTAGTGCATCATAAAGACTCACACCAGACCTTTGCTATGAAGAAAATGGCTAAGCGGAACCTAAATACTGCACAGAGATTGGAATGGGCCTTTCTGGAGAGGGACATCTTAACATTTGCTGATTGTCCCTTTGTGGTCTCCATGCTCTGCTCCTTTCCAACTAGATCTCACCTGTGTATGGTCATGGAGTATGTAGGAGGTAAGACACATCTATTGTATTATATTCAGCCCATGTCGGCTTTCATCTTATCACTGCTCATATCATTAGGACATTGTTGGTTACATCCCCACAGAGCATTTACTATAGGTTATCTATTACCAAGATGCTCGTAAATTCATTGATCTTGGTGCAGGGGCGCTATGGGGCTCATCAGTCGGAGGGGGTCTGTCGACGCTCGGCAGTGGGCAGCATCCCTCCACCTGTCATCACAATTTCAGCATTATTTGCTTCTTCAAGGAGGTGGGGCTGGTGGGGGCAAAAATACTGAGTAGGTGGCTAGTAGGGGCCAAAATACTGAAAGGGGGCCGTATGACTAGATATGGGGGGACTGTGAATGCTGAGTGGAGGTCATCATATTAAGTGGGGTGCTGTGGGGGTCCTCACTCTATATGGAGGCCCCCATTCTGTGTGGGGACATGATACTGAGTGGGGAGTTATGCGGACCATTATATCGTGTGAGGGACTGTGGGAACCATTATCCTGAGTGGGAGGGTTGCTGTGGGTGCCATCACACCGAGTAGGGGGTTGTGGCTGGCCTCCTTCTAAGTGGTGGCCTCCTTAGGAGGATTCACTGTGGGGATACCATACTCATTGAGTGTGGGTGTGGGCATTTTTGGGAGCATCATACTCTAAAATGGCCATAAAAGTTGTATTGCTGGTGAGAACACCAAGCTGCTTCAACAGGGATATAAATATATTTCTTTTTTATTTTTTAGGGTGGGGGCAATTACAACTTTTGATATGGGGTCTTGTGATTTCTATGTGCGCCACTATCTGTGTGATCTCCCCAGGATGTTTCCGCTCACTGCTCATTATACATCATGGTTATCTGCTCGTGGTATATCATGGTTATCTTCTGTATAAACCCCTCACCGGTCATATTTCCTTTCTTCTATAGGTGGAGACTGTGGGACCCTTCTAAGCACCAGGGGTCCTTTCTCTGTCCCCATGGCCCGCTTGTACTTTGCAGAGGCGGTACTTGCCGTGGAATACCTGCATAGTTACGGTGTGGTGCACAGAGACCTGAAGCCGGAAAAGTAAGTGCCCCCGTAGTATAATAAAGTGGGGAAAGTTGTCATTTATTATCATTCAGTCTGTGAGGCTAAAACCATCTTCTCTTTTGCAGCCTCCTGATTACATCTACTGGACATATTAAAGTTACCGATTTTGGGATTTCAAAACTTGGTCTAATGATACCGAAAACCAACACCTACAAGGAATTAGCAGTGGACATCTCCAGAGAGTTCCAGGACCGTGAGGTCAGCATCACCTACAAGAACTTAGCTTGTTATTTGCAAATCTCATCACACTATTGTTTCTTCTCTACATTCTTCCTTTCTAGAGAACTTTTCCACTAATATTTTATCTTCTGCATTGTGTTTTAACGATGATAACTTGTCATAATAATTGTTTCATCGATTCTCATCTCTATCTTCTGTTGGTTTCCAGTTCTGTGGCACCCCATGTTACATAGCCCCAGAGATCATCCTGAAAGAAGGCTATGGAAGACCTGTTGACTGGTGGTCATTGGGGATCATCCTGTATAAATTCCTGCTGGGATGTGTACCATTTGATGCTGATTCCCTCACTGAGCTTTATAAAAGGGTTGTCATTGGTGAGTAGAATAAACCGATCATTGCGTTGATTGGTTACATTTGTTTAGTTATTTCCTTTGCTTTATGTTACAGTCCAGTAAAGAGGTTTTATTTTCTGTAATTTTCTATGTAACAGGAGAACTAATTTGGAATTGTGATCGCGCTCCACCCCTGGATGCTCAGAATCTCATCACTGAGCTGCTCAGAAGAAATCCTGTGCGTAGACTTGGGACAGGTAACAGATATACTAGTATTAATATTCCTTATTAGACCAAGGACATATCGCTCATGTCCATGAAGATCAGCATTTCTCTATCAGCTCATCTACTGTATTTCTAGTTCTCCACACTAAGACTTTCAGTTTATTTCCTTCATGTCGGCTCAGTTTTGTCATTAGTTCAGATTACGATAAACTGTTCAGATATGGAGCCATCCCTGACTATGTCCGCATCACTTTTGTTTTTCTTTTTCTAGGAGGAGCATTTGAGATCAAGGTTCATCCATTCCTGAGTGACTTGGACTTTGACAACATTCTGAGCCAGGAGCTGGAGTATGTTCCTCAGCTTGTTTCAGACGCAGACACCAGCTTATTTATCAGTAAGTAGAAGGAGACGTCATCTAGACTAAGCGACTGTTTGTCTCATCTTCCCTAATATGTGATCATCTGTTCCCATTAATATTAGTGATAAATAGTGACTGTGTTATACTGACAACCTCTAATAATACTTCATTACCTATTTCTTGTAGATCATTCTGATATAAACAAACATCTGGTCTCAAAGGATGAGGAAGGCACAAGTGAGAACAATGAGAGCCTTGACTTCCAAAATTTTACGTCATCTTCTGAAAAGCTTTGTAAAGTAAGTATGTGATTAATAAATCCAAAATATGTAAAAAAAAATAAAAAAACTCTAAAAGTACATAAAAAAAATATTTTATATCTTATTTTTATCCGTATTTAGCTCTGTACCATCGCTACCAGGATGGTGAACAATGAGGATCCCAATGCCCCTCCAGAGTATACACAAGAAACCAACACAAACATCTCAGAAATGTGAGTAGATTAGAAAGGGTCATTACTGGGAGTTCCAGGCTGATCTATGTACACAACACCAAATATAGGACATAAATAACAGAATATCAAATGCAGCATTCACCGCTTCATGGTTAACGGTCATTGTACTTTTGGCTTCAGAAAATGCAGAAGATAACAGCCCATAATTGTGGCATGTCATGCATTTTTAGCACTGCCTACTCTGTAGGAGAGCTGTAGTATTACTTGCCAGCCATTCTTGGTAGTTGTGTTCTGATCCATGGAAGGTAGTTTTGAGCAGAAAACCTTCCCCACTATGACAGTCATATGTCCTATTAGGCCTTATAGTCAGTGTTCTTATAGTGAGACAACCCATTTTATACTGTGTTTACTTACGATTTACATGTTTTTCTTCTTCAAACAGGCAGAAAGAATCTGTTCCTGTATGTAATACAGACGATGCTGTTACCATCTTGCCACCCTCGTCCCCATTGCCAGGTATGTACATGTCTACAGCACCAACAATGTGAATGTTGACTTCAAGGCTCAAATATTTCCACATGGTTTTTCTGGTCTACTATGTTATCCATGTTTCATGGATCTCAGCTATGTTGACCATGGGTTCGTACTGTATCCCTATTTCCCTAATTTTGTACAGGAGTTTTTTTTCATGTATTCTGTATATTACGTTGTATCATCTAGTAACCTAGTGAGATATAGCGACTGTGTTATACTGACACCCTCTAACAATCCTTCCTTACCTATGTCTTGTAGATCACTCTGATGAAAACAACCATCTGGTCTCAGAGGATAAGGAGGGCACAAGTGAGGACTATGAGAACTTTATCTTCCGAATATTTGCATCATCATCTTCTGAGAGGCTTTCTAAAGTAAGTATGTGATCGATAAATCCAAAATATGTACAAAAAAGGATCTACAAAATGAAAAAGTATATATATTTAATAACGTATTGTTATCCACATTTAGCACTCTACCACCACTAACGGGATGGTGAACAACGAGGGTCCCAAGGCCCCTCCAGAGTGTACACCAGAATCCAACACAAACATCTCAGAAATGTGAGTAGATTATGGGGTCATTACTGGGAGCTCCAGGCTGATATATGTGCACAACACCAAATATAGGACATAAATACCATAATATCAAATGCAGCATCCACCGCCCCATGGTTATGGGTCATTGTGCTTTCAGCTTTCGGAATTGTTGGAGATAACAGCCCATAATTGTGGCCGGTCATGCACTTTTAGTGCTGCCCTCACTGTAGGAGAGATGTAGTATGAAATGCCGGCCATTCTTGGTAGTTGTTTTCCTCTCAGCTCTCTATAAAAGGTAGTCTTGAGCAGAAGACCTTCCCCACTATGACAGTCATATGTCCTACTAGTCCTTATAGTCGGTGTTCTTCTAGTGAGACAACCCCTTTTATACGGAGTTTACTTGAGATTTACATGTTTTTCTTCTTCAAACAGGCAGAAAGTATCTGTTCCTGTATGTAATACAGACGATGCTGTTACCATCTTGCCACCCTCGTCCCCATTGCCAGGTATGTACATGTCTACAGCACCAGCAATGTGAATGTTGACTTCAAGGCTCAAATATTCCCACATGGTTTTATACAATACTATAGGTCTCTTATGTTATCCATATTATGACAAAGCAGATCCTATAAGAATATATTGTTATTGATTTTTTTTTTAAATTTTTCATCAGAATTTCCATCTCATGAAGAAAGAAAATCGGCAATAAATCTGAGTATGGAGCAACAAAACTCAGAAAATGGAAAAAATGGGAAAAAGAGACGAGGTAAGTGTGAGAATCAACTCCATGTTGTGTGATGTCAGTGAGAATAATTCATGTGGAGTAGATGTCATCTGTCAGTGATGGGATTGTCACATGTATGATTGCTGACAATGACCCCTGACCTCTGTATGATAATATTCCTCTGCCGTCCGGCCACAGTGACTGCACAGCATTATCATGTAATATGGAGTCCCATCACTTACATTATATTTATTTCTCTTGTCATAGGTTCCATCTTCCGCCGGATCTTATCTTCCTGCCGGCGTGGATTATCCAGGGCTGCTCGTGCATTTGCATGCTGTCACTGTTGCCCTAAAACCATTTAAAAGACGGGATACCTAAGCATCCAGCGCCCTGAAGTCCAGCAGATCCACCATCACTGCTGGAGCTGTATAGAAGGACCTTCACCATCTACCTGTGGCCTTCTGACTGGTCAACCTGGACAAGTTTCAGTAACGCCTCTGTCATCGGGCTCCGCGGTATTCATACTGCTCGTCTGACTTGTCATTTACTGATCACCTGGTATCTGACCTCGGCTATCTTCCTGACTTTGATTTAGTCTATTGATAATGTTCACGATTTTATTCATCCCATTAATAATTAAAAAAAAGTAAAATCTGTTACTGTTGCTCTGATTCCTTTTTGTCTTGAATTCACAAATACTTGTAACTCACTAATTGCTCTTCTTCTCACTAAATGTATTTCTCATTATCCTTAATGCAGCAGTCAGTCTCATATTTCTGTCCAGCAGTTACACTGGTGCCTCCACCCTGTACCAGTCATTACACTCATCCACAAACCTCTCCACACTGCTGCACAGTCCTGCATCTCTACCATATCTACACTCCAATGAGCTAAGATTAACATCCTCCATAATCAGGACCTCCCACTCTCATGTCCAAGACATTTTCTCTGCTGCACCAGCTCTCAGGAGTGCACTACTGCAGGCAATCAGGTTCATTCCCACTATCAGAGATTTTAAGTGTGCAGTAGAAACAGATTATTTGTGGCAGGACTATCAAATCACCTCACTATTCTAAGTTTTTCCTACAGCACTCAGTAGCACTTAATATTTGTACATATACAGATAATGGTTGGTGTAACGGGTCCGGGAGGCGGAACCTCTGAGCTACTATACAAGGGGGCGGCCCTTGTAAGGGAGCGGGTGGCAGTCTCTGGGTGAACGGACAGGGAGTTACGGCAAGTGATCAGGGCAGTCTCTGGGTAAGGGGTAGGTACGACCTGTGATGGCGGAGCCTCCGGGTAGGCTAGCAGGCAGATGGTAGATGTGTGCTCCCAGGTGAGCAAGCGAGAGTCTCTGGAATAGCAGGTGGTCACGGCACGTGACGGCGGAACCTCCGGGCTGGCAGGCAGGTAGGTAACGGAGAAGCGCTCCCAGGTGAGCGGGCAAGAGTCTCTGGAATAGCTGGTGGTCACCGCACGTGACAACGGGACCTCCGGGCTGGCAAGCAGGCAGGTAACGGAGATGCGCTCCCAGGTGAGCGGGCAAGAGTCTCTGAGATAGCTGGTGGTCACAGCACGTGACAACGGAGCCTCCGGGCTGGCAAGCAGGCAGGTAGCGGAGAAGCGCTCCCAGGTGAGCGGGCAAGCTGGTCCATAGACAGACTGACCGGAGTTGTAAGGCGGACCGTCGGACCTCAGGCAAGCAGGCAGGTAGCTGATGTGCGCTCCCAGGTGAGCGGACAAGTTGGTCCTTAGACAGACTGACCGGAGTTGTAAGGCAGACCGTCGGACCTCAGGCAGGCAGGCAGGTAACAAGTATTCAGGCAGGAATCAGGCAGGTAACTAGCAGGAAACTGGCAGGAAACTGGCAGGTAACTGGCAGGTAACTGGCAACGGGACCTGAGGGCTGAAGCACAGGTGAGACACAGGTGCAAACAACATTGCTCGGGCACCTCCATTTTGGAGGAGGTGCCTTATATATGATGAAGTCCTCCGGCCATTGGCCGGGGACTCCTTAGGACGGCGCGCGCGGCCCCTTTTAAGAGGAGGGGAGCGCGCGCGCGCGCGCCCTAAGCACAGGGGCCGGAAAGGAGCGCGCGCTGAGAGCAGAGCGGGAGGAGGACGCCGGGAAGGAGCGCGCGCTGACAGCAGAGCGGGGAGAGGACGCCGGGCACGGAGCAGAGCGGTGAGGGGAGCAGCGTCCCTGCCTAGCAGAGGGCAGGGACGCCAGCGCTACAGTTGGTGACTGGTTCATGCAGCCTTAATTCCACAAAGATAGAAATAAAAGGTCAACATGTTTCATACATCCAAACCATCCTTAATCATGGCAGAAAAACATAATTTTAAGTTCCCACTATGAATATTTGGTGAGATATCACAGCTGTGTATTTTCACAGCACAAAGAACGCATCTTACAGATCAGCAAATCACAGTGTGCTGACGCTTAGTGTTGTAGTTTTGAACAACACCATTCATTTTATCATATAATGTGTTGAAAAATGAGAAAAAATGCCAGGTTTGGGTTCCTTCATTTTACAGTGTGTATTGTGTTGTAAAAACAAACTGACAAAATGATTCAGAGTCAGTAGTACGATTACTGTGATACCAAACTTATAAGGTTTATATATATATATATATATATATATATATATATATATATATATATATATATATATACAGTGTTTAGCATAAATCAGTACACCCAAATAGATTTGTCAGCAAACCTGTAGTTTCCTTTCAGAATCATCATTTTATATGGGATACCATACTACAAAATACTCTCGCAAATTTGAGCCATTGAATGCAAACAAGATTTGGTATTTTGAAGACCCCAAAAAAGTAATTTTCTTAACAAACTCATTCAAGATCATGTTTCAAAAATGAGAACATCCCAGTAACAGTCTTAAGAGAAAAGCTAAGTTTAGACAACAAAATTCTAATTAACAAGAACTGAACCACAGGTAAGTGTAATTATTCATTAAACAGATGTCCAGCAGACAGGTGTCTGTAAAAGGAAGTTACTTAATAAAGAAAACTCCTTCCCATTTCATGCTATCAGCAATGGCACCACATAGAAGGGAAATGTCACAAAACCTGAGAAAGAAAATAATTTCTTTGCAATAAATGTGAAGTCTACAAGAAGATCAGCAAAACTTTACTTATCAGTCAGAATACTGTAGCAAAAGTGATGCAAAACTATAACAAAGATGGAACTGCAACCATCTTACAGAGACGTCCAGGCCGACTATGGAAGTTAACACCTAAACAAAAGCGTCCTCTGATGAGAAGGGTAAGTGGCACCACATAGAAGAGAAATGTCACAAGACATTTCTGAGAAAGAAAATAATTTCTTTACAAAAAATGTGAAGTCTACAAGAAGATCAGCAAAGCTTTTCTTATCAGTCAGATGGAAGTTAACATCTAAACAAAAGCATCTTCTGATGAGAAGAAAATCGACAGGCAAATTCATTGCTATTAGCTGAAGAAGTAGAAAGCCAAACCAGGGCGAGTGTTTTCCATGACACGACACGGTGTACACTGCAAATGAATGGCATTCATGAGTGTCTCTCTCCCTTAAAGCCCATGAACAATAAAAGTCTGTCTACAATTTGCCAGGGTCCATGCTTAAAACTATGAGGACTACCGGGACTCTATACTGTGTATGTGCATCTTATGTGTATGTCCGTATTTTATGTTTGTGTGCACTATGTATATGCATACGTTAAAATGTGTATAGAGTATTAGCATGTGCAAATTTTATATGTGTGCCTAATATAAATATACATGGAAATGTATATGTAGGTGGTATATGTAGGTGGTGCCTGATGGAGGGTGGGGGGCCCAGATCAGAAGTCCTGATTAAGGGCCCTTCACTGTCATTGTCTGCCCCTTATATAAACAGTAAAATCTCCTTTAATAACTGGACTTCCATTGGGGTGGACTTCTCATAGATGGCCAGTATGCATACTATATTGTGAATCTGGGAATCTCTCACAGAAAATCTGATCTGGATATGAGGGTGGTCTTCTATAAGCGGTGATGTTTTGGAGAGATTTAGGGAAAAGTCCCAATGCTTATCCATCGATCTGGTAATTTGAGTAAAATATTTGTGTTGATAACTGATCACAAAGTCACAAAATATGTAAGATTTGGCATAACCTGGCTCATTTTTCAAAAAGTTATGCTCAATTTTTTTAGCACCAAGTTTTGTTGCTTTTTTGTAGACTTACACTAACTTAGTATATTGTGTGAGAATTAAATGAATTATGAATTAGTTGGCGCATTTTACCACACTCTGGGGGTCCCTGACAGTCCTTCTTTACCGGCCCTGTAGTGATGCCAATGTAAACTTCCAAGTGACCGCGCAGTCAATCACTGTCACGAATGCAGGACAACCTATGATTAGCTAATTTTTGGGAAATCCTTATAACAAAAGGGGATTGAAAATATTTACAATTATTTTAAAAGCATTAAAAAAAAACAGACCCAATACTTATAATTAGTTTGTTGAAAGTAGTCTAATTAAAGGGAGCTGAAAGGATTAGAGATTATGAACCCGATTCACCAGTGTTTTTGCCAGAAAACTGGCTTAAAGCTCCTGAAAAGTTGCAAAGTTTTGTGACTTTTCCCATTTTCACATAATTTTAACTTCTTTAAAGCCCAAGACGTACTGATACGTATCTGCGCCCTGGGACTTAAGAGCCTGATACGTATTAGTACATCTTTGCGATCGCGCCCGCACACAGGCTGTGCGGGCGTGATCGCCGCCGGGTGTCAACTGATTGTCACAGCTGACACCCGGTGCTATGTACTGGGAGAGGTCCCGCACATTAACCCCCGCAATGCTGGGATCGAAGTCGTTCGCAGCATTGCGGGGGCAAGGGGAGGTGATCGAGATAGTCACCTCTCCTGCCGGCGTCCAGCAATGTGTGCCGCGGCTTCCCGGATGTTGCCATGATGACCCGATTCACTGAGGGGTGCAGTTTTAAGAATGGTGTCACTTTTGGGTATTTTCAGTCATAAAGACCCCTCAAAGTGACTTCAAATGTGATGCGGTCCCTAATAAAATGGTTTTGTAAATTTTGTTGGAAAAATGAGAAATCGCTGGTCAATTTTAACCCTTATAGCTCCCTAATAAAAATAAATTTGGGTTCCAAAATTGTGCTGATGTAAAGTAGACATATGGGAAATGTTATTTATTAACTTTTTTTGTGTGACATATCTCTCCGATTTAAGGGCATAAAAATTCAAATTTTGAAAACTGCAAAATTTTCAAAATTTTCGCCAAATATCTGATTTTTTCACAAATAAACACAAGTGATATCGAAGAAATTTTACCACAATCATAAAGTACAATATGTCATGAAAAAATATTCTCAGAACCAGGGGGATCCGTTGAAGCGTTCCAGAGTAATTACCTCATAAAGTGACAGTGGTCAGAATTGTAAAAATTGGCCTTCTCATTAACGTGCAAACCACTTTGGGTTGTAAAGGGGTTAAGGACTCTACCTGCATATACAGTCATGGCGGAAAGTGCTGGCACCCTTGAAATTGTTTCAGAAAATTACACATGTTTTATTACACGCATGTTTATTTACTTTGTGTTTATTGGAACAACACAAAAAAACTGAGAAAAAAAAGGCAAATTGGACATAATTTCACACAAAACTCCAAAATGGGCCGGAATACATATATATATTTTTGATGGGACAACACTGAAGATGCGACACTTTGATACAATGTACAGTAGTCAGTGTACAGCTTGTTTAACTGTAAATTTGGTGTGCCTGCAAAATAACTCAACACACAGCCATTAATGTCTAAACCGCTGGCAACAAAAGTGAGTGCACCCCTAAGTGTGTTCTCAGCTGATGTTATTTGTTGGTTATTCTTTGCATCCCGAACAATTTTCTTGGCAGTTGTGGCTGAAATTTTTGTTGGTCTACTTGACTGTGGTTTGGTTTTTACAGAGCATCTGATTTTCCATTTGTTAATCACAGTTTGAACACTGCAGACTGGCATTATCAATTCCTGGGATATCTTTTTGTATCCCTTGCCTGTGTTATACTCTTTTTGCCTCCCTTTCCTGTGTTATACAGTTCAACTACCTTTTCCCGTAGATCTGTTGATAATTCTTTTGCTTTCCCCATCTCAAAATCCAGAAACGTCAGTGGCTGGATCCCAGAAACTCACTCAGCTTTATGCACACACACTGATTACAAGCAAACAGGTCATAGTTGAGGATGTTACCTTTAGTAGCCATTCAAACCCATTTGTGTCAAATTCTGTGCATGTTATCAGGCCAAAATCACCAGGGTATGTGAACTTTTTGATCAGGATTATTTGGATGTTTTTGGTTGTACTCGTTGCTCGGGTCGAGCAAATTGAAATACTCGGGTGCTCAACCCGAGCAATGAGCCCAATATAAGTCTAGGGGAAACTTGAGCATTTTTCAGGTGGCTCCCCACGGCGGTCTGCAGAGGGCCTAAAAATTGCCCAAATCGATGGGAACTGTGCTCAAATGACATGGGAACAGCATGGGGAAGACCCCTGGAAGCATCTCTGACTCCCAGATCACTGCTGTCAACAACGTCGTCAGAGTATTACGCCACTTTTACGGCGTAAGGAACATCCTTTCCAGGGTGATGACTTGTATATAAGGCAAAATAAATAAACAAAAACAAAAATACTCCTACACACCTTGGGCTATGTTCACACGTAGCATTTTTGACACGTTTTTGCACTTTTGCATTGCTTTCAACCAAGACAAATGCATTCACCAGAAAATGTCATTTTAACATTTTACAACCTTATCTGGCCATGTGGTGTGTGACACATCATCAGACACATGCATACAGTGCTGAAAAGACATGGGAACAGCAAGGGGAAGACCTCTGGAAACATCTCTGACTCCCAGGTCACTGCCTAAATGTGTGCCCATCATAAGTGATCCTTGGCACATGCGAAGATGCCTCCCGCCATGCACCTGTCGTTGCAGACTTGCAACAATCACCGTCCACGTCCTTGTCCCACTGCAGTGTTCAGTTGTTCCTACCCCATTCCTTGGAATGCAAGCACAAGAATGCCGGCAGCCACCCATCCACAGGCTGCAATACTATACTGCCAAATTTTTGACAGCTGCTTGCACTTGAAATGTGGCCTTTTATGCTCGTGGAGGCAGAAGCTTTTCATAACCTCATGCCGGCGGCGGCCGGGTGTTCATACTCGGTCCCCAGCCGCCACTATATTTCCAGGTATCGCCTCCGCCTTCCACAAGCACGGGTCCCATAACATTACCCGTGCCCTCCCCAGTGCACTTACTGGGAAGGACCGCCTAACCACAAACACGTGGACAGGTGAATGTGGCCAGGGACGGTACGGAGCCAGTCCACAACTTTTTTTGCTAAGAGTTGTATTTAGCTCGGTGAAAGGACTGGCATAGAGGGAAACCGTATCTACCCTGCTTGTCATTTCTCCAAGAAAATCCTGTAATTGAGCTTGTTGCAGAAGCAATGGCGGCCCATCCAACATCAACTCGCACTTGTCAATGGTGCTTTGACACACACACACATCTTTCTTTGCGCATTTAATTTCTTGAATACAGAGTTGGAAAATGGCCTGATCCGTAATGCGTTTTGAGAAATAACATGCATAAGCATGGCCGATCCGCATTAAAAAAGCAGCCATAGAGTGTCCAGGAACCTTCCCCCACACTTTTCTTAGCCAGGGCTGCTTTTCGGCAGGGTTGGACGGGCACACCAGAGAACCGGAGACTTCTCCGGCGGGCCCTGGCTTCTCCTTCAGGAGAGTTCATAGTGCCGAGGTGAGGCCATGATGATGATAGAGGCCATCATCGGCTTAGTTTTCTGTTACTTGGAATGCAATTGCAAGTATGCAGTCAGCCACCCACCCACCCACAGGCCGCAACACTAAACTGACAGATTTCTGGGCAGCTCTTTGCACTTGAAATATGGCATTTTAAGCTTGTGGAGATGGAAGCTTTTCACAACCTCATGCAGGCGGCGGCCGGGTGTCCATACTCGGTCCCCAGCCGCCAGTATTTTTCCCGGTATCGCCTTCGCCTTCCACAAGCACGGGTCCCACAACATTACCCATGCCCTACCCAGTGCACTTACTAAGAAGGACTGCCTAACCACAAACACGTGGACAGGTGAATGTGGCCAGGGACGGTACGGAGCCAGTCCACAACTTTTTTTGATAAGAGTTGTATTTAGCTCAGTGAAAGGACTGGCATAGAGGGAAACCGTATCTACCCTGCGTGTCATTTCTCCCAGGAAGTCCTCTAAAGCTGCTTGCACTTGAAATGTGACCTGAACATTACTGCTGGTACTTTTCTGTGGGAATTTTCTTGCCTCCTACCAGCCTGGAATATTTCCAGCAAACTATGGTACAACACTATGGTATTAACACTGCCCCCAGTACCAGTAGCGAAGCCATCCTCAATTTCCTTCTCTGGAATTTTATTTGGTAGACTGAGTGGCTGCCCAAATACATTTTCTCACAAAGGAGCTGATGATAGAGTGGTAGTAGGTTCAAGTTTCTCCAGCCTGTTAGATATTAGAGGGTGAACGGCAGCACATTGGATCAGTGGTTAGCACTGAAGTCTTGCAGCATTGGGATCCTGGGTTCAAATCCCAGCAAGGACAACATCTGCAAGAAATTTGTATGTTCTCCCCATGTTTGCATGTGTTTCCTCCTCAGTAAAAATAGAGTGTCCTGGAATCTTCCCACACACTTTTCTTAGCCAGGACTGCTTCTCGGCAGGGTTGGACAGTCCCACCAGAGAATTCTCTGGTGTGCCTTGGCTTCTACCTCAGGAGAGTTCATGATAGCGCTAACTTTGCAGCTGCTATGGGGCTCTTGAGCGGGTGAGAAAGGTTAGCCCTCAGAAACAAATCCTCTGGTGGGCACAATGTTTTTCAATCTGAAACAGCATCTCAGTGGGAGTTGTATTTCACCACAGCCATATTCTTTAGCTCTGTGAAAGGACTGGCATAGAGGGAAACCTTATCTACCCCGGTTGTCATTTCTCCGTCACCAGGTTCCGCCCATTGTAACACACGACCATGCCTGGCTGTATGTTCAGCGGTGAGAGCCACAGATCAAGCTGCTGTGTTACAGCTTTCAACAACTATGCAGCGCTGGGCGGTTTGTCAATTAAGCATTAAGCATGTTATCTTCAGCACAGCCTGTTGCTGTTTGGCCAAGGCAGTGCTGCAGTGCTGTCAGCTTGTGACTGATGTGGTCATTTCGGAGATGGAGGAGGAGGTGCATGAGCTGAACAATGTGATTACATTGAGGTTAAATTGGTGATGCTGTTTTTTATACTAAAGGAAGATCCTATTGTTATGTTTTTTTATGTTATTTTTTATGACAAATGCATTCACCGGGAAATGTCATTTTAACATTTTACAACCTCATCTGGCAATGTGGTGTCATCAGACACATCCTGTTTTATTTATGATGGAGGGACTCTGAAAGTCATAAAGCCTATTTTTATAGGGACATCAGACGGCCCTTACTATTCTTAAAAGGCCAGCAGTCGGCCCTAGCTATTGTTAGAGAGCCATCAGAGGGCTATGCTTTGTTGTTCCCATTATTAACAAGTGGGTCTCCTATACTGTTATTGCGCATCCAGAGACTGCAAGGGTTGTCAAAAAATTTGGACGCAACCTAATACCCCTTTGAAGAGACATAGAGGAGGGTCTCAGTAAAAAAAATGTTCCCAATATAAAGGAGCGGGTCTTCTATAGTGGTAATGCCCATGCTGTGACTGCAAGGGTGGCCAAAATTTTTGAAAAAAAACACTAACAATTTAAAGACACAAAGAGCATGGCCACAGTAACAAGGTACGACATGTTCCCGTTAGAAAGGAGAGGGTCTGCTATACAGTTATAGGGTATGCAGTGAATCCAACGGCTGACAAATTTTAGGAAAAACCCCACTAAGAATTTAAGGACACACAGAGCAGGGCCACAGTAACAAGGTACGACATGTTCCCATTAGAAAGTAGAGGGTCTGCTATACAGTTATAGGGTATGCAGTGAATCCAACGGCTGACAAATTTTAATGAAAAACCCCAATAAGAATTTAAAGACACACAGAGCAGGGCCACAGTAACAAGGTACGACATGCTCCCATTAGAAAGGACAGGGTCTGCTATACAGTTATAGGGTATGCAGTGAGTCCAACGGCTGACCAATTTTAGGAAAAAACCCACTAAGAATTTAAAGACACATAGAGCAGGGCCACAGTAACGACAAATTCCCATTAGAAATGATAGGGTCGGCTATACTGTTATAGGGTATGCAGTGAGTCCAACGCCTGACAGATTTTAGGAAAATCCCCACTAAGAATTTAAAGATACACAGAGCAGGGCCACAGTAACAAGATATGACATGTTCCCATTAGAAAGGAGAGGGTCTGCTATACAGTTATAGGGTATGCAGTGAGTCCAACGGCTGACCAAGTTTAGGAAAAAACCCACTAAGAATTTAAAGACACATAGACCAGGCCACAGTAATGACAAATTCCCATTAGAAAGGAGAGAGTCTCCCATAGTGTTGGACTATGCAGTGACTGCAAGGGCTGCCAAAAATTTGGAGGCGCTTCAATGGCCCTTGGAAAAAATTTATACTTGTAATGCCATGCACTAAGTGTATGGGCTGACAAACATTTACTCCTGGGGGGTATACATGAACATACTGTATAAAAATTTTTTTTTTACGGGTATCATAAAAATGTAGCGCCCCGAGGGCTCGGCCGCTACAGGGGTATTGCACCTCTGCCAGAGGTGTGATATTCCACTCCCGGGTAAGGATGGAGTATGGACCAGGGTTCAGTTAGCTGCATACAGCACACTCACCCCATTTCCGAGGGACAGCTCAACGGTGCTCCCATTAGACAGAAATGCAGGCACGACAGACCGTGTACCTGGCTGGAGTGGGGAGGGGGTAGGAATACCCAGTGATGTAGGAGGAGATAGGGGTTGGTTCCTGAGCGTAGATAGGAGCCCATTGTTTGCTGGTCACCTGGGCTCATGTTCTAGAGGGAGGTATAAAAGGTGGGCACCATCTTAGAACAGTATTCAGTCAGAGAGAAGAAGTGACAGAGTGGAGGCCTCTGCAAGTGGCTCTGCTCCGTAGGCGGGCCTAGCCTCTGAGGCCCAGCCAGCACAGAGAGAAGAGAAGAAGAGAAGTTCAGTGAGTGGAGTAAGAGAAGGAGTTCAGCCAGAGAGGGCTGACAGGGAGCTGTGGCTCAGTCTGGGCCCAGCTCCACGAGGCAGGCCTAGGGTGAAGGCCAGGAACAGAAAGGAACAAGAACAGAAAGGAACAAGAACAGAAAGGAACAGAAGAGAAAGAGAAAGAGAGAAACAGAAGGGCTCAGGAAAAAGACGGCAGAAGGGACCCTAAGAAGCCACGAGAATACAGGGTGAAGGGTCAGGCAGATTAAGGATACCGGATCCCAAGTTGGCGGAGGAGAAACAGCCCTCAGCCAAAGACCGGAGGTCGTGATCATTTATTGGTGCGACACGTCATCAAACCTGCTAGGAAGGCACCATATAGGACAGCGGGGAACGGGAACCACGTTTACCCGCACAAGTCCGCGGCAGCTGGACAAAAGTGGGTCACTGGTGAGGCAGGCCAGAGAAAGGATTGAAGGGGTCCTGTGCCATGCTCCTGAACTGCCTGGGGTTGACCGAGACCCTCACCTGGTGCACGCAGCACGGCTCGGGCGGTCATTGCTGACAGAAGTGACCCGGAGTACATGAACTGTGAGTAAAAGACATTGGACTGCAGTACGTTGTCTGTGTACTCTTTCGCTCCTGCAGCACTAACGGCACTGGGACTCTCTGCACCATCACCCCCACCATCCACTACACTGCCCTGGAGCTGCACTCTTCCCGTGGGGAGTCACACTACCTCAGCTGCATACATCATCAGCCCCAGCGGTCTGCCTTGCAGCGGCGGTTCATAATAACCGCAATCCACGGGTGGCGTAGTCGGACATCACTTAGGACTGCTGAAGGACTACCACTGGTCTGACCACCCTGAGCCACGGAACCGGGTCGCCACTACTACCCCCACCGTCTCCCTATTGCCCGGCTCCGAGTCCCCCACGGCCCAGGGGCGAGTCAAACACCCTTTAAAAAAATTATGTGGGTGTTGCATCATGGACCACGGTCACCCTGGTGATATGGTGGTGGAGGATGAGGAGAAGGAGGAGGACAAGAGCAAATAGCCAAAATCAGGAAGCGTATACCCATGTGTGGGTGTGAAAAGGTGCATGGGAATACACCTCCCAAGAAAAGACACTGGATTTGAGTTTATGTTACGCTGCTATCATTCGGTGGTGTTGAGAAGTCTGGCCCAATCCAGCCCTTGTTCATTTTTATAAGAGTCAGCCTGTCAGCATTTTCAGTTGACAGGAGGATGCGCTTATCAGTTATAATTCCACCAGCGGCACTAAAAACCCGATCTGATAAAGCGCTGGCGGCAGGGCAGGCCAGGACCTCCAAGGCATAGAGAGCCAGTTCATTCCACATATCTAGCTTGGATACCCAATATTTATAAGGCACAGAGGAATCACGGAGGACGTTGGTACGGTACGGCAAGGTACTCCCTCAGCATCTTCCCAAACTTTGCACTCCTTGTGAGAGTACCCTGCGCCTCAGGGCCTGTGCGATGGGAGGGTCTGAGAAAACTCTCCCAGAACTTTGACAGTGTTCCCCTGCCTCTGCTGGATTGAAGTTGTGTCTCTCTCGCCTGTACTCCTTGGTTGTCGAACAAAGTGTGCTCTCTGCCTCCAGCGTTTTCAGATGGGAATTTTTTTAATAGTTCCGCAACAAGGGCCTTCTGGTACTGCCTCATTTTTGTACACCTGTCCGCCTCAGGAATAAGAGATATAAAGTTCTCCTTGTAGAGTGGGTCTAGAAGTGTCACCAACCAGTAATGACCTAAAATTTTGAGAATGCGAGGGTCATGGGAAAGGCAGCAGAACATAAACTCAGCCATGCGTGCCAGACTACTAACAGGCAAGACTTCCGTGTCCTCACCAAGAGGATGACTGACCATGCTCTCCTCCTCCTCTTCTCTGTCCTCTGGCCATCCAGCTGAACAGACGGTATGACAGCTGTGCAGATAGCACCGTCTATAGTGCATGAAACTAGTTCCTGTCCTTCCTCCTCCTCCTCTTCCTCATTGTCACCCAATCCACGTTGGGATGAGATGAGGCTTGGCTGTGTGTAATCACCCTGTATGGTTAATTGCTCCATCTTATCGTGCTCCGCCTGCAATGCATCATCTTTGATTGTGAGCAGAGAGCGTTTCAGAAGACAGAGAAGCGGGATGGTGAGGCTAATTATGGCGTCATCGCCGCTCACCATCTTGGTGGAGTCCTCAAAGTTTTGGAGGATGGTACATATGTCTGACATCAACGTCCACTACTGAGGTCTTATGTGTGGAGTCTGAACTGAATACCGATAGCCTTTTTGATGCTGGTACTCAACAACTGCCCTCTTCTGCTCACAAATCCTTCCCAACATCTGCAATGTAAAGTTCCAACATGTGGGGACATCACACACCAGCCTGTGAGCCAGAAGCTGCAAACGCTGCTGAAACACTGCAAGGGAGGCGGAAGCTGTAGCTGACTTTCTAAAATGGGCACACAGGCGGCATACTTTAACAAGCAGATCCGGCAGCTCCGGGTAGGATTTGAGTAACCGCTGAACAACGAGGTTAAGCATATGGGCCAGGCATGGTACGTGTGTGAGCTCGCCTCGCCTCAGAGCCGCCACCAGGTTCCGGCCATTGTCACACACGACCATGCCTGGCTGTAGGTTCAGCGGTTTGAGCCACAGATCTGCCTGCTCTTTCAGAGCTGTCCATAACTCTTCAGCATTGTGTGTTTTTTCACCTAAGCATATTAGCTTCAGCACAGCCTGTTGCCGCTTGGCCGAGGCAGTGCTGCAGTGCTTCCAGCTTGTGACTGGTGTGGTCATTTCGGAGATGGAGGCTGAGGAGGAGGAGGAGGCTGAGGAGCATGAGGTTCAGGAGCTGTAGACCGTGGGGGCAACCCTGATTGACCTAGGGCCTGCAATCCTTGGCGTCGGGAGGACGTGTTCCGTCCCAAGGTCTGACTGGGTCCCGGCTTCTACTATGTTAACCCAGTGTGCCATCAGCGAGATGTACCATCCCTGCCCACAAGCACTTGTCCACGTGTCCGTGGTTAGGTGGACTTTACCGGTAACTGCGTTGTTGAGGGCACGGCTAATGTTTTGGGACACGTGCTTGTGTAATGTGGGGACGGTACACTGGGAGAAATAGTGGCGGCTGGGGACAGAGTACCGAGGGACGGCCGCCGCCATCAGGTTGCGGAATGCTTCTGTCTCCACAAGCCTAAAAGGCAACATTTCGAGCCAAGCAGTCGTGAATTGTGAGAATTTAGTAGTGTGGCCTGTGGGACGTTGGCTGCATATTTGCGCTTGCATTCCAAGGACTGGAGTATGAATAACTGAACGCTGCGCTGGGACAAGGACATGGACGTGCTTCCTGATGCTGCTACTTGAGAGTGTGCAATGACAGGTGCAGGGCAGGAGGCATCTTTGCATGCACTATGGACAGGGGATTGACTTGCATGCACAACAGCAGAAGAAGCAATGGTGCCACCTGTAGACACTGTTCCTGGACCCTGGTGTTCGGCCCACAAAGTCTAGTGCTTTGCTGCCATGTGCCTGATCATGCTGGTGGTGGTCAGGCTGGTCGTTTTGCCACCCCTGCTGATGCTGGTCTGGCTCGTGATGCAAATGGCCTTTTTGGAGTTATCGGCAGAGTCTTTAAAAAACAACCAGACTCGGGAAGACCTAACAGTTGTAGTGGCAACTTCCTTCGTGTTGGTGTTACGGGAAACGGTAGCCTGCCTTCTGTCTGCGGCCACCACACTGCTTCTTCCTGCCTGTTGGGGTGCTCTGCCTCCCTCCCCCTGTGTGCTGCTGTCCTTGCTCTGCATGTCCTCCTGCCAGGTTGGGTCAGTTACTATATCATCCACCACCTCGTCTCCCACTTCTGCACCCTGGTACTATTCCTGACTTTCTGCCAATTATGTCTCATCATTGTCCACCTCTTGTGACAGTTTCCCACCGTCGCCTTCGTGTGACCGTGGCCGCTCAAATATTTGGGCATCGCTACACGTGATCTCCTCTTGCCCCGCTTCAAGTGAACCGGGCGAGAGGCCCGAATCTATAAATGGAAAAGTGAACAGCTCTTCAGATTGTCCAAGTGTGGGATCAGTTGTCTCTGGGTACTCGGCATGGTGGGAGGAAGGAGGATCAGGGTGAGGAATATGAGGTCCAGACTCATGGCTACTGAGACTTGACCGTGTGGAAGACAGGGTGGTGGTGGTGGTGGCTAAGTGACTGGAAGCATTATCCGCTATCCAACCAACAACCTTTTGACACTGATCTGGGTTCAATAGTGGTGTGCTGCGGTCCCCTAGAAATTGGGACAGGAAGGTCAGGCGAGAAGATGTGGGTGTTTGTTGTGGCACAATTTCGGCTTGCCCACGGTCTTGTCCTCGGCCTCTGTCTGCACCATTACCATCACGTCCAGTTCCCCGTCCCTTGCCACGTGCCTTGCCCATTTTAAATGGAGGATAGTATCTTCCACGCTCACTACAAATGACTGAGTTTGAAGCGAAGTTATATGTGATCGGTGTGATGGAGAAAACAGAGTTTTAAATACTTGGCCTGTAGGTAAGTAGTGTGAACAGCAAACTGCTGTGAATTGCTTCACTGACACACTGAAAAAATGGAGGCCAGAAATGGCAGTATTTTCTGACAACGTATATGTGATCCGTGTGACGGAGAAAACACAGTTTTAAATAGCTGGATTTCTAGCGCTCTAATATGGAAAGGACCTGGCTGTATTCTGCAGTGCCAACAAGCAAATGGCGCAGAAAAAAGATGTTCTCTGGATTGCTTTATAAGCAAATAATGAGGATTAAGATCCAAAGAAAAGTATTCCTGGCCCCTGAGACCTGGGCCTTTGTATAGAAATATCTAACAGCAGCAGAAGGCAGAATTGGAATGGAGCCTCTTGTGCTATATGCACTGCAGTCTGCTATATACACTGCCTGCCTGCCTATATACACTGCCTGCCTGATATCTCTGCAGATGGATTAGTCCTCAGAAGGACTGTTTGTTGAGATGGATATGTGTAATGTGCGGTTTTTCTCCCTACACTACCTAATACACAATCAAATCTCTCCCTAACGCAGCAGCAGCTCTCCCTACACTGTCTGATCCGGAGTGACTGTGATGAGCATGGCGGCGCCAGGTCTGATATACACCTGATGACGCTGTGCGGCCAGCCAACCACTGTAATGCCCACAACCAACATGGCTATGGCATTACAGTGCATGGCAGGCAATCCCTGCATGTTCATTGGCTCTGTAAAGAGCGCCAAACATGCAGGGAGGGGACCCGACTTCCCGCCCGACCAACCCGGAAATACTCGGTGAGCGCAGAGCATCTCGAGCAGTGAGATACTCGGGCAAGCACCGAGCAGTAGCGAGCATGCTCGCTCATCACTAGTTGTCATTAAGATTTAAAAAGAGAAAACACAGAAATGTGACAGTAAATGGCTTCCCCCAACCAATAACCATGAGTGGAGAAAAAGTGTTTTTGTTATCATTCATTTTCTCTGAAACAAGGCCAAGAAAGGAAAAATTCTGCCGGGGTATGTAAACTTTTGAGCAGAACTGTATATGCGCCAGCCCCAGTGTCTCCTATTCTATATACTCTAGCTTCTTCTGTGATGTATATGCTCTAGCCCCAATGTATCCTGTGATGAATATACGCCAGCCCCAGTGTCTCCTATTCTATATTCTTCAACCCCAGTGTCTCCTATTCTATATACTCCAGCTTCATCTGTGATGTATATGCTCTAGCCCCAATGTATCCTGTGATGAATATACGCCAGCCCCAGTGTCTCCTATTCTATATACTCCAGCCCCAGTGTCTCCTATTCTATATACTCCAGCTTCTTCTGTGATGTATATGCTCTAGCCCCAATGTATCCCGTGATGAATATACGCCAGCCCCAGTGTCTCCTATTCTATATACTCCAGCTCCAGTGTCTTCTGTGACGTAGCTAATGTAGCCCTAATGTCTCTTATGCAGAGGCGTCGCATGATAAAGCAGTGGGACACAAGCTCCCTGCCCTATCACTATCTCTTTCATATGCCACAGATCGCCATAGGCCTGCGGTTAACGAGATGTCAGCATACTCACGCAGGTGGCTCGATGACATCATTGCATCGCTCTGCTCTGCAGTCCCGCCATGGAAGAGGAGACAGAGGCCGTGATGTAGGGAATCAGGATTAAGTGAGAATAAACTTTATTTTTTTAAATGATCGGGCAGTGGAGCCATCCTACTATATATCTGGAGTAGTGGGTCCATCATACTACATATGGAGTAGTGGGGCCATTATACTATATGTATGTGGGGCAGTGGGACCATCATAGTATATACAGGTGCATCTCACTAAATTAGAATATCTTCAAAAAGTTAATTTATTCCAGCTCTTCAATACTGTTTCAGTAGGCTCCACAATCATGAGGAAGACTGCTGACTTGACAGATGTCCAGAAGGCAGTCATTGACACACTCCACAAGGTCCTAGAGTTCCAATTTTCATTTGGAAATCAAGGTCCCAGAGTCTGGAGGAAGAGTGGAGAGTCCACAATCCAAGCTGCTTGAGGTCTAGTGTGAAGGCTCCACAATCAGTGATGGTTTGAGGGGCCATGTCATCTGCTGGTGTAGGTCCACTGTGTTTTATCAAGACCAAAGTCAGCACAGCCGTCTACCAGGACATTTTACAGCACTTCATGCTTTCCTCTGCCGACAAGCTTTTTGGAGATGGAAATGTCATTCTCCAGCAGGACTTGGCCCCTGTCCACACGGCCAAAAGTACCAATACCTGGTTTACACACAACAGTATCACTGTGCTTGATTGGCAGCAAACTCGCCTGACCTTAACCCCATAGAGAATCTATTATAGAGAATCTATGGGGTATTGTCAAGAGGAAGATGAGAGACACCAGACCCAACAATGCAGATGAGCTGAAAGACAGCTTTTTGTATTGAAGAACTGAAATAAATTAACTTTTTGATGATATTCTAATTTAGTGAGATGCACCTGTATATGGAGCAGTGGGACCATCATGCTATATATATGGAGGAGTGGGGGCATCATACTAAATATAGAGCAGTGTGTGTGTGTCACCCCAGGCCTGGATGCCACAAACAATAATCTGTGTCTGAGAGCAGGAGGGAGGTCCCCTGGTTAGAGACAATTACAATACAGCACCTCCTGTCCCAGGCCAGCAGGGGGAGCAGGCTGCCCCTATAAAAGCTGGAACTGGGGGCAGGGTTAGAGAGAACTGGACGACCTAGCTCAGGAGTGAGACTAGTCCCAGAGAAGGAGGGACAGTTCAGCTGTAGCTGAGGAGTCCGTGAGGCAGAGGAGAAACTGCAAGCCAGAGACAGAGGCGACGAGAGCCGGTCCTGGCAGAGAACCAATCTACCGGACATTGGGGTCCGAGGCTGTCAGGGTTACAAGCCCAGCAGCAGAGAACCAACCTGCGAGGGATTTCAGGTCCCTTGGCCTAAGAAGCCTGGAGGCTCCGCCACACAGAGGGACCAGTACATCGAGGAGCAAGCAACAGGTACCCAAGGCCTGAGTCGCAAGCCATACAGGAGAGAAGTACACGGCCAGCTCAGGGACGTGGGCTATTACACCACGAAAAGGGGGATAGTCAGAAAGAGCATAGAGAGAACGGTAGGCCTACACACTCACCCTGACCAGTGGGGCTCGCCCGAATGCTCTCAGACACCCAGGCCCATTCCTAACCGGTACTGTTGGGTCATTAATAATATCTACAATAAAGACCCTGAACTGTTTGAAGCGGACTCTGAACTCTTACTATTGCGGCCTGCACTATCACCCCCAACATCCACCTACACTGCCCTGAGGCTACACTCTTCCCGTGGGGAGTTATCCTACCCCTGTGCTGCACACCAACACCAGCCTCAGCGGTCTGCCTTGCAGCGGCGGTTATCTCCAACCGCAATCCACGGGTGGCGTAGTCGGACATTCAAAACACTGATAAATAGACTGCCACCATTTGGTCTGACCACCCTGAGCCACGGGATCGGGTTGCCACTACTACACCCATCAGCACTGTACACTAGAAGGCCTGGTTCCGTGTACCCCACGGCCCAGGGGCCGAGTCAGCTTTGGCGTAGTAGGCAGAATTGTGACCAACCCGCCACAAACGGGTATTGCGTGCCTGGAAAAGACTCTATACATATCTGAGTGAAGTTTTCCGCCATTCGGGGCCATTTCCCGCCAATCGGAGCCGTTTCCCGCCATCGGGCGCCATCTTCGGGACGCCGCGCGGGAAGAAGAGGGGTGTGGACGTCCAAAAACGCACGAGACCTGAAGCCCCGCCCTACGCTGAGACGCTGCGCAAGGTCCTGGAAGGAGATCCAGCGGATGCCGACGTCATCACCGAGCAACGCAAGGTCCTCACCCAGAGCATCGCGAGCGGAGCAGCGGCCTACAGAAGAGGATCGCCAGAAGGTAGGCCACGGTTAACTAGGGGGGAGGAAGATGTCGGACGCGGAGGGACCCTCTACCACCAGCGTAGCCGCTGCAGCTGTGATGCCGTTTTCCATGCCCTATATCCATAGGCGGATTATAATGAGGGC